>NC_090924.1:545327926-545653380 GCF_040938575.1 Ambystoma mexicanum
GGTTGGACAATGCAAGCTTTGATGGGGGGTTTCCATGTTTTCCTGCGCTATCTTTTACAGTGGCTGTCTTTGCTGTCCCACTTTTTCTTTGCCAGGTGAACCTCGTTTGGCGCCCTCCTTCCTTCCTCCGCACTTTGCTTAAAAGGGGGTTCGCCAACTTCAACCCCCTTTATCTGCCTCCCTCACCAGTCTCTCGCCACCCTACTGCCACCCCTTTTGCTCTAGACCATCATACGCTGAACACAACCTCCCCTCACTTTATGCCTTCCCCCATGGCCCACATTCCATTCCCGCCCTCTTCCTGCACAGGCACACACCCACTCCCGCCCCCTTCCTGTCTGGACGGAAAAGGCAGCCGCAGGAAGTGTCGCACGGTAAATACCAGCACTGCAGCTTGTTTGTGTAAAAGTCATGTCGCCAATGGGACTCATTTTGGTTTGCTAATATCTTTAATTTAAACATTTCACAAGCTTCATTAATTTGTTCTCTCAACTTTGGTGGACGTGTCTTTCTGGCAGATTTATATTTTGGGAAAACCTTTAGACTCTAAGGACATACATTGTATACATCCTTACACAGTCATGTATGCAATGCCAGATTGTCAAAAGTGCACGCCCCTCCATTTGACAAACATGGGTATCTGTTGCCATCAACAATGGCAAATAAGTAATTGTAATAGTGATTACAACTCCCGTAAATGTATGGCCTGTTTTACTGTTCAGGATATCAGAATATTTGTTTGCTTTACAGAGAAACTTTGGCGTTAAATCAGTTGTGATCTGTTTCAGCAAAACT
The DNA here is from genome assembly GCF_040938575.1 of Ambystoma mexicanum. Classification (NCBI taxonomy): domain Eukaryota; kingdom Metazoa; phylum Chordata; class Amphibia; order Caudata; family Ambystomatidae; genus Ambystoma; species Ambystoma mexicanum. The sequence goes on from NC_090924.1 coordinate 545,328,722, forward strand.
ATAATCGCATCCTTGTTACTGTGAACTTTCCCCATGTGTGCCAAGGCAATCAGTCACTATAGAGCAGTGTCCTGACTCAGCAGGCAGTCAGAAAACTGCTCTGTCCGTGCTTTTTTTCTTGCTGTTCACTCGTGTAAAGAAATGACTGGAGAGGGATCTGCTGTAAAAGGCTGCAACATCCAGTAAACAGAACACATTGTTCTCTCTTTATCTGTTTCAATATATACACTGCTGCTCAAGTGAACAGTTAGAAGTTTTACAAGCCATCACTTTCCTTTGATTGCAGGGAATAAACCACATAAACTGCAGTTGGCAGTTCAATAATCTCTCTGTGCAGCTGAGCCCCCAACACCAATTTTGGGTAATATTGACCCTCAAAGAAGTTCTCCATTTCTGCTGAATGTCTCTGGAACTGCCAGACTTGGAGGTGATTTACCCCCTACCAAAGTGGGAGGCCGTTCAAGTCAAAATTACACCTTTGTGAATGTGACATATTGAAGTGAATACAACATGCAGTGAAATGAGTAAGGCATACACTGAGATGACTATAATACGTATCGAAATGACTATAATGCGTATCGAAATGACTATAACATGTATTGAAATGAGTATGACATGTATTGAAATGAGTATGACATACACTGAAATTCAATGAATAAGACATGCATTGAAATGAATAGGACACACATTGAAATTAATATGACACCTATTGAAGTAAATATGACACACTTTGAAGTGAATATGGCATGCAATGGAATGAATATGGCACCCATTGAAATGAATGACACCCATTCAAATGAATATGACACCCATTCAAATGAATATGACACCCATTCAAATGAATATGACACGCGTTGAAATAAATATAACACACGTTGAAATAAATATGACACACGTTGAAATAAATATGACACACGTTGAAATGAATATGACACGCATTGAAATGAATATGACACGCATTGAAATAAATATGACACCCGTTGATATGAATATGACTCATGTTGAAATAAATATAACACCCATTGAAATGAATATAAAACAAGTTGAAGTGAATAGGGCACGCATTGGAATGAATATGGCACCCACTGAAATGAATATGACACACGTTGAAGTGAATAGGACATGCACTAGAATGAATATGACACCCATTGAAATAAATATGACTCACGTTGGAATAAATATGACACGTTGAAATAAACATAACACCCATTGAAATGAATATGAAACAGGTTGAAGTGAATATAACATTCATTGGAATGAATATGACACCCATTGAAATGAATATGAAACACATTGAAGTGAATATAACATGTATTGGCATGAATAAGACACACATTGAAATGAATAGGACATGCATTGAGATAATTATGACATCCATTGAAATGAATATGACACACTTTGAAGTGAATTGAACATGCAATGGATTGAATATGACACCCATTGAAATTAATATGACACACGTTGAAGTGAATATAACATGCATTTGAATGAATATACCATGCATTGGAATGAATAAGACATGCGTTAAAATGAATAGGACATGTAATGGAATGAACATAACACCCATTGAAATGAATATGAAACAGGTTGAAGTGAATATAACATTCATTGGAATGAATATGACACCCATTGAAATGAATATGAAACAGGTTGAAGTGAATATAACATTCATTGGAATAAATATGACACCCATTGAAATGAATATGACACACATTGAAGTGAATATAACATGTATTGGCATGAATAAGACACACATTGAAATGAATAGGACATGCATTGAGATAATGATGACATCTATTGAAATGAATATGACACACTTTGAAGTGAATAGAACATGCAATGGAATGAATATGACACCCATTGAAATGAATATGACACACGTTGAAGTGAATATAACATGCATTGGAATGAATAAGTCATGCGTTAAAATGAATAGGACATGCATTGAAATAAATATGACACCCATTGAAATGAATATGACGCATGTTGAAGTGAATAGGACATGCAATGGAATTAATATGAAACCCATTGAAATTAATATTGCACACATTGAAGTGAATGTAATATGTATTAAAATTAATTTAACATCCATTTGAATGAATAAGTCATTACCTCCATGTCCCCGTTCCTCTTCCCAGTACTTACCTTTGAGTACGTTCCATGCTCACTGGAACTCTTTTTTTTTCAAGCTGCCCTCCTCCATTTGGAAGGAGTTATCAGGTGTTCTAGGGCTTTGGTGGTCTTCAGGTCTTTGATCTAGTGGAATGATGTTATGGTTCGGAAAGACAACACCTTGGCTCTTGCTTCCATAAACCATCAGGGGGCTACGGGGTCCCGCTCCTTGGAGGATCTGGCTTCGTCCATTTGGACCTGGGGCACGGCACACCTGGTCTCCTTGAGAGCGGTCCATATCCGGGGGATGGACAATGTGACTGTCGACCGGTTCAGCAGGGTGTTTCCGGTCTCTGGGGAGATGTCTCTTTGTCCCAAGGTTTTTCAGGATGTGTGTCTGTGTGTCGGCATCCCTGGATGGACCTCTTTGCCTCCCCCTGCAACTCTCAACTTTCCTGGTTTTGCTTGAGGACTCTGCCCCCCAGGGGTTTGTGGGGGGGTGGACGCTCTTCCCTTGACTTGGCCCCTCAGAGCTTCTTTATGCCTTTCCTCCAAATCCCCTGATTCTGCCGGTCATCAACACAATCAGATCATCTCCACGTGTTTATCCTAGTGGTCCCTTACTGGCCTCGGAGGGGGTGTTTCCCGGGCCTTCTGCAGATGCAGTTAGCTTCTCCTTGGGTGTTGCTCAGATGGCCATTGCGGTTGGTCAATGTCCCCCTTCTCCTCTCTCATCCATTGGGGGGGGGTCTGGAAACTGATAGGAGGGATCTCCTGGCATTAGGCCTTTCTGCTGCAATGGCTGGGATGATCTAGAGGGCGCGCCAGTCCTCTACACTTAAGTCCTCTGACCGTCATTGGGCTAATTTCCTGGCTTGGTGTTCCCTGAAGTGTGTTCTGGCACTGGAGTGTGGCCTCCCAGACATTTTGCAATTTCTTCATGAAGGGGCGGAGAAGGGGTTGGTGGTCTCTACTCTCCATTCTCAGTGGTCGGCCATTCGGGCTTTCCAGGTTTCCTGGTCCCCTACGGTACGTGGGGAGGCTCTGGCTCAACGCTCTTGAAAGGGGTAGCAGATACTCATCCCTTGGGCCTAGTTGGTGTTTCCCGTGGGACCTTCCTCTGGTCCTGTCCATATTGCAGAAGCCTCCATTTTAGCCCCAGGAAGAGGTGGAGATGAAATGGTTGACACTGAAGACTACCTTCCTGATTGCCATTACTTTGGCTCAGCATTTGGGGGAGTCAGGGCCCTCTTGCGTAGGCCACTGTTTCTGGTGGTCCAGGAGGAGTCTTTGGTGCTGGGCTGTGACCCCTCGTTTGTGCCCAAGGTCGCCTCTTGGTTCCATCCGTCTCAGGAGGTGGTTCTCTCGGCTTTCATTCTTGCTCCATGCTCTCCTAAGGAGGAGGCTTGGCATTGTCTGGATGTCAAGGAGGCGCTCTTACATTATCTGTCCCAGAGAGAGTCCTTTTGTCTCACTGATCAGGGGCCAGGGGCCGTGGTCGCCGGGTGTCCACTCCAATGATTAGCTGGTGGATTAAATATTTGATTCTATGTGGGCCTCTGTGCTGAAGGGTGGGTCCAGGGTCGGTCCACAAGAGGGGTGACCGCCTCCTGGGCATGCCAGTGGGGGGTTCCTTTGTTGGACATTTGCCGAGCTGCCATATGGGCTACACCTAATACATCAATTCTGCATTACCAACTCAACGTGGAGGTGCTCCAGTCTACTTCCTGTGGTGTGGGTGGTCTGGAGGTTGTGTCTGGTTGAGGTGGTGATAGGAGTCATGGTCAGCATGCCTTTTGCTTTTTGCTGTATGAATAAATTGTTGCTGGGTGAGTTTTACATTACCCTTGGTGTCTGTGTCTTTTGTGGTAGGCATGGGCATCCTTCCTAACTCAAAGGTATGTACCTAGAGAAGAAAGAGGGACGTGGAGGTAATACTCAGATTACTTTCTGGTAATCTTCATTATTCATCCTCTTCCTCCTCTGTGACACCCACCCAGGACCTTTGCTCAGCCCTGGCTGCACACTTCACTGAAAAAACCCAAGACATCCTTTTCTCTCTCACTTCCACACCACATCATACACCAACACTTCTGGAGCCTGCCTTTGCCCCTCCACCACTTCTCCTCTCTTCTCTCACTCCCACTACACCTGATGAGGTCACCAGACAAGTCCGATCTATGAAGGCCTCATCCAAAGAGGCCCCTGCCCCTATGAAACCATTAAGGACAACATTGGGCCTCATTACGAGCATGGCGGTAGCCGTGCCAGTATGGCAGGCACGGCTACCGCCATGCTCGCTACCGGCACCGCCTCCCGCGATTGGGCAATAACCGGCCCATTACGAGATGAATGGGCCGGTAATTGCCCCTTCACGGGTGGTGGTATTGCCGGACTCCCGATCCCCATTCTGCCCTATAGACCCTATAGGGCAGAATGGGCTTGGGGAGCATGGCTGATAGCGGTGCCGGCGCAATTGCGAGTTCTGCTTGCAGGTGCCACACAGCCCGCCAGGTAAGACCTGGCGGGCTGTCAGGAACCCGCGAGCAGAACTCGTAATGCGGCGGGACGGCTTGAACGGGGCCGGTGCCTTACCGGCACCGTTCAAACCATCACTGCCACCCTTATAATGAGGCCCATTGACTCTCTTGCTCCAGCCTTGGCTGATCTCTGCAATCTTTCTTTTGCCACTGGAGTTTTCCCATCTTCTCTTAAGCACTCCATTGGGCACCCTCTGCTTAAAAAACCCTTGGCCGACCCCTCCATTCCGGCAAGCTACCACCCTATCTCCATCACCCCCTTCCTGGACAAATACGTAGAGAAGCTGGCTATCTCTCAGCTCACCCTCCACACTGAATCTGCTGGTTGCCTCCACAAACATCAGTCTGGCTTTAGAGCATCCAGAGGCACGGAAACTGCTCTCCTGAATACCTGTCAAGACCTGCTCTCAAATCTCAACACTAACACCCCCCTGTGCTCATTCTTCTTGACCTCTCCATTCTGATTGCACGTTTCCGTGGCACCCTGGGAATCACAGGTCAGGGTCTGGAGTGGGTAACCTCATTCCTTTCTGACCGTCCATCCAAGTTGCAACTTGGGTCCTTTCTTTCTACTATCACTCTTTCAACCTGTGGTGTTTCCCAGGGTTCTAACCTAGCCCCCTGGCTCTTCAACGTCTACATGGCTGCCCTGGCATGTGTGATTGCCACTTTCATCTCTAACTTCCAGTGTTACGCGGATGACACACAACTCTCCTTCAGCCTACCCTGAGCAACCTCTTCTCCATTGCTCATATCTGACTGTCTGCAATTCAGCCATTGTGTGCTGCAAATTACCTCTGCCTCAGTGCCAGTAAGACTGCGATCGTTCGCATCAGGACTTCTGCTCCCGCATTCCCACTCTCTCTCTGGGCAGCCTCCCTTGGCCCTGCACCTGCACCCACCTGTGAGGCATAACACCTTGGGGTCATCTTCTATTCCACTCTCTCATTCTTCACTCACATTTCGGACATCTCTAAAAAGTCCAACTACCAGCTGCACCTCCTCAGAGATACTTTACCTTTTCTTACCTTCCCCCAGCAACTCACTGTCTCCAGAGCCCTGATTTTTTTCAAGGCTGGACTACTGCAATAGCCTCTTTCTCAACCTCCCTGCCTCTGCTCTGTGCCTTCTGCAACTCATCCAGAACATAAACGCAAGAATTATCCTTGGACTCAAGCCCAGGGACCGCATCTTTCTGGCGCTGAAATCCCTCCACTGGCTCTTTGTCTGCAAGGATCAAGTTCAAGACCCTCTCCATTGTCCATAAGGCTTTCTGGGGCCTGGGACCTACCTATCTGCAACAATGCCTACCTAAATACTGTCCTTCCCGAGCCCTCCGCTCATCTACCTACAGCCTTCTGCGAGGGAGCCGGTTCTCCAAGCAGAGATTTGGAGTGAGATCTTTATCCTCAGCAGGGGCCTCCATATGGAATAGCCTCCCTGCTGCCCTTTGTCTTGAGCCTGATCTCCTTAAGTTCTGGAAACTCCTTAAGACATTTCTCTTCTCTTCCTTCTCTCTCCTTCTACCCTGTTAACCTCTCTCTCTGCTCTATCCCTCTCTCCATCCTTTTCTGCACAGTTTGCTGATTGGCTGCTAGGTGTACCTCAGAGTCTCACAGGTCCCTGGCAACCTTGCCAGTCCTCTCACACTTGCCTCCGGCCCTTACACTTACCTCATTGTTACTGCACTTGGTCAATGATGCATGAGAGTGGCATTTCTCAGCACTTACCTGAGCTTCTTACTGACTGGGCGCACTTGGACTCCCCCTCCCCCCTGCACTTGTCCTCTCGCACCCACCTCCCCTCTCCTGTACTATCTTGCACTTGCATGATCTGAACGTACCATGCCTTGAAGATTCGTCTATCTTCCCTAGTCCCCTCCTCCCTGCATGGTGGCGCCTCAATGCACTTGGAAAAACTGCAGAATCATCGTCAGACCTATTTGCTGTCATCTACACTGTTAATTGTATTATATGCAATTACTCTGCCTGTGCAGATTTGTATCGTTCAGAAATTCAAGGCCTCTGAATGACTATTGCTTTTTCCCCTTGTCCCCTCCCTCCTTGAGCGCTTTGAAACACTTGCTTTGTGTATAGGTGCTTTACAAATAAACATTACCATACTATACTATACCATACCTAGTCTTACTCTTCCTCGCCCCAGTACGGACTTCCCCTTCCCTCACGCCTGTTGAATGAAGGTTCCCATGCCCAGGCTTTAGATTACTGCTGTAGGCTGGTTGGTTGGGAAGTTATACCTCGTGGGAGCGGAGGGGCGGCCAGTGGAGGGCTTTAAAAGAGAAGAGTTCCAGTGAGCGCGGAACATACTCAAAGGTAAGTACTGGGATGAGGAAGAGTAAGACTAGGAGTAATGAAGATTACCAGTAGTAATCTGAGCATGCATTGAAATTAATAGGACATGCAGTGAAATAAATATGACACCCACTGAAATGAATGTAACATCGATAGATGTGAATATAACACTGATATAAATTGATGTAACATGCATTTAAATGGATATGACAATCATTGAAATTAATATAGCCTGGGTTGAAATTGTTATAACACAGATTGAAATGAATATAACATGCAGTGAAATGGATAAGGTGTACTGAGTTGTGAGTATAACACATGCTGAAAAGCACATGACATAGTCAGCCAATCATATGAGTCCTCCTTCGCCTGCAGTTAAATCTAGGAAGCCAAGAGCAGAGGCAGGGCTGGATTGGCCCAGCTGGACTTTCCTTGGAAGGCCTTCCGACATCGGGCCTCTTTTCTTTGGGGAAGGATACACATAAATAACCAAATGTTTGTAAAGATGCAGATGTGTGTTTATCACAGTACTGGTAGGTGAGCAGAAGGGAATGGAAGTAGAGGATGTGTAGAGCTTTACAGCGGAGAGCTTCTGTGGAGCTGGTTAAAAAAGGCTTGGAATGGAAGGCAGTTGCCCAGTTTGTGGCTACCTCAGAGAAGGCTGAACAATATGAAGTATCTGCATGAGTGCACTGTACAGGAGAAGGGTGTCTTTTTTTTCTCACCTTGAGGGTCCCCATCACTTTTTCCTTAATGTTGTGCTGCTCCGACTATTCTTTGCCAGTGCTTTCCATTCTGTTCTCACTGGGGACACAATATTTATGTGTGTGGCCCTTTTGAGACCATTATGGACCACGAAGATGGGGGTTCCTGCCATTTCCATCTCATTTCCAGGCAAGGTGAGCGTCTCCAGGCCCCAGCCCTATAGCCTGCTTTTCTAAAAATTCATATAGTGCTTTACAAAGCACAAGAGTGCGCTATGCGCGCAGGTCTCCCTCTCCCCTGCCCGCATCCTGGTCCCTGTTATCCCGACTACCAGACCTCCCACCCGACCTGATCTATTCCATTTGCGGAAAACACATGCCTAATGACCTGGCTGCTGGAGCTGCATCCGCGCCATCTCCTTCCCTGGCAATTTGAGTGTCTCCAGGCCCCAGCCTCATAGCATGTTTTTCTAAAAATTCATATAGTGCTTTACAAAGCACATAGAGAGCGCTGTGCGCGTGGGTCTCCCTCTCCCCTGCCCGCTTCCTGGGCACTATTATCCCAAATACCAGACCTCCCACCTGACCTGATTGGTCTATTCCATTTTCCCAAAACAGAGGCCTAATGTACTGGCTTCCGGCGCTGCATCCGCGCCACTTCCATCTCCTCCCCAGGCAAGGTGAGTGTCTCCAGGCCCCAGCCCCATAGCATGTTTTTCTAAAAATTCATATAGTGCTTTACAAAGCACATAGAGAGCGCTGTGCGCGTGGGTCTCCCTCTCCCCTGCCCGCTTTCTGGTCCCTATTATCCCACATACCTGATTGGTCCATTACACCCTCATAAAGGTCAACCAAGGGCAGTCCTCTGCCCGTGCAGCCCCTGTGGCTAAGGGCGGCTCCAACAGAGGCAGCTCCAGGCTCCAACAGAGGTGGCTCCAGGTTGTGTCAGCAGGGGAAGCCAGTGGACAGCCGTCAACCAGCAGCAACTACCAAAGTAAGTGTGGCACGGGTGGGGAATAGAGCAATCACTCTACTCCAGAAAGCCCTGCCACTCTACTTTACGCTACCTCAGAACATAGTTTGCCAGGCTACCATTACTAGCCAGCTCTACAAAAGGTGAGGACCGCTGAATTATCAACTGAGCTAAGCTGGGACTGTGTTGTGGACACTGGCCTGCGGCACACTTTTGGTTACTGTTGGTTTTGCCTCAAGCCATATCTGGGGGCTGCCGCATTGGGACGGAACTGTGATTATTAGGATAGAACTGCAAATGTTACCTGCATCACTCTCTTAAGGAACACTCAACACTAGCAAACTTACACCTATAAATTGTACTCTCAATTTTAGGTATATAAAAGAATCTGTGTCTATTATAATACTAGACCTACTGTATTATATTCTGAAACCTGCTACATTATGAAAGCTATGCCTCTCTCCCACTATACAGGATACTGAAATCTAGATATAGCTTGAATCTCAAATCTAGATGTAGCCTCCACTTTTGTATATTATATATGAAACCTTCTGTGTTGTGAAACCTAGGCCTTTCCCACTGCACAGGACCCTCAAATCTAGGTGTAGCCTCCGTCCTAGCCTACTGTGTTTGAAACCTATTGCGCTGTGGAACCTGGCCCCTCCCCCACCATGAAGGAGTCTCCAGTCTAAGTGTAGCCTCCAGCCCTGTATATTATGTTTGAAACCTTATGTATTGTGAGGCCTGGCCCTCTCCCATTCCAGGACTCTCTAATCTATGCATTGAGCCAAAACTGCAAATGTTAGTTGTGTGACATATAACCAAAATTTGTAAATGTGTATTCTCAGTATTATGAAATAAGTACGCTGAGACTAAAAGTAAATGTTTTTTTCTGTTTCTGAAACAACTTTTATTTGAATTAACTTTCTTCTCTTTTCTCTTTTAGGTAAAAGGATACGTTTTCAACTTGGACGAGCTCTTCTACTGGTGACAACTTCATGCAGCGGACTTGGTTCTTTCAGGTAAGTCTCTAAGGGTAAGAATGTTCCATTCTCATTTCTTCAGGTCTTTCTTATAGTTTCTGTCAGTTCATTTCATATCAAGTGCCTTGACTCTTCTTGTTAATTTAATTCAAACATTTCCAACTCTTTGAATTATACAGTCTCTGTTCCTATCAATAATTTCTGGTGCTTTATTCTCCTTCCAGACTGCAATTTCTTATTCCCTTAGAACCTGGTTTATTAACCTCTTCAGTCTTTATCTTTTAACCACAATATATAATAGTTTCTTTTTCTTCTCCTTTCCTTTTCTTGGAATCAAGTTCTTTCATATATTGTTAAACGCTCTTTCAATGGGGAAAAAAAACAGTCTCTTTCGTTTTAAAGATCCACGTGTGTTCGTACTTAAACTCCTCTCTCTCTCTGTCTCACTCTGACTCACACGTGCCTTGGTTTGTTTAATGATGGCCCTTGAGACCGGCTTACAGCGTTTCTTTTCTATAAGACTCTTATCACCTCTTAAACGCCACATGAACGTTGAAACTCCTGCCTTCCAGTCGAACTCTCTCTTTCATGGCTCGGCAGCGCCTCATAAGCTCCACCCCTCAGCTGACTGCTGAATGAAGCTCAGCGGCATCGTATTTACCCGGCTGCTTCGAGTGTGTTCCGCCCCTTCAGCTGTGTTTTGCGAACACTCGGCGGCTCTGTCTCTCGTCTACTATTCTCGGAACAGCGAGTTCCTCACCTTCATGTTACTTGTATTTGTATTTGTTTTATTTGTATAGCGTGCTAGGCCCGAGGGCAACCAGGCGCATATCTTAGAGCACGAAGTACAGTTACAGACAGTCAATGATCATAATAAATCATAATAACAGGTTCATACATTAAGGCACAACGGTACAAAAGTGGCATACTAGGGTGCAGGCAGAAAAACAGTGAGTTCACAATCCAGGTACAAGTATTGCAAGAGTAGTGGGGCAACGTAGCTTATACTGGTGGTGAGTGAGGAGTAGAGGATAGCCATAGCTTGGCTTTGTTTTTGAAGAGAGTGGTGGACGAGAGAGTTCTGATAGAGAGTGGTACGGAATTCCAGAGTTTGGAGGCGAGGACTGGGAAGCTGACGCCACCGGCAGATTGCAGGTTGTATTTCGGTATAGTGAGCGATTGAGCTTGGGCAGATCTAAGTGTCCGTGAGGGGATGTATTGTGAAAAGCGGGATGTTAAGTAGGTAGGGGCCAGGTTGTTGACGCATTTGTGAGTAAGAGTAAGGGATTTGAGCGAAATTCTTTGTGCGACGGAAAGCCAATGTAAGCTCTTCCTAGTGTCAGAGATGTGTGCCGACCTAGGGATGGCTAGGGCTGCTCTGATCGCATTGTTTTGGACAGTTTGAAGTTTGTTGAGGTTACATTAGTTAGTGCCTTGATATAAGGCGTTGCAGTTATCAAGTTTAGACATAACCAGCGTCCTAGCGAGAGTGATGCAGTTCTTGGTGGAGAGGAATGGCCAGCATGCAGTAATCAGCTTGCAGGTGTAGGCTGATGCAGAGGCGACTGCATTGGTTTGTCTGTTCTGGGACAGTGTGGAATCGAGGTAGATCCCCAGGGGTTTGGTCTCTTTAGCCACTTTGATGGAGTTGCCATCAATGTTGAAAGTACTGAACAATGGGTCGAGTTTGCCAAGTCTTTGTTGGGTACCCAGGATGAGGAGCTCTGTCTTGTCATCGTTGAGACAGAGCTCGTGGTGTGCCATCCATGCTTGGAAGACTTGGTATACGTCGTTCAGTGCTTTGGTGTCTGCGATATAATCACCAGTGATGGGGATGAGTATCTGGGTGTCATCCGCATAATTAGTGTAGGTCACACCCAGATAGTCAAGCACATCAAACAGGGGTTTGGTGAAAACATTGTAGAGCGTGGGAGATACGCACAAACCTTGTGGAACTCCACATGGGACCGGGGATGGGTCGGCAGAGTCCGTAGGCGAGAAAACTCTCATGAGACTGTTGTCTAGGAAGGATCTGATCCAGTTAGTGGCATTTTCAGAAAAGTGTGCCGCAGATTTCAGGTGTTGGCAGAGGATTTGATGATTGACCAAATCAAAATCCGCAGAAAGGTCCAATAGCAATAGTAGGGCTAGTTTGCCTTTGTCTTTTATGTCCTCTATTTGAGTTTTCAGGTCTTATAAGGCTGTTTCTGTTCCATGCCTGGGTCTGAATCCAGATTGTCTTGTGCCGAGTAAGTTATTAGTCTCCAAATGTTTCTGAATCTAGAGGTTTGTTGCTTTGCCATCTATAGAGTGTTTCATGGGAGCCAAAAATGTCAGTATGATATTTATAATGTAGTTAACTTCATTTTACCATTGTTGTGTGGGGAGTATAATGCCCTCCCACTATCGGTCCATCCCGTGCATATTTCTATCAAGTTGCCAACTCAATGACAAACATTAGGTGCATATAAATCCAACACGTGCCAGAACTAAATATTAGTCTTATCTTGAAGTTGTCTACTGTACAATCCGCTGTGTTCGGCAGCATTGGCAATACCTAATTAAAGCCTAAGGCACTGGCTCCTCCTGTCTGATTCTCACACATCACCCATCGAAGTCTGCTGGCAGGGCCCACACACACACTGACACTACAGCGACTACCCCAGCACCGGGCCTGACTGCCTCTGCGGCAGCCGCCAAGCTTCTAATGGACTGCACTAGCCGCCAGACCTGGACATTGCTCGCAAACTTTTCCAGAGTCCCACGGATGCCTCTCAAAGACGTGCGCACACTCCTCCAACTTTCTTTGTGAGCATTGTCAAGTAATTGTAAATGTAGAAGGAACTGTTACATCTTGACCGTCGAAACAAGTATGTCATGTGTTTAAACATTACACTATTTACAGCCCTGACCTCTTTCAAGCTGGACACCCTCCGCCCATGTAGGCATTTGCTGAACGGTGTTCCCTATGGTGCCACGGTGAGAAGGTGCAAGAAGAGGAGTGTGGGGGTGGGGTGGCGGGTGGTAGGATTCCGTTGCTATAGCCTATGGGGGTATGTAGGCATTTGGAATTGTGCTTGAAGCATTGTGAAGTTATAGCACTGCTGCAATTTACAGATGTGCTGACAGTCCTTTAATCCACTGTAATGCAGTGCCAAAGGCCTAGATGGCCCGACCCTGTCTTAAAAGTGACATTTCCATTACGTCTTTGTGCAAAGTTGAACCAATATCCAAGGTGCTGGAAACAGCTCAAGGTATTTGTTGCGGAAACAGAATGCCTGACATGTGACTGACTTTGATGTCACCTGCCGAGCATAAGTAGTACATCCTACCCTGTTTTTAGTTGTGGCTATTTCGTGGCACTAATCTAATGTCAAAACTATTGCATTTGAGTGCAGGTAGAAAGGAGATTGAATGTGAGGTTGGACAGATGACGTGTGAGTGTTGTTTGGTTATTTACTCATCCATTGCCTGCCCAAGGCCATTGAAATCCCGATGCTCATCCCCACCCGCTACCTACCCCTCCCTTCCCCAAAACACATTTGGCCTCATTACGAAGTAGGAGGTAAGGGATTACCAACACCGGTAAGGGTGCCGGTAATCCCTTACCTCCATATTCCGAGGTCCCTTAGCGGGTCCCTTCCTTAATGCCTGGTCTGACCAGGTGTTAAGGACGGGACCCGCTAAGGGACTTCACAGCTAATAACGGTACCGCAAATTGCGGTACCGTTATTAGCTCCTTCCCCATTCCCATTGAGCCCTTTGTGGGCTTAAATGGGAATGGGGAATGGTTCTCAGAATGGGGACTTACCGGGTCCTCCAAGGTTGGAATGACCCGGTAAGTCCCCATTCCGAGAACCCGGACCTGGTATGCGGTAAGGGGGTAGCCATGGTGCTAATAGCACCATGGCTACCTCCTACCTCGTAATGAGGCCCATTGTCTTGGCATCTCTTTGAGCTTACCCTATCCAGCAGTAACATTTCCTGTGCCATTACCTCAAATACTGTCTCTGCCTGAAAATCGTCCTTCGCTGTGCCTCCTTCCCCCATTGAAAGTACTAGTTTGTCTGAAAATCGTCCTTAGCTGTGCCACCTTTCCCCATTGAAAAATAGCTGTTTGCTTGAAAATCGTTTTTCCCTGTGCATCCTTCCCCCATTGAAAAAGCGCTGTTTGCCTAAAAATCGTTTTTAGCTGTGCATCCTTCCCCTTTCAAAGTATCTGTTCATGTGAAAATCGTTTTTGCTGGGTGCTCAACGGTTACTACCTTTTTACATACATCGGTTGCTGTTGAGTTCATACTGCATTAACGGCCTGCACATCCCACCTTGTCCTCAGTGCCCCACCTTTGTAATCCTGTGTCCCAACCACCTGTGTTTTTACCCTGCACCACCCCCTAACCCCCTCCATGTGCCTCAGTACGTCAGCCGGGTAAGTGCCCCCCTCGCCAATGCAGCTAACTATGTCACTCTCCATCTCTCCTATCTTCTCTTAATGCTTCTTTATTTCCTATCCCTCTCCTATCACTAAATATGTCCGGAAGAAATTTACGAAGGACTATGTCACGGCTTCTGCCAGAGAGACTCTCACAGACATCCTCCACCCGACCTATGGAACTGGTACATGGTGTTCTTTCTATCTCCTTTCGCCTCTTATCCCATTAATGTTGGCACCCGCTGGGAGGTCCTCCTTGGCCTCTTTGCCATTTCCTGGGTCATCATTATGTATCTGAATGGAACAATCATGGTTTAGGCTCCTCAACCCAACCTTCTTCTCTTTGACAAGCTCCTACCTCGCCTCTTGAACCTCACCTCCCCCCCTGGACAGGCTCCCTTGCCTGATGTGCCTTCCTCCTCCTCTGCACAAGCGCCCTTGCCTTACCCCACTTTCCCGGCTCCCTTGTCTGCCTTGGCTCCTTTGCCAACCTCCACTATCCCTCTGGCTCTCTTGCCAACCTCGGGGAGGGGGGACCACCGTCCCCCGCACCCCCCGCGGGCAAGACCATCAAAGATGGCAAGTTGCTCCATATTGCCATGCATAACTCTCGGTCTGTTGTCAAACACTCGTCTGACAACTGAAACCTCCTTGAACGCATGGATCTAGATGTGCTGGCCATCACGGAGACATGGTGCAAGGACAGCTCTGTCACAAGCTTTGACACACTCCTCCCTGATGGATACCTGTGTCTTTCATCCCCACTCAGGACTACTCCTCCTTCGAATGCCTAGTTTGCAGGGTATCACTCTCTCCGAAATCTTCTCTCCTTATGGCCACCTTCTATCGGTCACCAGGACGGTCCACTCTCTTCCTCTCGAATGGGCTGACCTGGCCTCCTCCCTACCCTCCTCCTCCTTTCAACTCCTCATGGGTAACCTCAACATACTTCTGGACTCTCCTGACTCCTCAGGACCTTTCCACAACCTATGCGAATCTCTCTCCCTCCTTCTGTACAATATTTCTGGTTGACCACTTCTCTTATTCATTGTGATTCGTTATTCATAGCAAAAGGGCACATTTTGCCCAAATGAGAAGTTTATATATCCTCTTCTGGTAACTCATTAGGAATGGAACTCAGAAACCTTTTCACTGACTTGGAACATCTCTTTCAGAAAAGCAGAGCTGGGAGAGTGGGAGGGACCCTGGAAATGCAACTATAACCTTCTTCAGGTAGCTTTTGACATAATGCGCTCTATTTCTTGGTTCCTACAGTTCCCCTTGCTTCTGAGATGAAACTCATCCATGATGATACAGAACAGACAGCAACACAACAAAGTTTTACAACGACATATAGAGGAGCATAATGCATACTAGCAATGGGAATTGTGGGAATGAGCCCATCAAAAGAACATTCACTTGCAGACTGCTCCCATGGCAAGAGTCCTTGAAGTGGCAGCCCACTATCTGAGCAAAATGATGTTTGTGAGAAACAAGTTAAAATTACACAATTCTATGAGCATTTTCCTCCCTGTGGGGAATCTGTTGGATTGATCACTTAGTTTCCCAACATATTGCCCTTGACTATTGAGATTTGCAATTTGTGCTTTTGAAACTTCAGAATCAAAGTGATTGTTGCAGAACAAGACTAAGCATTTGAACTTTGGCATGCATATTAATGAACTGGTGATATTATCATTGGTAAAGTAACATAACTACTGATATATGCTTGTCTTTTACAGATCTAATGAAAAAGATGACTGCAGAGTCAAAAGCTGCGTGTGACCTAGTTGATACACTTCTATCACAACCTACGATTTTGGAGGCTATTAGCAAAACTCTTGATGTACCGAGAAATCCACAAACCCATGCTCTTATGAATGAACACCTTGCTGGGTCTAGTCATGTCAATGACTGCAATTACAGTGTTTCTAGATCTAATTATAATACGCGATTTAGGGACAGCGCTCGGAATGTGGAGGAAGAAGTGAGGCACATTTTTTCAAGAGGGATGAATTCTTCAAACCAATTGGAATGTGGTAGTTCACAAAGGTCATCAACTAATATGGATCAGTGCTCTAATTCGCATCAGCCGAACAGTATGACACAATCGCCAATGTTTCATTTCACCCGCAATTTTGGAAGACCGAATGCTCAGAGAATGCAGCAGGCAAAATACAATCGGAGGTAAGATTGCACGTTTTATACTTGCCTTCACTATACTTTATTTTCGTCCAAAATATTTTTGTGCATTTGGTTTGCAAAATGTAATTTATGTAGTAGCAACATTCAGTGGAATACATTTGCTGAAAATGTTGGGGGGGACATGACATCTGAAGAAAAGGGACCCCAGCCAAATGAATGGGGACAACATGGTGTGCCATGAAAGTTGGGGGGACAAACACCCCTGCCCCCCCCTAAAATTACGCCCATGGCAACATTAATATAGTATATGTGAACAGTTTGTTTTTAATGCTATTTAATGTCAGGCTGTCACTATATCAGAGTTCACATTGAAGGAACTCCCAGCACCCCCACACACAGCTGCTGCTGTCCTTGCTGTCTTCACACGGAAGGGGTGCATGCCGGGGTGACCCGTGATTGAGAAGCAACTGGCATATTACTGTTTTGTAGCTCATCCAGGGTGCCATTTCCTCCAAGGCCCTTCCCCATGAGAGATTCTCGTGACCCTTAGCCTTGCTTCCTTGCTCAAGGCACTATGTGGCACTCGGTTTGATGTTCTGGGATGCACCCACTGTGATTCATCCCTTCCACTGGGTTACAATAGAGGGTGTTGCAGCTCACTAGCCCTGAGCAGGGAATGGATGCAGGAAGGGTGCGTTGAAGACAGTGTGCTCAGTCAAGGATAGACACTGCGGGGGTCAGGGGAGGTTCTTTCTGAATAAACATGAGCAAGTTTATGGCAAGCAAGAGAAGGGCCCTCCCCTATGTATCCTTTTGCCCTGAGGTAACATGTGTGCTGCTGACATTAAATCTGGCCAAATAATTACTTAGTACACTATTAACCATTGTATTGGTTTGTGCCTGAATCCGTATTTCCTCATTGGGGTTCAACTTAGACTAGACATTAGACAGGAACAAGAAACATAAAGGATACCCACACATTGACTCAGGCAGGCAACACAAGTTATTATTCTAGCCAAGGTATGATGGTAACAAAAAATGACCTTTGGCATATTCATGTATATGTTTTGAAATTAGATTTACAGGGTACCTTTACACATAGAGGGACTCATTGACAACCATAGGAAAGACTTGAATATCACAGACTTCTTTTTTATATGTTTACTATATGAAGCTCTAGTTTTCTAGGAATCATGCACATGCCTGCAAACCCTCTATGCTAGATATCCATCAGGTCGACCTATTATCTAGTCCATCTAGTTCTGTCCACAAGGAGTCGGTCCTACTAACATCATTGCCAGACACAAGTGGAGTCTTTACGCAACAAATAGCGAGTACTTTGACACACTTCTTCAATCAAGAGCTTGCTTTGCTTGTCACCAGATCAGCAATTTTACTCCTAGCTCACACTGTGTCATGATTAAGTGTAGCCTGACTATCTTTACCTGAGGGACTCCCACACTGAGGACAGATCAACGAATTCTTTACTAAATGTGACTTTCTTCGGTCACTTCAGCATTTCAGTTTCCATGGCCCCGCTTGACTCTGGGCGGTTTGGACTCCAATTAAAATCAAACATAATTCTTTATATGCACTTATTCTGACATGTGCCCAGACTTGTGCACCAGTCATATGAGTCCCCAAAGCATATAGTGCTTCTTCCTTTGCTCATTCTCTCTTTCATAGATCTCTACGTCACTTTCTCTTCTTCCTTTTGTTTCCCCACTTCACTCTAACACAAATCGGCAGCTCTTTCTACTTCTTGAAAAACCGTGCACACTGATTACTTGGAAAAGGTACCCGCACATGTGCACAATCTATGTCTCACTGTTGCCCCTTACTCAGCTCGCACCTCACAACTAGTCACCAATCATCTTCCACTTCCACTCATACTGACCACCACATCCAGTCTTTGTGCGGGTCCATGAATTCATGTGGGCTGTGCATAGCTTTAAAATAGTTGATTACAATCATGCTAATATCTGCATTGTTATAACATAAACTCTGGCCCAATAATGTGTGGTGGCAAGGCGGTTGTGCCTGACGTAGCTGAAGCTCATATGTGGCTCCCCTTTTAGAACATCTACTACTCTAGTACCAATGGCTGGAGGCAAAACACATGATAAAAAGTCTTGGAACAAAAAGGGTGGCCATGCAGTGTTACAAAGCAAAAGGTATTGAAAACAAGGAAGCCTAATCTTGAAGGCATTTCGAAGTCTTTAGGAAATATGATTTATAAGTAAAAATGAGAAAGGGAACAGTTAGGTGCACTGAGCCACTGTAACTACAATGTTCCTTGGCTTAGTTGACTGTCATCCTATAATGAAGATTACTGGGCCCTGCCACATTACCAAGTTCATTCTGTGTTTTTAATATTACAACACCATTGAGAGGGACACCTTTTTGAAGACTCGATGAGGCCACAAACTACATTCCCCCGTTTTGATTTTCTAGTTTATCACCATGACTCCGAGGGGAGTTCTCTGCCAGTAGATTTCTATGATTTAGACCAAACAGACGAACAGTCAATCCAAATGTAATTTTAGATCAGTGTAGTGTACATTGTAAGTGGCTCTGATCAAGCAATCCCACAAGTCAGTGCCTTGTCTGGGATGCCCAAGGGAAGCCCTTATTTATTTATTTTATGGCAAGTTATAATCTGGATGATGAACCCTTGTATAACACCCCTCTCTTAGAAGCCCCCTTGACCCCACTGAGCCAAGAAGTAGGCGTGTTTTGCAAATTTAAAAGGTTTATTTGAAAAATTAAACAATATATATATCACACTTCTATAAATTCATTGATAATGGATAGCACACTTGTGAATATGAGCAGTAATCAGCAATAGGTAATCCTACAGTAGCACAGTTCTTGGTTACTTATGAATAGGAAAAGAAAAATAAGGTGGTAGAGAATGCCTTTATGGCTTCAAGGACAATGCAATGATAAATGAAATGCAGCACAGAAAATAACTGGATATGTTTTTAGCAAAAGATAATATAATCACTTTTTCTCTGGTAATTCACCCCCCCTCCTATGCAATGTAAGAAATGGAAGGAGAGCGCACACAGTCTTCAAGAATCCCAACAAAATGCAATACAAAACGCAGTTCCCCCCTAGCAAGCTTAGAGAAAAACAGGTATGATTTTAAAACACAGGCCCAAAATGCTTTGAATGTGATGACAATGAAGTGAGAAATGTGCTAAAAAGGCTTTTTATTCCCTCTAGAGGTTCAGGGTGGTTGATATCTAGTTCATATTAGTTCAGGCTCACTTTAGCAATGCTCTGAGTAACTAGCAGGTTAAAATGAATTTTAGCAAAGGAAAGCAAGGAGCTGCTGATTTTTACACGTGGCTGAAATTGTGCAAAATGTCAAATCGCGGCAAATGTAATTGCGTGTGTCGAGCGTAATTACGGAGGCCCTATAAGGAGTAGCAAGTCGGTTCTAGGTTCGTTGGAAAGCCTAGCATCTTAGCTTTAAGATAAATTTCGCTCCTAGCACAAACGGTTCCGGAGATACGGACGATTTTGTGAAGGTAGTTTTTCGGATTTGAAATTTAAAAGTTCAAAATGACAGGTGACAGTTTTCAGCTTTAAAAAGGACAGAATGACACACACGATTCCTATGAGGTAGTTCTAAATAGGTTAGAATAGTTTTAATTAGATTATTTTACACTAAGAGATTGGTTTTGCACAGTTCCGGCAGTACTCACACTATAATTTTAAAAGGAATGGCCTCGTCACGATCTGGTCAGGTTTGGACTGCAGTTCCCTCACAACGGACGGTCTCTGCCTACAGCACTTCACAGCGATCTGGTCTGGGTCTGCTAGCGGTTCTCCACAGCGATCTGGTCTCTGGGTCTCCCTGGTTCCGGATACAGCACTGCTTTCTGGATACTGCTACAGGTTATTGCAAAAGTTCTTGGCAAAGAATTCAAACAGCTTGCTGTTGAATAGTTTGGTTGGTTTTGAGGCCTGCTGAAGAGGATTCAGCTTGTGGATTCAGGCCTCTCTGCTACAAATTCTGGAGTTAATTTCTGGTCTCTGGAGATTGATGGATTTGAAGTCTGGATCTCTGGATGTGAAGTCTGAAGTCTCCTGGCAAAGCGTCCCGCAAGAAAGTGGAAAATGAATCCACTACCTGGGTTTCAATGTTCCTTTTTATGTGTTTTGAAAATGGGTGTGTGCCTGTGCCTAGCTAAGCCTGCCCCTCTCACTTATCATTGGCCAGTTCCTCCTCCTCTCCCTTGATTGGGGGAAAGAAATGGAGTGTCAGAGTGATGCTGTAGGTTTTATGGTCAGGGGAACCTCCCCTTGTCAAATTGCACACAAATCTATTTCTGATCCAAATACATATTTATCTATGTACCATTTTTCTCATATTATAGGTCCAGTTATCATATTTTCTGTAGCACCAAACCATCCGATCCCTATCTTTGTACGATGTCGTGTCCACTGACAGATTTCTCCCCTTTTCATCCAGATAACGACCTCTAAAACTTTCCAGATTTTACACAAATGTGCACCAGGGATATGGGTTTCAGATGATAAAGTGTCAGATTTTTAACATGCATACATTTGGAGTAACAACCTTTTTTCCGCTACTATCCCCAAGAACATCCCACAGGGTCCTAACACCTCTTAAAATGTGCACAGAAAAATCACAAAAATGATGATGTTATTTATATAATTTTGACAAGTCCGCACTGTGAATTATCCATCTTTTTAAAATCATGCTCTGGCCCCAAAGGGGTGTGGTTTTCCAAAGCACATAGTGGAATTTCTGGTTTATCCACTTCCCCCAAGCCCCTCCCAGTTTCTCCCAAGAGGAAGCCATTTTACGACCCCCCAATATAACATTTGCCTGAGCCCAGGACAGGGCTTTGTTCAACTTCCTGCAGTCTGCAGGTACCCCTCCCTTAATTCAATCAGAGAGGTGTGATCTCCTTTTGGTGGGGGCAGCAGGATGCAGCCAGGCCTGGGAAGAGTTGTTGAGCCAGTTCAACTCCTGTCGGGGGTAGTTGTCAGGCAGAATTCAATTTCTTTAAGCCAAGCTTCAGCTAAATGTCCTGTTTGTTCCCAGTTTAAATCAAACTTACCATTTTTACACATGCAGCTAGAATGCCGATTCTAAGTTCAAAACCATGACATTTAACAGTTGCAAACTATGTGACACTCAAAAGTAGGTCACTTATTTAATTTAAACATTTCGATTTTAGTGGTTTTAGTCCAATTTCACTTAAGCTGCTGACATCCCCAGCTATTTTTTTTATATATACATTAAATAGTTACTTCCTTCAAGACATTTCAGAATATAGTTTTACATTGTATCCACCTCTTAGCAAGTCTTTTCTTGGCCTGATTTGGGTTCATTTGTTCAGTTTTACACAAAAGTCTGACAGTTTTAAAACGCCGGCTTTCTGATAGTGGTGAGCACCCGTACTGCATCCATTTCTGACATTAAGAAAATGAATTCCCCACAGTTCTGGGTTGCTTTTGGCAATCAGCATTGCCATTCCCAATGGTTTCAGGCTACTGTGTGTGTAGCCCAATGGTGGTTTTAGGCAGTGCCCTCCTGTGCTCACAACATAGGCAAAAATGGGTGGCAGCCTATTCTTCATGTTTTCCCTGTGCACTCTCTGGGGAGTTCTGGCCATCATGATGTTTTCAATGCCAGTAATGCACCGTTTTATGGTAGGGCTTGGCTATCATTGTATTCAGCTTTGAAGGTTAAAATTCACATTGACTTTACTTTTCAGGCATTTTCGTGGCCCGCCTATGTTCACAAAAGAAATAATTCTTTTGTGAACATAGGTACTTATGATGAGACAGTCGTCAAGCAAGGAAAAAAACAGTTACTTTATGAAAGTGGACATATCATTACTACATTTGAGTTTAATACATTCTGGACTACCATTGAGGTGCAAGAAAATCTTTGTAGAGCATTTAGCCCAAAAATTGATACTATTGAGTAAGAACATTTCCATTTCAAATATGTTTTCTGAAGAATCGTTTAAAAAAAAAATAATGACCATGTTGCATTTAGAATTGTTAATAACACAATTTGTAATCAATGGTAGTGCGTCACTTTATAAGAGTTAACTATTGAAAAACAATAACTTTGAGTGTAGTATTATTTCTGCTTGCTTTCAAAGGAATCAATCAATATTCTTTCTTGTTTTGTGGTGGCAAATGTATAATTGTATGTTAAGGATTACGTAGCAAGACAGACCACAATCGGATGGAAACTGGTGAAATATACATACTGAATCGTAGATTCATTGAAGTCCAAGGGTCATATCTACAGACTTAAAGCTTAAAGCAATTCATAAAATGTAAATCAATGATTTGTATTACCAGGGTGAGGCACACACGCGCACAGACCCGCACACACAAGTCAAATTTTGAAAAATGCTTAACCCTGTGGTACAAACATCTGGTATGGTAGTAATTTCACAATGTATGCAGTGATGCCTATAAATCCAAAGCAAGGAAATGCATAGTACTTTTTTCTGGCAACCTCTATGCCATTAATCAAATATTTTTAAAATACTGTGTGTTTGCCCTTCCAAAGCATATCAGTGCCCTCCAAAATTAGGAAATGTCCCAGGCAGATGACAGATGATCTTTAAAAGTGAATGTTGATTTTCATGTTTTTGAAAATATTTTTCTGATTTCTTTTTTTGTTTTGATTTTTTTAATATAGCATACAACTTCTTATGCCATGCCATAACAAATTAGTAAAACCGTTGCTAATGGATAATCAAAGTCTGTCGGGTCTTTTAATCTCAAAGATTTTCAAACAAAAATCAGTCTATTTACTGCCATCGAAACAAATACTTGACATTCTGGAAAAAACTATGCTTGTAAGTCGTTTCAATAATATTTTCATATTTCCATAAGTATGTAAATTGTGAGGTTCTGTTTATTTGTATAGACTAGAAAAGTATTTGCAAAGCCCAAAGGCATGTGCCATTATGTTCAGTTGACCGCAATTTAGCAGTCCAACAGCTTTCACTATAAATGACATACAAGAGACAGGGCACAAGGTTCCACTGGGATTGACCCCTACCTACTAGTGAAGCAACAGCAAATAGCCTTGCATCAGCACCAAAGTATAAGAATGGTACTGAATCCACTTGAAAAGATGCATTTTTCTCCAAGCCCTTTTCCAAGCCCTTTTTCAACCGTTTTTATATCTATTACAACAGCTCTGTGAGAGAGCTAAAGCGACGTAAGCAAATTCATGGTGTAGATCACAGTCCTATTCCACCTGCCTGAGAATTTAAAACAGGAGGCTGGGGTGGGAATTAAGGACAGACCACTGGGTACCTTTAAAGATGGACATGGCTCCCATTTCATATTTAAAAAAGTTCATATTTGATTTGTGTACTATGGAACTCAAAAAGCACATCCTACTTTCCTTACTATTTTCTTTTAAACCTTGTATGAAGTCCTATGTATATAAACAACATACATTTTTAGGTACATTTCTACACTATTAATATTGCTTATATATCATCAATGATATTGATGTAGTGCAACGATTATGTTGTATCAATTTATTGTTTCTTATAGGATAAACTAACACCAGAGAAATCAGAGTTGGCAAATTGCAGTATCCCCTTCCATGTAACACCTTTACCCCATCCTAGCAGGTAGGATACTTAGGAAGTCAACACCACACTCCAACTCTGCCTTCTTGAGACGTTGCACTTGGCAGGTCTGACCTGCCGGGCTCAACGGCCCCGGTAGGCAGAGCTGTCACGGAAGCACTGGTTCCGTTAGCAATTGGGCAGTTGCTTCTGTATCCCCATTCTCATGGAGTCCTATGACTCCATGAGAATACTTGTAATGTCGGTACTTGTAATTTCCCGGAGGCACTGGAATATCAGGCTGCGGAAATGGTGTTATGAGTTCAGCGGCAACCCACAGGTAACACCGGCATGTTACCGCTAAACTCGTAATGTGGCCCGGTCTCCTAACAGGCAGAGTGGAATGAACCAGAGTTTAACTCCATAGATGTGCACAAAGTTGGCTGGTATTGTAAAGTACCACATGTATTAATACCCTAGATGTGACAGCAGGTTTGTGGTGTATTTGTGGTGTATCGTAGTTTAATCTTCTTTGTTTTTCATGAACATAACTGTTTAAAATATCTTTACATTTTTAGACAGTATACTGAGCTGCTGTCTGACAGCGTGCATATTCATGATGAGGATGACTTTGATTCAAACCTAAATGTTGTTGAAGAAAATGATGTATATGACGGGTATTATTAAATACTGAGTTTAATTGGTATGGTTAACTTTAAATCAAAACAGTTTGAAAGCTCTCTTTCCTTTATCTCAGTGACAGCAATAAAGTAACTTTGAAGGATCTGCTAGTGAACCTTGCGCTACAAATTGACTGTGAAAAGATCTCAAAGTTTAACCTTAATAGACGAGAAATTAGGGATGTAGCACGTCGCGGCTTTCTTCGCAAAACCTAAAAACCTACCAACCGCATATCAGTTATGTTCACTGATTCTTCTGGCAACTCTGAAGGAGCTGTCGATTTTGGTGGTCCAACGCGAGAATTTCTTCGATTGCTAATGTACCATTTACAAAATAGTAAACTTTTTGAAGGCCCTGAAAACAAGAAGACACTCACAGGGTAATTCATAGAATTTTGCAGAAAAGTGTCGCAAGCGGCTGGCGCAGAGTGTCCGCGTGCGATTGTCTGCGCCAGGCACGTGCGCTAAAACCGATTTCCGCGCACAGCGTATTCATGGATTTTAGGCTCCCAAACCAGCCGTGGCGCAGAGTATCGCAGCGACCCTGCAGCAGCGCCAGTAACGCCCCCAAGAACGCCATCGCGCAAGGAAAAGCCATCAAAATCGCTAAATCATCGCAAAGGGCTGCGCTAACCCTGGACCAGTTTACTGGGCTGCCAAACAAGGAAGGCAAAGCGGGTAACGTTCATATCAGGGGTACGGGGTAAGTTTAACACGCGATTAGCCAGAGTACGTGTATTACAGGGGTACGCGGGCAGTTTTACACGCGATTGCCCAGGGTACGTGTATTACAGGGGTACGCGGGAAGTTCAACACGCGATTGTCCAGGGCACGTGTAATACAGGGGTACGCGGGAATTATCACACGCGATTTGGCAGGGTACGTGAATTACAGGGTTGCGTGGGAATTATCACACGCCATTTTGCTGGGTACGTGTATTACAGGGGTGCGTGGGAATTATCACACGCGATTAGGCTGGGTGGGTCCTCACAGGTGTTCCCTGTACACCCTCCATGGCCCCTGCAGGCAGCCCACAAAACAGGGGACTACCCTGCACACCTGCTCATGTCCCCCTGCACCCCCACCCCCCAGCCACCAGGGGCACCCACCACCAGGCCCCCACCCATGTCTCCTACCACCCCCACCCCCAGCAGTGCAGGGACAGCCTCCACCAGGCCCCCACTCATGTCTCCCACCACCCCCACCCCCCAGCCACCAGGGGCAGCCTCCACCAGGCCCCCACTCATGCCCGACTCATGTCTCCCACCACCCCCACCCCCCAGCAGTGCAGGGGCATCCTCCACCAGGCCCACACTCATGTCCCCTATCACCCCCACCCCCCAGCAGTGCAGGGGCAGCCTCCACCAGGCCCCCACTCATGTCTCCCAGCGTGCTACGTGTATTCCAGGGGTGCGCGGGAAGTTCCACTCGCGAATAGCCTGGCCGCGTGTATTTCAGGGGTGCGCGGGAAGTTCCACACGCGAATAGCCTGGGCGCGTGTATTTCAGGGGTGCGCAGGAAGTTCCACACGCGAATATCCTGGGCGCGTGTATTTCAGGGGTGCGCGGGAAGTTCCACACGCGAATAGCCTGGGCGCGTGTATTTCAGGGGTGCGTGGGAAGTTCCACACGCGAATAGCCTGGGCGCATGCATTTCAGGGGTGCGCGGGAAGTTTTACACGCGATTAGGCTGGGTGGGTCCTCACAGCTGTTCCCTGTACACCCTCCACGGCCCCTGCAGGCAGCCCACAAAACAGGGGACTACCCTGCACACCTGCTCATGTCTCCCACCA
The DNA here is from genome assembly GCF_040938575.1 of Ambystoma mexicanum. NCBI lineage: Eukaryota > Metazoa > Chordata > Amphibia > Caudata > Ambystomatidae > Ambystoma > Ambystoma mexicanum. The sequence goes on from NC_090924.1 coordinate 545,354,990, forward strand.
CCCCCCAGCAGTGCAGGGGCAGCCCCCACCAGGCCCCCACTCATGTCCCCTATCACCCCCACCCCCCCAGTCACCAGGGGCACCCTCCACCAGGCCCCCACTCATGTCTCCCACCACCCCCACCCCCCAGCAGTGCAGGGGCACCCTCCACCAGGCCCCCACTCATGTCCCCTATCACCCCCACCCCCCCAGTCACCAGGGGCACCCTCCACCAGGCCCCCACTCATGTCTCCCACCACCCCCACCCCCCCAGTCACCAGGGGCACCCTCCACCAGGCCCCCACCCATGTCTCCCACCACCCCCACCCCCCCAGTCACCAGGGGCACCCTCCACCAGGCCCCCACTCATGTCTCCCACCACCCCCACCCCCCAGCAGTGCAGGGGCACCCTCCACCAGGCCCCCACTCATGTCTCCCACCACCCCCACCCCCCGCCACCAGGGGCACCCTCCACCAGGCCCCCACCCATGTCTCCCACCACCCCCACCCCCCAGTCACCAGGGGCACCCTCCACCAGGCCCCCACTCATGTCCCCTATCACCCCCACCCCCCCAGTCACCAGGGGCACCCTCCACCAGGCCCCCACTCATGTCCCCTATCACCCCCACCCCCCCAGTCACCAGGGGCACCCTCCACCAGGCCCCCACTCATGTCCCCCACCACCCCCACCCCCAGGCAGTGCAGGGGCAGCCTCCACCAGGCCCCCACCCATGTCTCCCACCACCCCCACCCCCCAGCAGTGCAGGGGCAGCCCCCACCAGGCCCCCACTCATGTCCCCTATCACCCCCACCCCCCCAGTCACCAGGGGCACCCTCCACCAGGCCCCCACTCATGTCTCCCACCACCCCCACCCCCCAGCAGTGCAGGGGCACCCTCCACCAGGCCCCCACTCATGTCTCCCACCACCCCCACCCCCCCGCCACCAGGGGCACCCTCCACCAGGCCCCCACCCATGTCTCCCACCACCCCCACCCCCCCAGTCACCAGGGGCACCCTCCACCAGGCCCCCACTCATGTCTCCCACCACCCCCACCCCCCGCCACCAGGGGCACCCTCCACCAGGCCCCCACTCATGTCTCCCACCACCCCCACCCCCCAGCAGTGCAGGGGCACCCTCCACCAGGCCCCCACTCATGTTCCCTATCACCCCCACCCCCTCAGTCACCAGGGGCACCCTCCACCAGGCCCCCACTCATGTCTCCCACCACCCCCACCCCCCCAGTCACCAGGGGCACCCTCCACCAGGCCCCCACTCATGTCTCCCACCACCCCCACCCCCCAGCAGTGCAGGGGCAGCCCCCACCAGGCCCCCACTCATGTCCCCTATCACCCCCACCCCCCCAGTCACCAGGGGCACCCTCCACCAGGCCCCCACTCATGTCCCCCACCACCCCCACCCCCCAGCAGTGCAGGGGCACCCTCCACCAGGCCCCCACTCATGTCCCCTATCACCCCCACCCCCCCAGTCACCAGGGGCACAATCCACCAGGCCCCCACTCATGTCCCCCACCACCCCCACCCCCCAGCAGTGCAGGGGCAGCCTCCACCAGGCCCCCACCCATGTCTCCCACCACCCCCACCCCCCAGCAGTGCAGGGGCAGCCCCCACCAGGCCCCCACTCATGTCCCCTATCATCCGCACCCCCCCAGTCACCAGGGGCACCCTCCACCAGGCCCCCACTCATGTCTCCCACCACCCCCACCCCCCAGCAGTTTAGGGGCACCCTCCACCAGGCCCCCACTCATGTCTCCCACCACCCCCACCCCCCCGCCACCAGGGGCACCCTCCACCAGGCCCCCACCCATGTCTCCCACCACCCCCACCCCCCAGCAGTGCAGGGGCACCCTCCACCAGGCCCCCACTCATGTCTCCCACCACCCCCACCCCCCAGCAGTGCAGGGGCAGCCCCCACCAGGCCCCCACTCATGTCCCCTATCACCCCCACCCCCCCAGTCACCAGGGGCACCCTCCACCAGGCCCCCACTCATGTCCCCCACCACCCCCACCCCCCAGCAGTGCAGGGGCAGCCTCCACCAGGCCCCCACCCATGTCTCCCACCACCCCCACCCCCCAGCAGTGCAGGGGCAGCCTCCACCAGGCACCCACTCATGTCCCCTATCACCCCCACCCCCCCGCCACCAGGGGCACCCTCCACCAGGCCCCCACTCATGTCTCCCACCACCCCCACCCCCCCAGTCACCAGGGGCACCCTCCACCAGGCCCCCACCCATGTCTCCCACCACCCCCACCCCCCCAGTCACCAGGGGCACCCTCCACCAGGCCCCCACCCATGTCTCCCACCACCCCCACCCCCCTGCCACCAGGGGCACCCTCCACCAGGCCCCCACCCATGTCTCCCACCACCCCCACCCCCCAGTCACCAGGGGCACCCTCCACCAGGCCCCCACTCATGTCTCCCACCACCCCCACCCCCCGCCACCAGGGGCACCCTCCACCAGGCCCCCACTCATGTCTCCCACCACCCCCACCCCCCAGCAGTGCAGGGGCAGCCTCCACCAGGCACCCACTCATGTCCCCTATCACCCCCACCCCCCCGCCACCACGGGCACCCTCCACCAGGCCCCCACTCATGTCTCCCACCACCCCCACCCCCCAGCAGTGCAGGGGCAGCCTCCACCAGGCACCCACCCATGTCACCCACCACCCCCACCCCCCAGCAGTGCAGGGGCAGCAGGCAGTCAGGCAGCAGCAGGTGGGAGCGTGCTCGGGCTCTGGGGGGCAGTAGTTTGGCCTTCCGGGCAGGAGCGTGGTATTCCGTGTGCGTACGCGTGGCCAGCTTGGTACGGAGTGATTTGGCACGTGAAAATCCTGCACGTCAGCGTGAAAACTGAGGAAAGGCCCTCAGCGCGTAAGCGTGTCTGTGACGTGACCCGCACAGGTGTTTCCCACACAGCACGTGATGACAGAGCACACGTGGAAAGACTGCACGTCAGAGTGTAATCGCGTGTGATTGGTGGAAATGGCCCTACACGCAGAAGTGACAAAGCATGTAATTGGTGGAAATGGCCCTAATGCGTACACGCCGCGTAAGTGACGCTGGACGTGTGGGCCTGTATAAAAGGTACGTGTAGAACACGTTTTCCTTGTACGTGCTTTTCGTGGAGAGCGAGTGGGTGAATTCTGTACTTCTTGTCGTTTCACACGCGATTTACTTCACGGCGTTTCAAGTTTGTATTCCCTGTTACCTCTGACAGCTTTTTCTCTTTTTTCTCTTTTACTGGTTTACCTGGGCCTGTTCCCTCAAACAGTGTTCCCTTCTACTGTTGTCCTGTCTCCTCAGACAGCGTACAAATCTTCTTTTGGCGGGGGTGTTGCCAACCAAACGTGCTCCTTTTACACGCTCGTTTACCAGGCAGACGGTGAGTCACGCACGTATCTAACATCTGTGCTTGCCCCGTGTGTAGCCTACCCCTTCAGAGGTCAATCTAGGCTGCGTGTGACACGCATACGTTCATTCTTGTGTTACTGGGTGCCACAGCGTAGTGCAGGTTTTTCTTTCTGCACACGTGGTCTAGGAGGGGTTGCGTGCACGTCATCTCCCTTTTTTGGGCCTCCTGTGCGTTGTGTGACCCGTCATCTTTCCCCAGGGGTTACAATCAGCCTTGCTAGAGCACTAGGGTACAATTACCATCTGGTACCCAACCCCTTTGACCCCCAATTGCCCAGGACAATAGTCTACATCCACTCCCATACGCACATTAACATCAGTGCCATGGCTGGGAGGCGAGGATTCCGTAAGGGTGGCAAAGGTGGAAGAGCCACAAGTGGTGGCCGTGGTGGATCCGGTAGGGGACGTGGTCGTAACTTGCAGGGTGAGCCTGTCCCCCCATGTGTGGAGGACCAGTCACGGGCACCCATAATCCCTCCCCCCTCCCCCCCTCCCGTTGAGGCTGATGTGGCTGACACCATCCATGCTCAGCCCTTGTTGGACCAGCCCATTGTGGCACCAGACCTGGCTGACTCCATGGCTGACTTCCAGGTCAGCAGGGCTACGACACGTGCGCTGGTGCACGTTGATGCCATCATGCCACGTGGATCTGGGGCAGCAAGGTCATCTGCTGCACCAAGGAGGCAGGGCGGAGAGGCTGCAGGGGCAGCTGCGGCTCCATCCACCCCAGCCCTCACACACCCAGCCAGGAGAGTGTCGGTCCTAGTCCATGCTGCTGACATTCCCCCTGACACCATCACACTAGAGCCAATGCCTGCACCAACTCCCATGCTGAGTGTGCAATCCCACACTCCTGATACAGAGTCCACCAGGGCTCCTGCCCCTAGTGTCCAGAGCGGCGCAGGACACTCAGGATCACCACCACCTTCCAAGCGGAAGAGGAAGAGTGCTCGTCCGGCACAGGCTGATGCCCCAGACACGGCTACACAGTCCGGCCCGTCCAGGAAGCCCAGCTTCACGGATGACGAACTGAATGCACTTGTCGAGTATGTGTCCGGACATGACAACGAGATGGTCATTGTTGCAGGATCCAAGACCACACCTGCACAACGCCAGGCACACTGGCAGACCGTTGCGGACATCGTAAGTGCCCTTGGAATCGTGAGGCGCACAGCCAATGATTGCTATAAGCGCTGGAATGACCTAAAGCGCAGGGCAAAGAGTAAGCTGGCCTCAAGTCATGCCGCAACTCTAGTGACTGGAGGTGGGTCTCCAGTAGTAGACATGGAACTCACTCCACATGAGTCAGTCGCTGGGACCTACGTCACGGAGGAACAGATCCAAGGCGTGGGAGATCTGGCTGATTACGAGGCATTGTCCGGTGAGTGCACATGCATGTGTGTGTCATCCATGTGCATGGTGTGTGTGTGAGGGCTTCTGTTTGTGTGCCAGGTGAGAGTGTGTGCGCCTGAGTCGTATGGGTCAGCCATGTGCTTCATGCAATACTTCCTGCGCAGCTGCATTTGGCCATAGCAGTATCCCTTCTGCCAACAGTAGACATCTAGCCCAACTGCACGCCAGTTGCCCTTGAAGTGTCACCTTGCCACAACATTGTTGCTTATTTTTCACTGTTCATTCAGTCAGATTGTTTGCATTCCCCCACTTTTACTAGCCATGTCGCTGTCCACTAGTCACATGTCTGACATGGCAATGGTGAAGTGGAGTGACTTTGTTACCTGGATATCATTTGTACACACATGTCCCTGTGCAATTGGACCATTTCAGACTGGCAGCTCCAGGTGAAAAATCTGACCTGTTAGAATTAGAAAAGCAATTACATGCGGGAACTGGACTGAATGAATAGGTGCTGCCCTCCTCTCCATCTTCACTCAATAGCAATGGTACATGCCATCTGTGTGATGGCATGTGTGTTTCACCTGGCAATCACAGGCCAATGTGTGATGCCACTGCCAGGCAGCATGCAGAAAATGTGTTCATTTTCCATCTTGGTGTCATCAGTGTGTGCCATTTGCCTGCACTTCATACGCAGTGAGGGTGCATGCATGGGAGGGTTTTAGTCATGTGGGACATGTGTCAATCAAGTACTGGTTCTCTTGCTTCTCAGCCCTCATTGTGTGCCATGGTGCTAATGGCTGTTTCCATTTCTTTGTTTTCATGTCTTTGCAGGGGAAGACGCACCTGATACTGCTGGGGTTGTGGAGATGGTGCAGACCCAGGAGGGGTCCGAGGGCCGACCAACCACCAGTGAGGGACGTGGTGTGGTGGTGGGGGAGAACCCACAAGTGCTGCAGGTCGTGCTCTCAAGGGGTGTCTCTGGCTGCACCTCCTCCGAGCTGTACTCAGGTGTTGATTCGGATGAGACCTACGTGCCGTCGCAGGTGAGTGTTCCAGGGAGGGATTCTGTTCTGTCTCACCCACCTGCACCAGGGTCAGAACCCTCCATGGGGATGTCAGTGTTGGCAGCTACGCCTTCGGTGGTTACGGATGCAGGGTCACACTCCGCGACATCTGATCCTGTTCCTGGGCCAGCAGATCAGAGGGGGAATGCAGTCCTGCAGCCTCAGCAGTGCCGGCACAGCAAGGCACAGTTCGCCTTGCCCCAGACAGGTGTGGTGCCCGCCGACGTGGTGGCCGTACGCCACCCGGCAATACCGCATGGGAGCAATCCATTTACGGTATGGCAACCCAACAGGCTGCATCATCCGAGATGATGGCTCAGGCCATGGATATGGTGGCCACTTCCATTGTCCCCCCAGAAAGGCTGATGGAGCGACTAGAGCAGGCAACCGACTCCATCTGCCAGTCACACAGGGAGGACATGTTGTGGTCCAACATGGACAGGCGGGCGGCACTGGCGACTCTGCAGGAGGCCATCTCCATTGAGTCCCAGGGCCACAGGGAAGCCCTGAGGCAGGAGCTCCTTCACCTCAGGACGACTCTTGTTGAGCTTGAGGCTTCAACACACCAAAGGACAGAACAGCAGCTGGAGCGTCTTACCCGTACGCTCTCAGCTGAGATGCAGGCAACGAGGGCGGAGGTCCGGGCATCCCGTGAGTTGTTGCATGGGGACCTCCGAAAACTCATCATCCAGAACCAGACCTACCACACCCGCATGCTTGCAGCCATGGAGGAGCAGACTAGGGCCTTGCGTGGGCTGCCTCCCATAGTGCAACCACCTCCGGATGCAGCTGCACAGGGTGATAATAGCGACAGCAGTGATACTCCCACAACAGGGTAGCCGTGTTGGCCATGAGCCCATGGAGGTGTTTTATTTTCCCAGGATCCACGCAGGTGGGTTCTGGTGTGCATCCTGTCCTCGGACCTCCTGGGTGGCCTCCCCAACCCCCCGGGCCCATCAATGGCCATTTTTGATTGTTTCTTATTTTTATTTTTATTGTTATTTCTTTTATTCCCTATTTTTTTGGGACGATTTGTTGGCTTCCGTGGTTCCTGTGGGCATACGCTGCATTGTGGCTGGGCACATGCAGGCTTGTAATGTATTTGGTTCAGATGCTTGGGTTTGAGTCACACACACCCCTCCTGCTTCCCGTTCCCATGGGCTTGCAAAGGGTGTGCCCAAGTGACAGTGAATTACACAGTGACGTTGGACTCCCATGAGATGTGTGGGCAGTCTGTAGTCAATACTGTGTATACATTCCTAGTGCATATTGCTGTTGTGTTGTACACTGCATGTTGCATTGATGTGTAACTCATCTTCTGTGTCTACCTCCCAATTTGCAGGTCCCTTCCTCATGTCTACACAAGGACCTCTAGTCTGGAGATGGGGTCCATGTTGGCAGCAGTGCACCTACAACTCTACATGGCGCCAACACTGCACAGTTGGTAGTGGTGGGAGTGCAGGCATTTCCAGGTGGTGAGACTACTAATATGTAACATTTGTGATGTCATGTTAATGGTACTACGTGCTCAAGTACGTTGTTGGTCCGGCATTGCTGTGAGCATTTCAGGTGTTGCAGGTTTCTAATAGGGACACTGTACATAGTGAGACTAGTGTCATGTTGTGGGGATTACTTTGTTTACCTGCAATTAGCATGACATGGCACGGTGTGTCGTGTGGCGGTGCTGGGGTTGGGTTGGCTGACATGGCACTGTCCTCTTGTTGCATTTTGCAAGTGGGTAATCATTTTAGCTGCTTGAATGTGTAACTTCACAAAACTGCATTGGTGGTGTCTGTGTGGATAGGGATGCACACATTGTGACACTTCCAGGTGAACAATCTCAGACTGATATGGTATTCACGGTTCATTCTCCAGACATTCAGGATCAGTGTCAGGTTGAGTCATCATTGATTGTCAGATGGAATGTGCCAGGGCAGTGTGCACTCCACAGGGGTGTGATTTCTATGTGAAGTAATTAGCCACTAGCTGTGTACGGGCTGCCTCCCCCCCGTGCCCTTTCCCCTCCCATGCGCAGCGGCTGTGCATGTGGTTGGGGATGTGGGGCCACCACCATGTCCACGGCCAGGCCCCGGCGTGTTGCAACATTGTGCAGGACACATGCTGCCACTATGATCCTGCACACTACTGGGGGAGCGTATAACAGCTGCCCGCCAGAACGGTCAAGGGAGCGAAAGCGTGACTTTAGCACTCCGAATGTGCGCTCCACTATGCCCCGGGTCGTAATGTGGGCTGTGTTATATCTTACCTCGGGTGGCGTGGTGGGGTTCCGAATTGGCGTCATCATGTGGGGGCTGAGAGGGTAGGCACTGTCCCCTGTGGAGGTGGTGATTGGTATCATTGGTGGGGTTGTGACCTTGCTCAGTATCCAACATGCATGCATGTGCAGTGGCATACATACTCACCAAGCAGCCATGTATCGCCATGCCGCCCAGCTTCTAGGTCCCGGCTTAGGGTGGACATTCGGTAAATGAAGCTGTCGTGGGTGGAGCGGGGATAGTTGGCATATACTGAGGTGATGATTCCCTTGGCATTACATGCTACCTGCACGTTGATGGAATGCCAGTGCTTGCGGTTCCTATAGATGTGCTCAGATGCCCTGGGGGGACGTAGAGCCACATGGGTGCAGTCGATGGCATCTAGCACTCTGGGGAATTGTGCCACACCGTAAAAATCCAGGGCGGCAGCATGCCTTTCTGCAGGTGTTCTGGGCAGGTATATGTGCCTGCGGACTGATGGGCGTGCAGTCATGATGTTCAAGACCTGGTGTAGGCAGCGTGACTGGGTGGCCTGTGACACCCCACCCACTATGGCACCTGATCCAGTGGCTAAGAAGTGCAGTACATTGAGGACCTTCTCCAGGGGGCTGAGTGCTTGGGAGCACAGGGTGGGTGATGTGAGGTCATCCTCCCACTCACTCACCAGGTCCAGTATAATGTGTGGTGGAAACCTGTACCTCCCATACACCTGGTCATCAGGCATCCCGAAAAGGCTGGTTCTGGGTGTGAATATTCTGGCCCTGACTATCCTCCTCCTCCTCCTTTGGTAGCCCACTGCCACTGCTGCTAGGAACGGTATGTTCATCCTGGCGTCTGAGCTTGTTATTGTTAAAGTGCGCAAATTTATGCTTTGCGCGTGTTCTAGGCGAGCGTGTGACCCGCGCACCCCTGGAATCCAGTTCCCAGTCCAATAGCGTGTGGAAATTCACACGCACCACGGGATACAGCGTGTGACCCGCGCACCCCTGGAATCCAGTTCCCAGTCCAATAGCGTGTGGAAATTCACACGCACCACGGGATACAGCGTGTGACCCGCGCACCCCTGGAATCCAGTTCCCAGTCCAATAGCGTGTGGAAATTCACACGCACCACGGGATACAGGTTCGCTGACGTACTTGCGTGTGTAAGTGCCCGCGCACCCATTAAATACACGTACATAGGCCAATCGCGTGTATGCGCACTTTTGTCCAATTACACGCGATGACACTCTGACGTGCAGTATTTCCACGTGTGCCCCGTCATCACGTGCTGAGTGGGGAACACCCGTGCGGGTCACGTCACAGACGCGCTTACGCGCTGAGGGACTCTGGTCCAATAGAATCGCGTATGCGTGCTGACGCGCTTACGCGCTAAGGGCCTTTCCTCGGATTTCACGCTGACGTGCAGGATTTTCACGTGCCAAATCATTCCGTATCAAGCTGGCCATGCGAAAACACACGGAAGACCACGCTCCTGCCCAGAAGGCCGAGTTACGGCCCCCCAGTGCCCCGAGCAGCCTCCCACGTGCCATCTGCTGCTGCCTGCCTGCCTGCTGCCACCGTGCCCTGCCATTTGGTGCCTGCACATCAGCCATCTGCAGGGGTCCAGTTGCTGTGTCCACCCCTGCTGGAACTGAAGACTCCCGACTGGGATTACATCGCTCCACAGCCCAGCCCCAGGACCCAGTTGCCCACCCACACCTGCCTCTGGGGTTGCCATGTCGGGCACTTCCACATCTGGCACCAGTGGCAACCCCAGGCCAGAGGGGCAGAGGGGCACCAGCTTCACTGTCACCGAAGTTGGTGTCCTGGTGGAGCATGTCCTGGGGCAGTATGATGCCCTCTTTGGATCGTCCCGCGCCAGCAAGGAAGGACGGCAGAGGATCTGGGCCGACTGTGTGGTTGCCATCAACGCGGAGGGGGTGGCAACCCGCGACGTCCTGAAGATCAAGAAGCGCTGGGAGGACTTGAGGTCCAGGACCCTTGTGAAGGCCCGGCGCCTCGTGGAGGGGGGCCGGGGCCGCATGAGTTCCATCCAGATGAGGGTCCTGGAACGCGTACGCCCAGCGCTCCACGCCCAGATCCTTGAGAGGGAGGCCCGTCTGGAGTTGAGCGGTAAGTGTCCAAGCATTACTGTGTGAGACAGGGCATGTTGCGGTGTGCTGGTTCTATGATACTTGCCTGTATGTGTGCCATAGGCCATGTATGCATGTATGTGTGCAGGGACATCATGGTAATGCATGTGCGACCAGTGATGTGTGATCCACATGGTTGTTGCATGTGTTGAAATGCTGCATGGGGAGCCCTATGCAGATTTTGAACATGAGAGCATGCCAGTCTCTGTACCTGGACATGAGGGGGGGGTGAGGGATGGGTGCTGATGCCAGGTACATATATGGTAGCCATGTCTGTGTGCCTGACCTGCGTGTCTGTGACTTGTGCATGCCATGGATGCATGACACATGTGTGTGACGATGCACAGATTCAGTGAAGCAGCCAAATTACGCTTGTATCCGCTGTGTTTGGTGTGTTTGGGGCCAGATGGATGTGACTGAGGTGAAGTGTGTGCATGTGATAGGCATGAGCCATGATGCATGTGAGTTACATATCATTGAATGTTTCAAGAGTCCATTGGACATGCATGGAAATGTCCATGGCATGCACCATGCCTGTTACTGTTTGTGTTTTGCCTGGACTGACCCATGTGTTGTGGAGGGACATGATGGAAGTGTACTTTGACAGTGGTGCTCATCTGCTATTGCTTCCTGTCTAGGGGACCATTGTACAGTGCCCTGATGCTTGTGTTCTTTGTCTCCCTCTACGCAGCGGCTAGTGAAGAAGAGGGCGGAGACGGCGCTGTGGAGCAAGGCGGCGGGGATGCCCCCACGGCTGCAGCGGAAGGGGTGGGTGAGCCCCCACAGGGGCCTGCTACGTTGGGAGACGGTGAGGAGCCATCCAGGTTGGTGGTTTGCACAGAGGAGGAGGAGGCCGCCACTGGGGCACACATGGGGCCTGGTGGGGGCATCCCTGCTGGTGCAAGTGGTGCAGTCCAGGGCCAGGGGCAGGAGGCAGCACAGGTCACCGTGGAGGGGCCTGTGCATGTCGCTGTCCCTGACCCTGTGAGTGCACCACCATGCACCAGCGGGGATGCCCCGTCCCAGGCCCGTCCGCAGGTAGAGGGGATGTCCATGTCACCTGACTCCCCTCCACCTGCGGACGTGGGAACCCCTGGCCGTGCGGAGAAGGTCCTGATTGGGGTCGCGATGCGCACGGCTGTGATTCGTGATGCCGTGCGTGCTTCCCGGGAGGAGCACGCACGTCATCACGAAGTGCGCCGTGCCGACGTGGCCCAATTGGGATCGGCCATGTTCGGGGGTTTCCTGCATGTGTTGGCCAATGTGGCGGCCCTCTCCTCCTCTGTGCAGGCTATCCACCAGTCGTTCTCCTTGCCGTCTTCCAGCCCAGATGCCACCAGGGCCCCCTGTGGACCTGCCCCGACCAATGCAGCCAGCTCGGTGGGGATCCCATCCCTGCCACAGTTGGGAGTCGGAGGTCCAGCAGGGGTGGACAACACAGCAACTGGACCCCAGCAGATGGAAGATGTGACAGCATCATCAGGCAGGGCACGTGCACGACGGCGTCGGTGGTTTCCATCAGCCTGGATGCCGTCGTGCTGGCAGAGGCAGTGGCGTCGGAGGCAGCAGCGGGCTCGACGTGGGAGGCATCATGGCTCGGGGCCATCAAGATCAGAGGGGCAGGCATCGGCCGGAGGGCAGGGCAACCCTGGGATGGTGGTGTCTTCCGTGTGGGAGCAGTTGGTCCAGCGGATAGGTGCGGAGCGGCAGCGGGCGGAAGAGGAGCGGCTCGCCATGGTCAGGGCGGAGTTCTCCATGCGTCGGGCGTTGAGGCGGGCTGAGTGCCTCGAGGAAGCTCGCAGGGAGTTTGAGCTGAACATGGGGTTATCCCTGCGAGACCTCGGGGCCAGGACAGAGTCCCGCCTCCAGGACATCGACATGGAGTTCGATGATGCCCTGGCCAGCAACATCAACAAGTGAGCCGCAGGACTTGCCCGCTGCCTTTGTATATAGTTATATAGTTAGTTAGTGTTAGGTTTCCTTTATTTGTTTTTATTATTTTGGACCGCTCGGACAATGGCCACTTTTTTGTATATATTTTTTTCATTAGGTAGTAGTAGGTTTCCTTTATGGTGTTGGGCTCATGGACCCTGGTACATTCCTGTATTTAGTTTGTTTTTTGAAGGAACATTTTCTTTTTTTCATTATTGTGTTCACCATGTGGAAATGGTTTTTCATTCTTTTGCTTCTACTTGATATTGCTTTGGTCAACATTTGTTTTTGTATTCCTTTTTCGTTTTTTGATTTTGACTTTTGTTCTCCAACATGGACCATTTATTTTATTATCCACATAGTTGTATGTTTGATTTGTTTACTTATTTTTAATCTTTAATACATTTTTTATTTTTACTTCCACTTGTCTTATTTTGTCTTTGGTTTCATACATGTCATGATATGGGTTTTGACATTCACTTGCAGCCATTGTGTATGTGTGTGTGCCGGACATGTGTTCATTTACATACTTGCCATTGGGGTTGTGTCATGTAATTGCATTCACTATGTGGGTGGATGCAATCCATGCCTGGGTGTTTGTGCTGGGTATGCTGCCCATTACTGCCATGATTGTGTATCGTCAGGACCTGGGGGCAGGGGGACATGGGTGGGGGCCTGGTGGAGGGTGCCCCTGCACTGCTGGGGGGTGGGGGTGGTGGGAGACATGAGTGGGGGCCTGGTGGAGGGTGCCCCTGGTGGCGGGGGGGTGGGGGTGATAGGGGACATGGGTGGGGGCCTGGTGGAGGCTGCCCCTGCACTGCTGGGGGGTGGGGGTGGTGGGAGACATGTGTGGGGGCCTGGTGGAGGGTGCCCCTGGTGGCGGGGGGGTGGGGGTGATAGGGGACATGAATGGGTGCCTGGTGGAGGCTGCCCCTGCACTGCTGGGGGGTGGGGGTGGTGGGAGACATGGGTGGGGGCCTGGTGGAGGCTGCCCCTGCACTGCTGGGGGGTGGGGGTGGTGGGAGACATGAGTGGGGGCCTGGTGGAGGGTGCCCCTGGTGGCGGGGGGGGTGGGGGTGATAGGGGACATGAGTGGGTGCCTGGTGGAGGGTGCCCCTGGTGGCGGGGGGGGTGGGGGTGATAGGGGACATGAGTGGGGGCCTGGTGGAGGCTGCCCCTGGTGGCGGGGGGGTGGGGGTGATAGGGGACATGAGTGGGGGCCTGGTGGAGGGTGCCCCTGGTGGTGGGGTGGTGGGGGTGATAGGGGACATGAGTGGGGGCCTGGTGGAGGGTGCCCCTGGTGGCAGGGGGGTGGGGGTGATAGGGGACATGGGTGGGAGCCTGGTGGAGGCTGCCCCTGGTGGCGGGGGGGTGGGGGTGATAGGGGACATGGGTGGGGGCCTGGTGGAGGGTGCCCCTGGTGGCGGGGGGGTGGGGGTGATAGCGGACATGGGTGGGGGCCTGGTGGAGGCTGCCCCTGCACTGCTGGGGGTTGGGGGTGGTGGGAGACATGAGTGGGGGCCTGGTGGAGGGTGCCCCTGCACTGCTGGGGGTGATAGGGGACATGGGTGGGGGCCTGGTGGAGGGTGCCCCTGCACTGCTGGGGGGTGGGGGTGATAGGGGACATGGGTGGGGGCCTGGTGGAGGGTTCCCCTGGTGACTGGGGGGGTGGGGGTGATAGGGGACATGAGTGGGGGCCTGGTGGAGGGTGCCCCTGCACTGCTGGGGGGTGGGGTGGTGGGAGACATGGGTGGGGGCCTGGTGGAGGCTGCCCCTGCTCTGCTGGGGGGTGGGGGTGGTGGGAGACATGAGTGGGGGCCTGGTGGAGGGTGCCCCTGGTGGCGGGGGGGTGGGGGTGATAGGGGACATGAGTGGGTGCCTGGTGGAGGGTGCCCCTGGTGGCGGGGGGGTGGGGGTGATAGGGGACATGAGTGGGGGCCTGGTGGAGGCTGCCCCTGGTGGCGGGGGGGTGGGGGTGATAGGGGACATGAGTGGGTGCCTGGTGGAGGCTGCCCCTGCACTGCTGGGGGGTGGGGGTGGTGGGAGACATGGGTGGGGGCCTGGTGGAGGCTGCCCCTGCACTGCTGGGGGGTGGGGGTGGTGGGAGACATGAGTGGGGGCCTGGTGGAGGCTGCCCCTGGTGACTGGGGGGGGGGTGGGGGTGGTGGGAGACATGAGTGGGGGCCTGGTGGAGGGTGCCCCTGGATGGTGGGGGGTGGGGGTGGTGGGAGACATGAGCAGGTGTGCAGGGTAGTCCCCTGTTTTGTGGGCTGCCTGCAGGGGCCGTGGAGGGTGTACAGGGAACACCTGTGAGGACCCACCCAGCCTAATCGCGTGTGTAACTTCCCACGCACCCCTGTAATACACGTACCAAGCCAAATCGCGTGTGATAATTCCCGCGCACCCCTGAAATACACGCGCCCAGGCTATTCGCGTGTGGAAATTCCCGCGCACCCCTGAAATACACGCGCCCAGGCTATTCGCATGTGGAACTTCCCGCGCACCCCTGAAATACACGCGCCCAGGCTATTCGCATGTGGAAATTCCCGCGCACCCCTGAAATACACGCGCCCAGGCTAATCGCGTGTGGAACTTCCCGCGCACCCCTGAAATACACGCGCCCAGGCTATTCGCGTGTGGAACTTCCCACGCACCCCTGAAATACACGCGCCCAGGCTATTCGCGTGTGGAACTTCCCGCGCACCCCTGAAATACACGCGCCCAGGCTATTCGCGTGTGGAACTTCCCGCACACCCCTGAAATACACGTACCCTGCTGTAATCGCGTGTGGGACTTCCCGCGCACCCCTGAAATACACGTACCCTGATGGAATCGCGTGTGGAACTTCCCGCGCACCCCTGAAATACACCTACCCTGATGGAATCGCGTGTGGAACTTCCCGCGCACCCCTGAAATACACGCGCCCAGGCTATTCGCGTGTGGAACTTCCCGCGCACCCCTGAAATACACGCGCCCAGGCTATTCGCGTGTGGAACTTCCCGCGCACCCCTGAAATACACGCGCCCAGGCTATTCGCGTGTGGAACTTCCCGCACACCCCTGAAATACACGTACCCTGCTGTAATCGCGTGTGGGACTTCCCGCGCACCCCTGAAATACACGTACCCTGATGGAATCGCGTGTGGAACTTCCCGCACACCCCTGAAATACACGCGCCCAGTATATTCGCGTGTGGAACTTCCCGCGCACCCCTGAAATACACGTACCCTGGATAATCGCGTGAAAAACTTCATGCGAACCCCTGAAATACACGTAGCCCGCTCCCCCAGGCCCGATCGCGTGAAAAACTTCACGCGAACCCCTGAAATACACGTAGCCCGCTCCCCCAGGCCCGATTGCGTGAAAAACTTCACGCGAAGCCCTGAAATACACGTAGCCCGCTCCCCCAGGCCCGATCGCGTGAAGTTGTACCCTGCTGAAATCGCGTGTGAGACTTCCCGCGCACCCCGGTATACACGCACACGTATTTTTTGTCAGCGGGTGTCCGTGTTTGTGGGTACCCCTTTGCACGTCATTTGTCCTGGAGGGCCACAGTATAGGACATTCATCATGGCAGTATATAGGTGCTATTTGTTGGCGCACCTTTTGGCGCACATTTCTTACAGCCGCAGAGACGCTACCGCCTGCTTTCTTGTGGCGGTCGTGTTTGTGTCTGTGCGCTGGTTTGAGCGTGCGCTTTTTTGCCCTATTCTATTCCATGAATACGTGTTGTAGGCGAGCGTGTGGGCGTTCCGCGCACTTGTGCCCTGTACTTCCCCGTGACGCCCACGTTTTTGCAAGTTGTTCCCCATTCCGAGTGTTACGCCCATGTTCCGCCTACTTTTGTTGCGTGCGCCGCGCTATGTGCGAATTTCGCTGTGGCCTGTGCGATTTTCGCTGTGACCTGGCGCACGCTGTTAGATGGCCTGTGCGCCAACGTGCGCGGCGCACTTTTTTATCGCACATCCGCTGGTTTTCTCGCGCACGGCCTTCCATGAATCGACGTGCGCTGCTTTTCGTGTGATTTTCGCACTTGCACTGCGATTTTCGCTATTCCACTGCGATTCGCACGTTTTTGCCCACTTGCGCCGCGCTAATTATTCCATGAATCGGCCTCTCAGTTGTGATGCTCAAGGTATCTTACTTTGACACTTTACATTTGCTTTTTATTAAATTATGAAAATCAAATGTTTTATTCTGATTTATTGTAAGTTAACCCTCTCTGTCCTTTGAGTAGTTTTAACCTAAATGCACCTACTT
Organism: Ambystoma mexicanum; assembly: GCF_040938575.1. Taxonomy (NCBI): domain Eukaryota; kingdom Metazoa; phylum Chordata; class Amphibia; order Caudata; family Ambystomatidae; genus Ambystoma; species Ambystoma mexicanum. The sequence goes on from NC_090924.1 coordinate 545,371,421, forward strand.
GAAGATTGGTGCTACATGGAAAGAAGTAGGTTTCCCCATCACATCACCCAATCTCAGGCAGGGAGGGGAGTGGACAGGGTGTGTACCTAGGTGTTTCAGAGGAGCCATCCCTTACGCTCCTTCCTGAACTGTAGAAGCAAGGGGATCAGTATGATGATGATGGTCAGGAGGTTCCAGAGTCTTGGGCCATAGACAGAGAAGGTCTGTCTTTTGGTTCTTTCCTTCCTGCACAGGTGGAGTTCAAGTTTGCACATGCCCATACTTCTGGTGGAAAAACACAAGATGTGATGACTGGAAGGTTTAGTATGAACCTTAACCTCTGGCACTGCTCTGGGCAATCCTCCAGACTATTGTTCTTCTAGTGGATCATAGGCCTCCAGAGATGCTGCGTTTCTCAGTGAGTTGGCATGGGGACTTCAAGGTGACAGGCTTGTAGATGATTTAGCAGGATTTGAAGATGATACATGTTTGCAGCGGGAGCCAGTGCAGTTCAACAAGGGTCGGGTTGATATTATCCAATTTGTGAGACGTCCTTGGGTCTGACTTGTTTCTGCACCACATTTACTTTTAAAATCAGTGAGCATAATCCCCTTAAAAAGAGCGTCATGCCGCCCCCCCCCCCCCTGAAAACCTGGACCTCCTTATATGTGCCAGCCCCACAGATAGAGATCCACTTGTTTGCTGTTTAGGTGGACGGGAGTCAATCTAAATGTAATAGCACCATGTAGCAGTGGTTTCGTTGCAGAGGTAAGCCTGGGGATGTTTTGTAAGCCTGAAATATGTTAATTGGTTACAATACACATAGCTAATTTTTCAGAAGCTGATACTTGGAAAAAATGATCTGTGGTAGATTTTAAATGGAACGCTAGTTTGATAATTCTTTTCCCTACAAGATTAGAAGGTAAACTTGGCAATATTTTCTCTCTGCAGATTTAACAAGGGGGGTCCTGGGAGTCCCTCTGCCAGACATTAGTCCTGGTTACGAGAGACTTACCCAGAGTCTTTAGCTCACTATCTTTCACAGAGAAGAAATATCCCAAACATATCAGTCTTTGTGGGGCAGTCCAGCACCGAAATGCGAGGCAATTCTCCTCTGAACAAGAGTACCAACAGAAACCCCAGACACGTGGACCCCTTGCTCACTATTCTTAGAGAGGCACAGATCCACCCTACTGATGAGGTCCAACCAGACCGAAACACGTGTCTGGGGTTTCTGTTGGTACTCTTGTTCAGAGGAGAATTGCCTCGCATTTCGGTGCTGGACTGCCCCAGGGCAGGACAAAGACTGATATGTTTGGGATATTTCTTCTCTGTGAAAAGATAGTGAGCTAAAGACTCTGGGTAAGTCTCTCGTAACCAGGACTAATGTCTGGCAGAGAGACTCCCAGGACCCCCCTTGTTAAATCTGCAATATTTTCTCTCTGACAGTTGTTTTCAGTCCATTTAAAAAGAATGGAACTCAAAATTAAAACCAGTAATTTTAGGTTTTTGATTCATAGTAAATAAATAAACATTAGTTTTCTTCTAATTTGGTTTTCTTTTTAAAGGCCTTCGAAATGATGAATACTACCTAGCTGGTGAAGCAATGGCAATTTCTCTTGTACACGGAGGGCCTGCTCCAAACTTTCTGTCTCCAATTTTGTACAGATGTTTAGTTTCTGAACGAAAAAATGTGCACCCTGTTTTGGCAGATGTTACGGATCCTGAGACGCAAGAAATGTTACACGAGGTGATCATTGATATTTATGATACTTCATAAACAAATATAATCATTTTCCTTTCTTTTGTTATGGTTTAGTCTTACATCTATAATAAATATTTGAGCCAAATTGTCTGTGAAACAAAATAGCTAACCTTGTACGCTGTAAACATATGTATAGCTAGCTACCCATGATCTAGTGTGTAAAAATATACTCTTGGCTTGCAGATTAGGCTGTACATTTTCGAAACTATTCCTTTGTCCACTGTGTACCCCTACATTGCATGTATTCATTGTTCTCCGTATTTTCAGACCACTATTAATTATGAGTTCAATCTAAAGTAAGCCATCTGTGCTACATGCTCAATGGTCACTCCCTCCATACGTTAGAAAACATTTAGGTGAGACTATTACAAGAATTTGTAGTGCACTTTCTTTCTACGCAGGTCATCTAAGAAGGATTTTCTACGTGATTACTGGAACATTTCTATGTCTGTTAATCTAATCTTACTATATTGGTTCTTTAGGCTTGCTTTACGATTGTTGTAATGTGGTGGACCATCAAACCACTGATTCAGTAGCAACATTATTCATGGTTGTGGAACTAATTAAGTTCAAGACAATTTTACACTATTAGCATTAATTCTAATATTATTCTAAAGTAAAAATGTATCATTTTATTTCTGAGACATTACTTTATAGGGCATTGTTTTCTTAATTTTGTTCCATAGATTGAAAGCGCTTCTTCACTTGAAATGCTTCAAGGACTAATTCTGAAGCACAGCTCTATTTTAAGTGTAGCAGGATGCCTCCGTGAAGTAAAATGCCTCAATGACAAAATGGAGCTGTCACGAGATTTCATCAACTGGTACCTTTTGGGGAGGACTATGCCTTCACTTGATAGGTAGGATAATGATTTTGTTGAAACATTTTTTTTATTACTTGGATATGCCAATAAAATGCATTATTATTATTATGCAACTCACTGGGTAACCATAATATCATTATTCATTGTGGATCTATGAAGCTACCACGCAGGCTGATTTCTTCGAAGCTCGATTGCCTGGGTCCAATTTCGGTGCTGAGGGGACACATCTTTCCCTTTCCGCACCCTCTCCCTTCTCCACTCCTAATGCGGGGGACTCACCCGAGCACCCAGTTTCCTCCACCGCACCTTGCCCCCCAGGCCGTCGTCTGCTCTGTCACCCCGTCCCAATATCCGACATACTTGCACACAAACACACACACTGTCACACACAGGCATGCCCTAACACATACATCCCTACCCCTCCTTAATCCCCCTCCTTACCTCACAGTCCACTATGCTCCTCCTCTTTGCATAGTGCACAGTGAACGCTTTTTACTTTGGTCGCACATATAAATTAAGGCGTGTTAGTCCTCTGTTTTCATTTTGTCATCATTCTCGAGCAGATAGGAAACACGGGGTACTTAAATCATCCCGTTAACCCATTGTACGGAGCACCTGTGGTCAAGCAAAATAATAGACCAGTGATATTATGTGATCAATTCGGTTAGATCGTCGTTCGTAAGCCTCCATTTTTATCTATATATGAGAATCTGGAATGGTCATCGGGTCCCTTTTAAAATTGACTCTTGCTTCTATTTAGAACCACTGTAGTAATACATTTCAAACCCATCATTACTCTCGTCAAGTCCTGTCATATTCCCATCTTAGGTTATGAACCCTGACAACTTGTAGCAAAACCAGAAATTGCTTCTGAACTAGCAAAACACTATGTAAAGGGTCAGCATGACAGCTTACCATCTCTCTTCATGGCAGCTGTCTGGCTATTGTGTGTAACCTGAGTACCTGCGTTGTTCCTTGTTAAGGTTGACCGAAGGGATTGGAAAGCTGGTTTGTGTTTCAAATGGAAGCTCCTCACCGTTTAAATATGAAGCTTATGAGTTTTATTCTTTCCTTATTAAATGGGTAGTTCTACAAGATTCCAGTTTCCCTAACACTTAATAACTTCTACATTTAGCCCATTTCTGAATTATATAGGTCATGGAAGGAAGGTGACACAATTATGAAGACAACATGCCTTAATAAGTGTTGGATATCAACTTGAACTGCATGCAAGGATTCCTTGACATTGCTGAGGATTGGATGAATGATATTTGACTAATTTGGAATCAATCCAAGATGGATTCATTCTAATCACATCTCAACACTTAAAGTAAATGCCAAAAGCCCTCTGACCTCACATTGTCACCTCCAAGTTGATAAGTTCCCAGGACAAGTTAAAACACTTATGTCCAGTGCCTTTATGGTCAGTTTAAAAATAGGTGCCCTAATACCTGTTGATTAATAAGCCTTGGAAAACTTTCTCAGATAGGATTTGCGTAGGTATGCTGGTTCACACAGATTTTTTTCTTGATGCCCAAATCTGGCTAAATCTCCTTCAACAACCATATATCTTCTGGGAAGTTTGGGATAAGTTCAGTCGGATTTTTAGAGCAAAAACCTTAACATTAACTTCAAAAGCATCAAGAAAGGGGAGAAGGCTTAGGGAAAAGGAGGGGTTGGGTGAGGCTGTAAGGGGGAGTTGGAAGAGGAAATCAAATACTGTACATTTGTGAATGTTATCCAAGTAGGACTGCACATTAAACTGCTATAAGATATGTAAGTAGACTAATGGACCTAATGCAGATATCCATGTGTAACCGATTGGGTTTAGGTTGCTGGCTAGGAAGAACTCTGCGTTTCATCCGTCTGAAGTGTGTAATTGTAGATTTCATGTAAGACCAGCAGAGTCATTCACGTCATGAATGCCTGGGTCGGCTATTCATCATTCAGAGTTAGAAACCCTGAATATCATGAAGTTTTATAATATTAAAACATAGGGAATTAATAACACAGTCACCTCTGAAAAGACAATAGGAATGTGGAAGAATCAGTCATGCATTACATGTGCATGAATTTTCATCCTGCTGAGTTTGCTTCCATGTTGACTACCAGGATTATTTATTTAATCACTGTGAAAGTCTGTGGCTGCAGTTCAGTGACCTATGGAAGTGCAGTGGGACTGAGGCAGAGTCAGTCACATGTCAAGCCTTCCTGATGTAGGCTGTGAAGTTCCTCAATGTTATACCATTTAATCAGGTAGAATTGCAACGTTAGAATTTCTGTATCAGGGGAAAAACACATACGATATATCTATATTAAGTGGCCTCCTCTCAAAGGTTTTATTAGCTTAAGTGATGAGATGTAAGTAGTGCATCTGCTCACTTGTGCACAAACAAAAGATGTGCCCTATTTAGAAAGTTTGCGAATAAGGTGACCTGAGCTTTTCTTAAAGTAATGCATTTGTTTACTTGCATTACTTTTTGTAAAGTTTGCAATATTTTTATTAGGTTTACAATTTTTTGTCAGCTGCAAACAGTTAATGTTGGTTTCTATATTAGACAAGCCATTGGTCATATATTTGCTTTCACCCTGTGTTTGCAGGAAAAGGTCTGAGCTTTTCAACCCAATTTATACTGCAACATTTCATCAGCATTAAATTGTCATGAGCTTCACCTGAATCCTTCCGAATATATTAAAAGTTTGGCCAAACATAATCACTATTTGGGTTTCTGATAAATAATTTGACAGGCTCATTGAAAAGTGATTGCAGATTATCATTTTACAGTTACAATGCTGTAATTTTGTAAAAATATTATTCAACTTTTTTATGTTACAGATTAAAGGAAAGATTAAAAACGCTAGGAGTACTTGATGCAATGGAAGTACATAAACAACTTTTTGAAGGCGCGTTTATTTGGATAGAAAAAGAAATCACCACTGATACATTTAATGCAATGTTTGACATTGCATTTAGTGTACCTGGAAGTAACGACAGAGTGGAGGAAGAAAAAACCATTGGGTACTGGAGAGACTATCTCCAAGATTGTGAAGGCAAGTAAACGTTTAATATGTATATTTTCTCAGCTGAATACAAGGTCATATTCAGTCCTCAAACATATATGGAAAAACAATATTTTCCTTTCCTAAAGTAAATGATGGTATGGCTCATTTTACAGTCAATTAAAACTTGTCTACATTGCATTTGAAATTGAGAAGACCTATATGTTTGCCAGGAAACCACTCAAAAATAATGGACAGATGGTCGAGGAAGGGAATGCAGAAGAGGATCAGCTGAGGAGCTCTTAGTGAACCTTTTTGCAAAAGTACAGACTGAGCTGCCTCCTGTTGGTTCTATGTTGTTTTGCCGCAAGTTTTTCTTTCGATGTACATTTTTACAAAGAATGTTCATCGAAAGAACTCATTGAATTTTTTTTATTTGGGGGTTTCCCCCAAGCCCCCCTTTCCCTTTAACTTTATCCCTATCTGACCCTCTCCCTACCCTTTTTATCCCCTCACCCACCCTCTCAGGTGGCAAAACAATGCTGTCCCCTCCCGTCACTCAAATCTTCTCCCTTCTTGCACTTCTGGGGACAGTAAGAAGTGGAATGACTACATCTCAAGTGGATCTCCAGTACGCCTGGCAACACTTCCTACAAATAGCGAAAGCAGATGGTGCTAAAGAAATGCAATGCTAGAAATAGTGTTGCACAAAGAATCGGTCAAGTTGTCTCAATCCACAAGATAATATTGGTGTCATAAAACATTTTTGAAGTGCTCTATGATAAGAAAAGCTTACAGGGAAGTGCATCATTACAAACTAAGATTGTGTGAGTTTACACGCACAGCTAACTGTAATGGTTCCCTCGGGTAGCAGAGTATTAATGCAGTTTTGAATCTTTAGTGATGTTTGTTTTCATTGTTGGTTAGTGTGTGTGTGTGTGACAAAGTACATTTGTGGTGGTATAAATATATATCTCTTGTTTTTATTTTAGAGTTGGCATGTCAATCTAAACTGGAAGACATCCTATGTTTTGTGACTGGCGCAAACACTGTACCACCACAAGTGATGGAGCAATAGAACCACCAAAGTTCCCAGAGGCAAACACATGTGGAAATATATTGTGCCTACCTCTTTCAGCGACCTATGAAGAATTTAAAACCAACATGGACTTTGGAATACTAAATTCCCCTGGTTTTGGACGTGCTTGGTATACATTAATATTGTGTTCAATAATTATGCTTTGCTACAAAGAGTTTATAAATAAGTATTGCATCCTCTTTACCAAAATGCACCTCTATTAGGGGACATAATATACAGGCACCAATGAGACAACACAATTCCACGGCAGGGGTGCATATGTCTTCCACCCCATTTTACCACTAAGACAAAACTCTCTGTTACACGCAAAGAAAATAGTATATATCTTATCCTTGATTGTGTTGCTTTATGCAAGATGTTGATCCACCAAGCTTACTGTTTAAAATTTCTTAATCTCTGGCCCTGTTGGGATACTGATATAGCATAATAAAATGGAGCCACAGATCATTATTAAACAAGTTATGTTTACTATTACTGAACGTGTAGAGCTCATTAACTGAAAAGGGTGCCTGGTTGTAGGTTTGTCTTTGTTGAATGGTCACACATAATATTCAAATTATTCATGTGTTGAATTTTATTAAAAAGTAGGGTTGTGCAGAGTGGTGAGTTGTGATAGGAGTACTTTGTTAAAGTGTGGGTCTTTGGCTGTGGTGTTTATTGGTACATGGGCTTGAATATGGTGATGTGTAGAAAAGCATTGGAACTTGATAGTGGTGGAGCATTATGGGAAGTGGTGTGCTGGGGAATAGTACAGCTTTGTAGGAAATGAAGGGATTGATGGTTAAATGAAGTAAGTGTGTGTTGGTGCAAAGTGTGATGAAATCTTTCCTAGTCCCTCTTCCCTCACTAACCTACCCAACCCACTTTCTTACAAAACCGTCTGAGTGCCCGAAGACCATGCTAATGGTAAAAGTGCGTGGTATAAGTCAAATTAACAAATCATGTCAATCTTGTGTGAAGCCAAAAGGTTGTATATTCTTTGAAGTTCAAAGGTGGGAGGGAATTTGTTCCCGGTTGAAATGCAGGTCAACTTAAAGTCGCACAGTGTCACCTGAATTGAATACAGTGCTACCCAAACCAAAAGATCTAGTTTTTTTTTTGTTCTTTTATAATTGTATCAGGTTTACATTCAACATTATTTCACATCATGAATCTCTGGATGTGTCTGGGGTAGGGCGCCTACTAAAAAGCACATGACGGCATCGCTCCGTAGGGTGATGGGGGATCTGGACCTGGCTATCTTTGAAGACACTACGAAGGCCTAGGGAGGAGGGTGGATTGGGTCTATTGGACTATGAAAGGTATTTTGTAGTGGCACAACTGCAGTCGGTGTTGTTATGGGACCAACCGAGGGGGAAACCCTGGAATGGGGGGTGTGATGGTGGGAGATTTATTCGAGGGAGGGAAGTTGCTCACTTTCGAGGACTGGCGTCTGAGGTTCAGGCTGCTGGGGGGCTTGTTTCTGGCATACAGTTTGGAGGCTGGCGGAAATATGGTAGGGAAATGCAGGAGAAACTGGAGGCGAGCCCACTGTTGCAGCTACTTCTGGACCGGACTGGGGGTAGGGCAAGGATCTCTCAGATCTACAAAGCCCTACGGGAGGAGGTCCCCCAAAGGGGAAATGAAGGTGAAAGAAAAATGCGAGGTGGATATGGGGTACCAGATATCAGAAAAGGAGTCGGCAAAGATATGGGAGTTGGTACAGAAGGTGTCACGTAATTACTGTTTTTAATTGATCCAATTTAACATTATCCATAGAACGTATGTAACCCCAGTCAGGCTGAGGGCAATGAATAGTGACTTGTCGGATGAGTGCCCTAGATGCTGCAGGGGCCCGGCAGGATTCTGGCACATGATATGGGACTGTGGAGTGATAGCCGAATATTGGGCTAAGGTGATTAATGGAATAAATTAATTGTTGAGGACCAATTTGGAGTGCACCCCGGGAATCTGTATTTGTGGAGTCCTCCCATGGGGTAAAACATAGGGTGCAGAATAGGATGATTCGGTTCCGCTGATTCTTGCCAAACGCCTAGTGGCTATTGTGTGGAAACACCCACAGGGACCAACAATTGCCATGTGGCAGGCAGATGCTCTTAGGTGGGGCATAGCGGAGATGGCAATATTGCAGACACTGAGACGGGAGGGGAGGGAGTGACAATACATTGGACACAATTGTTGAATGATCTATCGAAAGCCAATGATCTGAAACCGCCATGAAGGATTGGGAGCTGGATGTTGGAGGGGGGAATGAAAGGGGGAGTCATCGCAGCTCTGTCCTGACCCCAATGGACCTATCGGACACATAGGCTGCTTACTGTTGACTATGAGGGAGAAGGAGATGCCCAAATGGAGTAACTGATACATGAAACCAGGGATGGGTGGGGTGAGGGTACCTTGGGTTATTTTTGAAGTTGTGGTTGTTATGAAAATGCTAATAAAAAGTGTTTTAAAAAAACATTATTTCATATTGCAGGATACAATCCACTTATCAATGAGTTGTGCTGTATTATAAAGCAAAAAACAAGTTAATTGAGAACATCACAATTGAAGACGACTGGCGCATTGGTTGACATTCATATTGCCACAGTACAGAATGGGTTATTTCCTTGCTTATTCAAATTGGGAAACTTGAGCTATGAACATTTTTGTTTGGGCAGTTCAATTTCAGCAGACACAGCTCTCCATGAAAGCATAATCATCTTAAATGTTTTTGAAACTTAGTATTTAGGTGAAATGTGCTCAGAGGCCCAAGATGTTGAGTTTTATCTCTCGTGCGCAGGTGCACCCTTGGTGGCAAGTAAGAGGCAGAAATCATAACAATATTTATCAGGTGCCTCCCTCACTTAAACTTGAAGTATTCTCCAGTGGTCTTTTGTTCTCCCTACACTTGAACCATCTGCCTCGCACTTACAGGCAGCAGCATAGTTTGCAGTTTTTGGCATCAGTTTGCTTTTGGGAAATAGTTGTTGGTTCCATTTATTTTAACAATTCATACTGGAGGACTTCTTGTCATTAGAGCACTAACCAGCTAACACGTGGGATAAAGGAGTGAGTTAAATCACGTAGAAGGAAAAGGGCTTCGGTAATCTGCTAAATGTCACACATTTTCAGACACGGAGCAAAGGAGAGAGGGAAGATGATTACACAGTTGTTGTTCTGGAAGACATGAGGAATGAAGGGCCTATTGGGCTTTAGCAGCTTTAATGATGCTAAACAGGTAATAAATCCAGGAATGCAATAAATCACTGTGCAGAAATATTTTGGAGGGAAAGCTTGGACAAGTCATGCACAGTGCAGTTGACCATGCACAGAACCTAGACATCTATGTGCTGTTCCAGCAGAGACGGAGGCCATAGGATCTAAGTGTAAAAGGGACCAAGCCATGATATTTTGGACACGTTGCAGACTGGGTATGAAAGATTTGGGGAGGCTGGCAGAGACAATGTTGCATTAATACATACAGGAACTAGGCTTTAGTTTAAATGACTTGCAGTGGAAAAGTTAAAAGGTGCTTATGAAGAAGAAACTTTAATTGGGATGTAAAAGTGAGCTAATTGTAAAAAGACTATCCTTTACACTTGTGTGATTGGGAAACAAACTTGTCCTAGCGTAACTGACCAGAGAGATTGTATCGAGAGAGACACAAACACACAAACATAATCTCAGTTAAAATGAAATTTTATTTGATATTTGAATAAGATGTTTGAAACTCACAAAGCGTTTGCCTTCTGCTTTGAGTGCTAGAATCCAGGGAGGACATGGCAGGAACACTTGACATTAGTACAAAACGTTTAAATAAATCACTGATTTTGAAAGAATCAACTTCAGTGGAAACAAGCTCTTTCAAGTGTTATGCCAGCAGACTTCTTTAAATGTGGGATCCCTGCCTCAGGTAAACAGGACACAGTATCAGAGGAAGGACCAGCACTAATAATGACTAGGATTTTTTTAAATAATCAACTGTGCTGGTAAATCAGACTAGCTTTCAATTAGAGCTTTGGGGAAGAGTGAATAAAGGTGCAGATTGTGGCAGTACCATAGATTCCACATAGTGTTAGAATTGTGAGGCAGAAGTAAGGCAGTAAGGGTGCACTCTTCTTTATTCAGTTATAAGGTCATTTAGCTCATAGAGAGAAATAGCCCACCTTCTCACTGTGCTCTCTCTTCATTCAAATGCCACTCCACAAACTGGAATCTAGAACTAGAAACCGTACTACACATTCCACTCACAAAATGCCTTCCTTCCTTCACACTTACACCATAGCCGACCTTCACTACCGGATTAATGTTGCATACTTGTCCTCCCTGTAGGCCCACAGCACTTCTCAATACCCTTTAAACTTGCATTGACGCACTCCATAAAGACTCACCTTTAGGCCATATCCCCGCTTTCCTCACATGTATCCATTCACCCACATTAAACTCACATCCCTTCACTCCCTTCCTGCTATCATTCCCCCACTTCACACACTCTTTCCTCTGTACATACTCCATGCTTATGTCTACCCTCCCTGACCTCAACAATGGAGGAGACACCATGGTATTTCCCTTTCTGAACCCTCATCAACACAAAAGGGTACATGCAGAGTTTCTCAGTACTCTCACCCTCTCCTCTATCGCCTCTTTCTTTCCTTTCCCACGGACAACTGCACCACACTCAGCCATTCTTATAGCCTCCATAAAAGAGCTGTTTACCGTTTCCCTGCACCGATTTGTCTGTTGACAGAAGATCTCTTGTGTTTGATCCCATGATTTGATAGGTACTTTTCCATCTTCCTGCTGACACTCTGCACTCCATTGTCTGGAAGTATGCTACTCAGATACCCCTCCCTTCCAAACACAATCTCCATGAAGTTGATGATAGACTGCAATCTTCACCTCAATCCATCTGGACAATAAATCCACCATTACCACTATGAACTATGATCCACCTTTACCCAGGAACACAGGCCCCAATATTTCAATAGCCAAATCCTTCCACACCCCTTTTGGGAATTCCACCCCAATCTTCGGCTTCGTATAAGTTTCAAACCCTTTTCCTGATTCCTCGCACTCCACACACACTTTTACATTCCTTTCTGCTTTCTTATGATCATTTGGCCACTAGTAATCCTTACACAGGACTACTTTATTTTGCACCACACCTATATGCCTGAAATGGGCCACATCAACCAACTGATTTAGCCCTGCAGGTACCACAATCTTCCCAGTCCTGTACACCGCACCTCCTTCCATATACAACTCATCATTGACCTCCTATCATCTTTCCTCACTCTCCAATTTATTCTTTAATGGTCACTCTCTCTCCATATCTCGCTATCATTTCTCATCCCTTCCATACACTCTTCAAGGCTAATGATGTCGTGTGCCCACAAAAGCCTGTTCCAACCCTTCTACCTGATGTGCTTTCTGTCACTTGAGAGGCAGGAATGGACACATGTATGACACTGGACCAAGTAAGTATAAAAGGAGGGTACGTCTTGGCTCGGGTCTCTCCTGATTGTGGCAGCTTCTTTGGCTCCCGGTTAGCAGGTGGCAGGCTGCCTTCAACACGGCTTCTCCTCACGCCGTCCCTCGCCTCTGCACTGCTGTTCTCTGCTTTCTCAGGTCCTCTGCACCGCTTTTGCTGGTTACAGACAGCCTTCTACTCTGCCACACTACCTCATTACCATCAGCTGTGCTGGTTTTAAACTTCCCGGCAGAAGTTGAACATTTCCAAAGACTACAGTGTGGCGTTGGCTTCCCGCCACTAGTCATCTTCATTACTCCCCCTCTCTTTCTCGTCTCAGTACTTATATGGGGAGGGATATTTGACTGGAAAAAAATGGGATTATTTCATCTATGCTGCAATAGGCCATAGATGTATGTTGTACAGGTGTATAAGTGTCACGAGGAGTTAAGGTCTTCAGGTTATTTTGTACGATGGGTGCTCTACCTCCCGGGAGTTGGTATTCCCCATGTGGTCCTCCCGCAGATAGCTACCCCAGGATCAGAGTCAGGTAGCTTCTGCCTGTCCCTTGACACATAGGAGAAGCTTCCATCCAGAGAGTCAGTGGCGCCATTATCAGATTCATCACATAGTTTATACATTTGAACACAATTTCTGAATGTTAGCTATTTCATATTGTATTGGATTCTTACTAATGTCAATAAACTATTTTTAAAAAGGAATCAATGAGAGAACGTTTGTATTTATTTGTTATAATGTGCATGCTAATGATGCATATTTTCCGAATTCAAACATACAGGATGTGAAGGAAAAATGTGCAGGTTGCAGCAAGTTTAAGACAGCAAAACATTAAACATTGGCAATATTAAAATTCTGGCTTGCAACTGAGTTACATGTGTTAATGAAAATGTCTACTCCATGATTAGAGTCAACGGCATTGGTGTCTATTGTTTGTTGTAATGTCAACAAGTCTTCCTCACTCAAACTTAAAGCATTTTCTGGGACAACTACAGAGTTGATTGTTTCTGGAGTGAATGAAAATCCATAGTTATCGACACCATAATCATCTCCAATGTAGAATATGTCTAACATTGAAGTGGCACTGAGCATACCACTTGTCCACAACTGTAGAGGAGATAAATGCCCTTCTGTACGCATACAGTGATTATTCCATTGGCTCACAAACTCAGCAGTAGCTTTATTTATTCTTGGCAGGTAAATATAATGTAATGCAAAAATATGAATTTCATTCTGAAGATCTAATATTCCGGTCTCTTCCATCCAAAAGAACAAATCTTTGAAGTAGGAAACAACAACTCTGTTGACCTCGCCCATAAGCGTTCTATACGTTGATTGTGAACACTTCGACCACAAATAAAACTACCTCTGTTTAATCCTCTTTTGTGTGCCATGTAATGTGCAACAAGGATATTTTCAACACCCATGGTATGACATTGTACATAAACAACAGATCTGCTGTAGCCATCGATGCAGCCATGGAAAACAAACCTCCAGTGTATGAGCTTGTGGTTACTGTCAATGTGCCTGAAACAGATACGCATTGATAGTTAGAATGATGAATATTTATCTCATACTTTCAAAAACAGAAAAATAGAAGTGACACTGCCTTGAAAAAGCCTATTGTTTGAGGCATAATGTGCAGAGGGCCCAACACCCATTTCGGAACTTTACAAATAGAAGCTAAGTTATGTTATGATGGAATGTTGAAGTGTGGTCAGCACATTTGGTAACTTGCGTTTATGCTATGATGGCAGTTAGGGGTAACATTTGCATAATAATGTAGGTACCTCGCCAATCAGAGTACTTACAGCAAGAAGTATAATGACAGTGAATGAGCGAATGATTGAAGTGCAATGCACAGCACCAGGCACCTGTATGGTTTACTAACAAGAGAAGACTTCCCCACATTTTAAATATTCATGTAATATTGGGTGACTGGGACTCTTGAATCCAATAATGTAGGACATGAGATTGTGCTATCCATGTAATACAATGGTATTGTTCTCTAGTATCTGCACTTGACAAGGTTGGTTCATACAGGCAGGTGATTTAAATGAGGCAAGCTCAGAAATAAATATACTTCTTTGTCATGCTGCTCTTCCTCCTTCCCAACTGGTTGGGAATGGCCTCATTTTCAGGAGGGCCTGTAAAACTTGCTGCAAAAGACACCCACTTCAGGAAACATAACTTGCCATTCGAAAGGGATGATACATGTGTGGCTTGCTACGCTGGCTGACCTCACTACCTCTACCCACTGATAACCAACTTTAATACCCGAGTTACTGTTTTTATACCAACAATGTATGGTGGTATTGCCTTCAATCAATGGTGCTTCCTTTTTTGGGTGTCTGCCTTTAACTGTCACTTCCCACCTTTGTAGGAACGTAATTCCTTCAAAAATGTGTTCATTCTGTTTGTGCCTCCCTCTACGGTTCATTACACAGCAGGCAACTTTTTTCAACTGGTTGATCCTGCCATTTTACAGTAACAGCTTTCAATGGCGCTGCATTAAAACATGCTTTCATAGTCAACCATCTATCATGGAATGTACTATTCCTTGTCAGATAGGTCTGCACGGTACCTGAAATCGAAAGCACCGCAATCTTACGATTAGAAGTAATTACAAGCTCTGTCCATCTGCCTTTCGACTGCACAAATAAAAACTTTGTATAATACTGATGTGACTTTACATCTAATATCGTGCTTTGTGAAAAAAGTGTGTGCATTCAGTCTTGTAAAAGCCTGCTTAATATAATGTGCTCTCACACCTTGAAGCGTCTTCCTTGTGCTAGATGGAATTACCAATAATTATCACAGACCAAATATTAGGACAGACCAAAGAAAGATGGTAAAATACTGCTTTAATCTCAATGAAAGAAAGCAGGGAAAAATACAGCTATCAAGGTAGATGCTTTTTTTTTTTCACTCCAAAGTTTGCTTTCTTAGAGTTTATATAGTTTTATGTACGTCATTCCTGATGTTATCCTACATGGCATTTCACAAAAACCTAACACCGGGAGGGATTGGATTAAGGGAACATATCTACTTATAGAATAACATAAGTGTTAATATCTCATTGGTTGCCCCTTGTCTGTAGGACACGCACTGAGGTACTTCTATGCATGTCACATACTGATTATAGCAGAGAATATGGAAGTGGACTGCAACATTGTATATGAAAATGCACGACAGGCCTTATTTGATTGGTTGGCAACCCTATCCAATCTTGGACTTTCGGCTTGTTTAGCAGTACGTGAACAAAGTGAAGCCTAGGTGTTAAAGCTGCATCAATGTGTTCTTTGTTTCCCAATTAGTCTATCGTATGTCATCAACCAGTTCCTTAGCTAAGGTTTATCATTTGTAGTTGACCTCATAGTCTGTTCACTGTTCTGGGATATTCGAGGGAGTGTGAGCTCACCACTATCTTAACTTGAAGCTTCAATGAATAGTCTTTGTTTTGAGTTCTTCATCACGTGTCGGGCAACCACGATTTTGTCCATTTCCGGCTCTCAATTTCTGTTATTTGATTTAATTAACCAGGGTGTTATTACGTTCTCTTGCCTCTAGAGACTTGCTCACTCCACCTCACATAGGATTTTACTTTTGTGGTTGTTCAATACTTGGCATCAGGAAATGTCCTTGCCTACCTAATCTTTGTAGAAATATGTCTCATGCACAAGGTCTATTCATTTGCCCCTCTCTGTGCCTTGCGCCCATCTCTCGAAATAGCCTCCTTGACTTCAGGCCAACGTACTCCCTTATTCCGCACATGAAAACAGCTGCTTCATCAATTCTTCAATTTACAATCCTAGGCATGTTTTTGAGGTAGCTGGGATTATTCTTCAACACTAGCCGTTGTCCATTTTCTTCCTCTTTTACTTCTGCTCTCTGCTCTTTATCTTGAGGTGTCCCTCAGGGTTCTTCCTTGTCCCCTTCATTTTTTAATTTGTACATCCAACCTTTGGTCTGCCTCACCTGCTCCCTCGGCTTCAGGTGCTACTCTTATGCCGACGACACCGAATCATGGTTCGATTAGATCTGACCCAGGCGGAGTTATCATCGTGCTTGAGTGCGTGCCTGGTGGCTGTGGGGGTCTGGATGGGTAGGAATTGGCTGAAGCTGAATGGGGACAAGACTGAGGTCTTGGAGGTGGGCTCCCCTCCCAATCCTGCTCTTTGGTCCCCATCTTTCTGACCTGTGGCACTGGGTGATTTTCCTCTCCCTGTGTCGGTGGTTAAAAATCTGGGGGTTACTTTTGTAAGGGTGTCCCTAATTACGCTAACACCAGAATAAATACACCCCTCTAGGGGAATAAGGCCAAAAAGCGATATTGTAAGGATAACAAGTTTAATCTTACAAAATGAGGATGGTAGCAAAGGGCTCTGCTGCCTGAACGGTCTTCTCCTGTCCCTCTTTTGTTACTTCCTGCCAAAGTGGTTTGAGGGAGGGGTTTATATAGGGCTGGCTACCTGTGGTGGTGTCAATGGATATGGATCATGGCTTCCTCCCAATCCGTCCTTTTTTCATAATAGGGATGCTCCAAAGCCTTCTTTCTTCAGTGTCGGTGGTTTTTGTCAGGGCATGCTGTTCTACATTTGGCTAGCTTTGCAAGAACACCCTGTAGCTCGTGCTTTCCTCCTATGCAAAAACATACTGCAGCTCTGCAGACCTTTACAAACCTTGAGGTCTAGCCCAAGGGAAAAAGTAAACATTTGTATAAACAATTTTCAATTATTCTATGCATATTTTACTCCTCCTGCTAACGTTATCTGGGCCCGATAGTCTCCTTCACACTTATAATTTGTCCCATTCTGCATTTTGTCGCACAGAACATGTAATTCCTTGACGGACAGTAGACAGCTGGTGAGTCAGTTTGTGCTACCAGTGCTTAGCCATAGTGACAAACACTGCATACTCGCCTGTGTCCATTTTTAGAATCCCACAGGCCACATTTCTTCTGGGATGGAGCGCGACTCCTCTATAGGTTTTTACAATGCCTAGGATCTGACATTACAAATGTATCCAGCTAATAGTTAATTGTACCTTATATTTAGACAATAACAACCTTCTTCAGAGCTTGCCCATGTCTGTGATTATATCTGCATGAGAGAGCCTTCCCAGTGCCCCTCCTCCCCCCTAGTCCATTATAGTGCCTTAAAGAGGTTTGCCTAACTCTAAAGCACTTAGGGGTTCAGGAGGAGCCTGGTTCCTTCCCAACATTTTATCATCCACACTCTTCATGGCTGTTCAGGTCAGAACAGTGTGTAAGGCCAGCCACTTCCACTTGAGGCTTACATATGGTGCTCCCTTTACTGCCATGTCATCTCAGACTTCTGGTGGTGGTCTCTCTGGTGATGAGCCAAATAGTCTATTGTAACTCCTTGTCTCTGGCTCAGCCAGTGGGACTGATCCACCGGCCACAGTTGCTGCGGAATTTGGCAGCCAGGGTGGCCACTAACAATCCTTACAGTGCCCATATTAATCCAGTCCTACGTTCCCTCCACTGGCTTTCTATCGCCAGGCATATGGAATTTAAGGCTCTTTGTTTCGTTCATCGGGCCTTCTGTCACCAAGGTGCATATTCCTATGGGCCAAATTCTCCCTCTATCTTCCAAACCTAGCTCTTCGCTCGGCAAATGCCTGCTTGATTTCTATTCCCAGAGTCTGCCTCTCAAGAGTTGGTGGGCGTCTTTTATGGAATACACTTCCTTTCATCTTGAGAGGTAATCCAAACCATCTACAAATCAGGCGTCTCTTGAAAACGCACCTTGTCTGAAGTATAGCAGACTGTGTAGTTGTGCTTGATGCTTTATCACCAAGATGCCTTTGGGCGTACGAGGGCTCTATAACACTTTTAAAAAAAACAGGGGTGCCAACACACACCCCTGTCGAACTCCAGTGTACACAGGGAAATAATCAGTGCAATGGCCAAATATCTCTCTTCTCAAACAGGCCTTGTAATTAGAATTAACTTCTTTCAAAATATTGATGACATCAAGAGGTCAGACAAAGGACCTGAGAATACCCCACAGCATGACCCTGTTAACTTTATCAAAGGCAGTGCTAAGGTCCATAAAAGACAAATGAATCGGTTCATTTTTTATATAGAGTGAAAAGGTACTCAGCAGATAAAGATTTTAAACTTGTTCCCCCATACAGAATTGTGCACAAAAGCCCAGTTGAATGTTTACAAGGATATTATTTGATGCAACCCATTGCTCCATTCTTCCAAGCAATACCCTCCCAAATATTTTGATGCTGGTATCCAGTAGAGAAATTGGTCTGTATGCTGTCAGGCATGCTCTATTTCCCTTCGTGAAAATTGGGGGCATAATAGCCAATTAGTATGAAGCAGGAACAATTCCACTCTTCAGGATCGCATTAAATACAACAGTGAGTAGAGGGGCCAATAGCTCAATCAAGTCCTGAATCTAATCTGAAACTAATCTGCCGGAATTCCATCAGGCCAGGTGAACGGTTATGGGCTTGGATAAAAATCGCTTCCCTAACCTCTTTCAATGTTGGAGACGGATGGGGAAGCCTACCACTCCTCCCACCTCCCCCCTCCTACGAAATTCATGACACAGAAGAAGGCCAGGAAACACTGCAATCACCCATACTATTTCGGACAGATACCCTCTCAGCCAGCCATACGCTCACAACCAGACCTACAGACCAGGTGTGGTACAAAATTACCCCAGAGTGGATGAGGAGCCCCAGGCTATAACCAAAGACACCACAATTGACAGTCTCAATTAGCGCCAAGGAGCCATGTTGCTGACATCGGTAGAGATACCATGACTTAGCAGCATTAGACATGAAGCACACGTGCCATCCACACTCCGGGCCATGCACTCGAATACATGAAGAACACAAGTGTACAGTTCTAAAGTTAGAGGACAGACACATATACATGCTTTTATTGTGTTTATTATTTTTGCCACTAGCCAAGTGCAGCAACGTAGAAACCGCAAGAAGCAAGAGATCATGAGCGCAGATTGCAGATGTTTAACCCTATGGAACTGCAAGAGCACCTATGGGACTTGACAGAGCCAACTATGACTAACCTATGGAGAATGCAGTATAGCATGGACACTATAGAAACTACATTATAATGGTTTAGAAAAATTACAGCAGGCCACAGGCCTCTCATCAAGAGCTGAGCTGAATTCAGGCTGGACAGAGAGCAAGACGTGTGAGACAGGACCCGCTGCCCAGGCCACAAGAGACGGATGACATTCCATTCCTTGGATGACAAAAGCACCAGCTGCAGTAAATACAAATAATTCCTCATAATTCAGAGCTGCACAGCTCGAATTTGTGGTCTCTGACCACGTGACCAGGCCGGCACAGACAATGGACAGTGACCAGCGCTGGGAAAGGGAGCCAATCTCAGGCTAGTAGACAGAAGACTGCAACAAAGATGCTACAATGTGAGACAAGTGTTGCACCGAGCAAAAGAGCACTCTCATAGACTAAGGTGGTACACACAAGTTACAATGCAGACACATAGTCCTTATTACCTTGAAAAGGAATAGCTGAGAATGTTTGCAGATCCCAGGCCTGGGGACATCAGCTCTAGCCAACCACAGTTCAATATCCTAGGGGTGGGTAGCATTGGGCAAGAACCAATGTTCAGACCCCTACACTGCAACATTATTATATATAGTGACTTGGGGACGGACCAGGCCAGCCACCTGACATGGGAGAGCCAGTAGAATAACACATATAGGTGAACAGTATAGAGGAGGTCTAGAGGAGGTCCAAGTACAGCCCATACTCCAACCGTCCATTTTGAAGTACTAGGAACGTTCACGCTGAAATATGTGACGCATGATGAGCAAATAAACCAACAGAGAGCCGCAGTGGGGCTCTGTCCAGTATCTATTAGAAGAACAGCACCTATTGAAATCCTGATACCAAGGAAACCATGGACAGTAAGGTACCCATTGAGAAAACCATACCAACAAATGAAACAAAATGAAGATCGTCCGAGTACAATCCCTGAAGAAGCCAAAAAGGTCTTAATGGAAGAAGAATGGTGACGACACGAGAACCCGGACTGACTCACATATAGAAGAGATGACGACCAGAGAATGACATAAAGAGACGAAATGCCATGGAGAAGGGACATCGTGGACCTAAAGTGAAAGGACAATGTCAATGTAAGAAGCTTAAGCTGTAAGCATGACAAAGATGTTCAACCAGTTTACGCATGTACATATGCTTGGAACCACAAGAAAATTGTGTGGCTTGCTATGCTTAGTAGAAGACAGAGTGCAGCAAGCACCACCTATACATATTTACCTCAAAAGAAGCACATTATATAAGTATACTTCAACTATGCATCAGAAGCAGAATCAACCAAAGGTTACTAGAGGCCACACGAGGAGAGCTTCATATTTAGCAAAATCAAGAATAAGCGGCAGAAACGAAACTCAGCAGAGGCAAATCGTGCCAGAAAAACCAAGGTCATATCAGCTAAAATAAATGAACAGTAGCTACAATTAATGAAGCAGGGAACAGAATATCCTGCTCTGAAAGGTTGAGATAAGAAGCTGAAGGCAGGTGGTGGGTAAAGTGAAAATCAAATACACAAATTACATGAAGAAGAGGCAAATTCACGGTGCTGAATCACATGACCAGCCAAGCGAGAAGAAGTGAGACTTTCACACCTACGCCTGGCAGTGGGCCAGGCGAAGATATCAGAACTTGCAGTCTTGAGGCCAACCACAGTGAAATAATTGACACATGGCCACGAAAGTGATGATTGATTGTAACAATTATTGGAGGAAGGCCGGGGGAACTGGGGGGCACCCTGCACCTGGCCGACCATTCTGTGTGCTGCTAGGCAAAGTGGAAAAGTATGAGTGGGTTTGATGCCAACCCAATCATAGTGGACCAAGTAATCTAGGGTCCTATAGTTAGTAGAACCAAGAAGACGTTGTACTTTTAGTGATGTATGTCTAGAGTAGCCATTTTTTTTAAAAACATGTTTTTATTGTTTTCATAGTACAAACATAATGCACTTTAACAAAATAACACCCCAACAGTCCCCCCCCCCTACCCAACCTCCTCCGGAAGACTTGCTCTTTGTTCCAATTGTTCTCGTGACTGACTACGAGGTGAATATGTCTGTAATTCTGATGTTGTGCGGACACCATTTTTCCATATAGTCTGATTGTAAATATTCCAAACCCCCTCCCATTCCTTCATGAAGGAACCATTCGAGCCCTGTAAGTGGTGCGTCATCTTTTCCATGGCCATTTGCAACCATACCTTTTGCAGCCAAGTGTATATTAGTGGTGGGTCCTGCTTCTTCCAGTTTTGTGCGATAGTTGCCCATGCTGCTATGGCCAGGCCCATGAAACTTCTCCATTGCACCTTGCTGTATTTCTTGGGCTGTTGCTCTTTCATTCTGTATAGCCACACTTTCTCCCCCAGCTTGTCCGCCTCTGGGAACATCTTTTTCATTTCCGTTATAATTTCCTTCCAGAATCCTTTGTCCCCTTGACAGTCCCACCAAATGTGCCTCCATGTACCAGCTTCTGGGCAACCCCTCCAGCAGCAGTCAGAAGTTTCCGGGTACATGTTGTTGAGCCTCTCCGGCGTGTAGTGCCATTGGGTGACTATTTTTATCCACATTTCCCTGGTCCGCACTGCTCGTGTTAGTTTAGGGATGCCAGCCCACAGCGCCTGCCACAACTGTTTTGGAATTTCTTCCCCTAATGTTCTTTCCCATCTTTTCATGTAGGCCCATATTATTCCCTCATCTTGTGTATTGATGAAGTTGTAGAGTGAGGAGACTAATTTCTTGTCACCTGAGTTGGTTAGGATGTATTTTTCGAATGTGGTTAATTCCCTAGTGGCCGCCTGAGCAATCTCTGGCGTTGCAAACCAGTGTTTTAGCTGTTCGTATTTGTATCTGTCCGCCATTGTCAGGTTCCACATGATTTTGCATTCTGTAAATGATCTTACTTCTTTGTCATGGAACATTTCCCCTATTTTTCTGCACCCTGCCTGTTCCCATTTCTCGAAGGCCCCGTGCTCTTGTCCTGGTAGGAATTGAGGGTTCCTAGAGATGGGCGTGAATGGGGCGGTCACCGTGGTCATGGTGCCCTTCGCTGTTTGTTCTGCCCAGGCGTTCAGTGTGGATTTCATGATTTCACTAATGCAGAGGTTTGGGTGTCTATGTTGTTTCAGTTTCCATAAGACTTCTTCTAGCGGGGTTCAAGCGACCGCCCTGTCTTGGGCTACCCAGATCATTTGTTGGTCCTCCCCCACCCATTCTTTCAGCACCCACAGTTGCGCTGCATGGTAATAATTTTTGAAGTGTGGGAGTGACATTCCCCCCGCTCTGACATGTGTCATGAGGACGGTTCTTGCAACCCTTGGGGGCTTCCTGTTCCAGATAAATGAGGAAACTGTCTTTGATAGTGCCTTGAAGAAAGAGTTTGGAATTGTTATCGGAAGAGCCTGGAAGTAGTACAACAGCTTGGGGAGAGTGTTCATTTTCACCGATTTACAGTAGCCATTTTGAAGGAAGGGCTTAGATGTCCCACCTGACAGTGTTTACCCAATCCCCTTACGCCGTTACCATATACAGATATACTACCTATATTAAAGTTACCTTTCTAGAACCAATGGAATTGCATGCCAACTTTTAAGCATTAAACGTCAGTGATGATGAGTTTTTAGTATAAATGATGTGTTTTTTATGAAGTCCGTTGGATTTATGAAGTGAGAGAGAAGATCCTGCATCCGCTGATATTCATGAGACTCCCTGTTTTTTGTACTTGTCATTAAACGGACTCACTTTGCCAAACCGTTGAGTTGTCATTATTGATTTGGTGTTGGAGTATTAATCTGCACCCCCATCCATCTCACGGGTGCTTCACGGGTGCTGCTATCTTATCTTAAAGTACTATTGGGCAACCCCAGCTCTATGGGCTGGTTGGGGGTCCTGGTGTACACCATATAGGTTATTAGGCTCCTGACGGCAAATCCCGCACATCGATAGGTTTTTGGAGAGAGACGCAAGTAGTGATGGAGAAGTGACATAATTTTGTATCAAAACTGCCAGGAGAAGTTGAGTTGCGCCTGGATTTTCCATATCTCTGTTGGGTTTGTTTGTAATAAACCGCAGTTTGAACTTGACGTTGACTGAGTCCTCCATTTATCCTGAGGAAGGTGTTGGCCTTCCAAGTGTCTGCGAACTCGTAGTCGCCCTCTAGCATACCTGGGAGTTTGTCCCAACAATGTAAACTCCTCTAGCATACCTGGGAGTTTGTCCCAACAATATTTATTTGGCTCCTTACGTTCTCCTTCATTTCCTTTATAGAGTGCCGAGAAATGGGATACCCCTAACCTGTCCTCCACACTTGTTACATTACCCTTTGGCTGAAATGTATGCATGGGCCTTTTTGCCACCATCCCCCTGAATTTGCTGGAGTTTTTATTTGCAACAGCCTTCAACAGCTCATCCCATGCCCTTTGCTCTAACTTGGCTTTTCTTATTCTTTGTATTTCCTTGTACTTTGCTATTGCTTTAATAATATCTACTCTTACCGCCTCTGGATTTTTCACGACCATAAGGGTTTCTTTATCCCTTCTACATGCCTCACTAAACCGTCCTCGATAGGTTGCTATCCTTTCTTGCATTCCCTTACAAATGCTCCCATGGCTGTTTCAGCCATTGTTTCAATTAACTTCAATATTACTTTGGGAAGGCCTCATTAAAAATATCTCCAAATGCAACAAATTTGTATCTATCATTTCCTAGTTATGTCTTCTTTTACTATTGCAATTCATTTCTACAACTTTCAAATGGGGAATAACTTTTGTTCCCTCATGAAAAGTACTCAACTTTATGCACAAGGTCACCGGGTGGTGGTCAATAAAAACATCATTAATGTCCTTACAATCATCACCCATTTGTTAACAGAAAGAAAGAAGTACTCAGTGGTGGTTGCCCGTTGATGGTTTTTAAAAGTAAACTAACCAAGATTGTCAGAGGGGACCCAGCCATTAATAGAGTGTAATCCCCATTCAACAATCCAAAAAAACTGTAGTCCGTTAACACGTGACCGGGAGTCCAACATTGTGGGTTCTTTTATCCCCAATCACATTTCCTCATTCTCATCAAGCAGCGCAGAGGCCAGTCATTATCAATTTTTGAATTAAAATCACCACCCACAATCAATAAACTATCCAAAGTAAACCTCCACAATACTGTGTCTGTTATGAATGGGGTCAAAGTGGTCATACAGGGGTCTTGTAAAATCCTCTGCACAGTCGAAAGTCTTTGACCAACAGATGATTGTGAAGATAAGGGAAATGAATCCCGCATCGTAAGAGTTGAATGAGAAAGGCACGATTGACAAGATTGGCAAGAGTGAACCCGAAAGAAGGATACCGATAAAAAGGGGACTAAGTCCAAAGTCTCGTAATATAGTGTGTTGACAAGAGTGAACCCGGCCGAGGGTTGTCCACAGTGAACTGTTTAAAAAGACATTAAGATTTGTGAATGACACAAAGAAGATTGTGTTGAATGCCATAGTGAACCCGACAGAGGGAGGTTAACAATAGAGAAGGGTCCGAGCCCGGAAGAGGGCGATCCAGGGGTGGAAAGGGCATCACACAATGTATATATGAAAAAGGAACTCTTTTTTTTATTATTTTGATACATCAGGTCTACGGAGGCAAGAGACTTTTTTTAGAAAAGAGACTTAACCACTGAAGGCCTGGATTGCTGAAAGCGGAACTGTTTGTTCGTGCTGGGAAAGCTCGAGCATGTGCTGTGTTCCAAAGTCCTACCTTGTCCCGTGCTGAAAACCTGGGGAAGGGAGACCCCGACTACCACATCCTGACTTATTATTTGTGAACACTTCCTTCTTTCTTAGGAACATTATCCCACACTTCTTTTTGTATTTAGCGTAAGGATTAGCAATATTTTCATTTCAGTATAGGCCCTTTTATTTGACAAAGACACCACTAAGACTGCATTATGATTCTTTGATGGTTGAGGCTTGCTCCCCTCTTAGATTTAGGTTTAGATTAGGCATCTTTTCAACATACCTATACCGTTTAATAAACACCCTTGAATTGCGATCACTTGTATCTGTCCTTACTGTTGCCACCATGAAATCCTTACAAGTATCACAATGTCTGCTACAAGGGAAGACATATCATAAGGGCTCACTAATGTGATGCCGCTGGTGGTGTGGGCCAGAATTGTATTTCTTTTATTTATTCATCTTTATTCATTTTGGTTTACCCATCTCCCACAGAACAATAAATGAAATTGAAGAACTTTCTTCGAAATCTGGCAAAATCTCTGGCGGCTTCCATGAGGGATCATCCCCTTTTCTCAGCCATCAACATCATTTAATATATACATAATACAATTAATGGGGCTGCCAAATGACCAATGCTCCCCTTCTATTCCTATGCTAAAGACACTCAAATAGGTTTAAGAGTCACAAGCCCTTAGGAAAACATTTCCACTATGTTGAACGGAAAGGTTCATTGAGAAGTTGTTGGGGATAGTTACCTGAATATCAAGATAGAAATCCTTTGTACTTTGCTGACAATACTTTCTGAAATCCCTTACTTTATCCATTTCCCACTCTATTTTGGTGATCCTTTTGAATAAACCAACTCAGTTAAAGGTTTAGCCCTGAGCGTGACATCAACTTAGATATGAAAATGCAAGTCGCTCATGTCACTAAAGAATGATTGTTACAAATGAAACTGCTCACAAGATAGTTTTTGCTACATGAAAATCAGAAAGTAGCTGTAGCTTATAACCAATGTCGGGGTGAAGCTTGTCTTTGCAGATTCTCTCTAGTCTGGCCTTCACAAAAAGTCAATAGCCAGACTTCAAAAGGTGCAAAACATGTCAGACTGAATACCTGTGACCTCAAAACAACTGAATTCATCACTCCCATGAAATGGGTCCTCCAAATCCACCTATGGACCTCATTGATGCATAAATCAATCAAACACATATGAAACTGTACTGTTATTGCATAATGCTACGCATCTCTAACCTACCTCATAAATGGTACCTCTCATTCTGTACGTAATCTATTTTAACACATCCTGGACCTACGTTCATCATTTCTGATCAAAGCATTCATGATTTGTTTTTGAAAATCTGAACATGAAGGACCATTACTGCAGTAGGCCCCATGACCTGCCTGAAGAACAATTTGACATGCACTGACCCTAAGTTTGTGAAGCTGGTGTGCCAATGTGCCATACTACTGGTGGTGCCTAGCACTCTCAGCTCTGGGAGAGAGTGGCTAAGTTGGGGGTCTGCAACCTTTGGTGTCCAGATGTTTTGGAGTATGATTCCTATCATCCCTAGCCACCACAGTCAATAGCAATGTATCATGGATAATGTAGTCCAAATCATCTAGAGAGCCAAAAGTTGCAGACCCCTGGGCTAGCTGAACAGCACCATATATCCCCCATTATATGCACATCCACAGTAGTCTCTACATATAATATAAAATACATGCCAAAAGATACAAATGAAGTAATGTTTAAGAAAAAATGTACACAACGGTTATACTACACCCCTACAACACTGTACTAAATGGGAGTCGCGCACTCAAACAAATGCTGGAGGGAGTGTGGATCCCTAGGCACGATGGGCCACTAACTATGGCACTGCTCCAAACTCTCTCAATACTGGAGGGGAGTCCACAGACAGATTGAGGGCATCAACAGGGCCACAGTCGCATTCACACCTGAGGTGATGCTGCTGGGGCAGAGGCAGGCGAATGGCACGAAGACCATTTAACCCGCAGAATCATAGGAATACTACTATTCACGGCTAGGAAATTACTGACCACCCATTGAAAGGCTAAGACCCCTCCTTCACACTTCGAACGCACAGAGCTACTAGCGAAAACATGCAGACTATACCTAGCGGCCATGGCTAGAAGACAAACATACAACCCCACCCTAGGGTGGCAAGATTCCGGGCACTCATAGACCAGTAGACCTAAGATAGGAGGGGTATGATTGAATGAAAGGGGACAAAAAAACAAACAAACAAGCACTCGCAAAAATCAGGTCACAGAGCCTGCAAAGGGGCTCGGACAACGAGATCGAGATCGAAAGCCAATGTCATTGGAACATTACCTCAAGGGCAATGAGAGCACTATAACACGGAGCAACTCACAATTTGTGGGGGTCGAGCGGGATGTTATATTGGGGTTTTAAAGCTCATCTAAATTCACCAAATTAGAGGCAGTGGACATTGGAGGGGAGGAGGATTGGCGACAACGGTCCGATGCTGCATGGAGAATAAGAATACTCAACCCATGTGGGAGTATGCAAATGAAA
This sequence comes from Ambystoma mexicanum, assembly GCF_040938575.1. Lineage (NCBI taxonomy): Eukaryota > Metazoa > Chordata > Amphibia > Caudata > Ambystomatidae > Ambystoma > Ambystoma mexicanum. Next base: position 545,398,917 of record NC_090924.1, read on the forward strand.
CAACATGCTACTGCGAACCCAACCCCCCCAATGCTTTGTTTTGTACTGTACCTTGATTTGTGAAATGTTAATAAAAAAGAGTTAAAAAAAAAAGAAAACATGCACACTTTCCTTAAATTTGAGAAACATTAGCTTACCATAAATGATTTGGACCCCCGACATGGTACACCCGTCGTCGAATAGCTGTTTGCTGTCTGATGGCTCTACCAATAGGGTCTAGGAGGCGAAGTCTATTTCTCAATCTCCATCTTTGAATTCTTAGTCCCCTGCTCCTTAGACTTCCACATATATAGCTTTCGCCAGCATTAGGTGTTGAACTTAAAATGTTTATAATGTTCGGATCAAGGTTTGCATCATTGATATCTGTAAATCTAGACTCAGAAGATGTAGACATGCCCAGTTCGACTCTTCTCCTGTAAAGCGTAGATGGACTTATATTTAAAAAAGCTGCTATTGATGTCCAGGAAAATCAAATCTCCCAGAGGTATTCAATATTTACTTTTGAAACAATAAACCTGCAGAATGAAAATGTAAAAGAGTTGCTCAGTATTCTGTCGCACAACTATAAGAAGGAAAAACATATAAAAAGTAACTCACCTTGGTCTTCCTACACCTTGAATTGTGGTGGGCGTACAAAACGTGCTTGCAGGAATGTTTGATAAAATGGTAATCTTGCTTTCAATATTTGTAATAGAAACATATGTACATTTACAGAGTTCTTCCAAAATAAAGGTTCGTATGGAGCCCAGTGTTTCAGAAAGATTGCAGACTGTTAAAATAGCAAGACATATTTCCAAATGACTTTCAAGTTTTCTCTGCAGATGTTCCAAAAGGTTAATATCAACAGACAACAAAGCTCGTTCTAAAGCATTGAAGCATGATTTTAAAGAAATTAGATAATCCAAAAGATCATCAGATGATGCTTCAACGCAAAAACACAGATTAAGAAATAGCATAATATAACCTCTGTAAACACTTCTTAAAGCCATGCTTAACCAGGGCTCTAAATGCAATGAGCAGGCTTTCAAGTTTATTTTTCCTGTTTCCTTTGAACTGCAATGTCATTGGTTTAAAAGTATCACATTCTTTTCAATGCAACAATTTTAGTAAGTTATAATGTTAAAATCACTTCAACGCATGTCATATTCATTTCAATGGGTGTCTTATTCATTCCAATCCATTACCTACTCATTTCAATGCATGTCTTATAAATTTAGCTGTATGTTGTATTCATTTCAATCCATGTGTTATTCATTTGGATGTATGTTACATCCATTCAATGCATGGCCTATTCACTTCAACGTGTGTCGCATTAATTTCAATGGGTGTCATATTAATTTCAATACATGCCCTATTCATTTCAATACATGTCTTATTCATTCCAATTCATGTTATATTCACTTCAATGTTTGTGATTTTCATTTCAATGAGTGTCATATTCATTCCATTGCATGCCCTATTCACTTCAACGTGTGTCATATTCATTTCAATGGGTGTCATATTAATTTCAACGCACGTCTTATTAATTCCAATGCACGTTACATTCATTTAACGCATTTTACACTCACTTCAACGTGTGTCATATTCATTTCAATGGGTGTCATATTAATTTCAACGCACGTCTTATTAATTCCAATGCATGTTACATTTATTTAACGCATTTTACACTCAATTCAACGTGTGTCATATTTATTTCAATGGGTGTCATATTTTTTCAATGCATGTCCTATTCATTTCAATGCATGGCTTATTCATTCCAGCCCATGTTATATTCATTTGAATGTGTGTCATATTCATTAATTAATCCATGGAGTTTATAGAGAAGGACGATGATAATCCAATGCATGGTATATTCATTCCAAAGCATGTTATATTCACTTCAATGTGTGTCATATTCATTTCAATGTATGTCATATGTATCTCAATGCATGTCCTATTCATTTCAATGCATGTCTTATTCATGCCAATGCATGTTATATTCACTTCAATAGGTGTCATATTCATTCCAATGCATGTTATATTCACTTCAACGTGTGTCATATTCATTTCAATGGGTGTCATATTCATTCCATTGCATGTCGTATTCACTTCAACCCGTGTCATATTCATTTCAATGGGTGTCATATTTATTTCAATGCATGTCCTATTCATTTCACTGTATATCTTATTCATTACAATGTATGTTATATTCACTTCAACGTGTGTCATATTCATTTCAATGGGTGTCATATTTATTTCAATGCATGTCTTATTCATTCCAATACATGGGGCCTCATTACGACCCTGGCGGAAAGTTACCGCCAGGGCCGTGACTTTACCGCCATGGTGCTAACTACGTTAACGCCATGGCGGTAAGGGGATTTACCGCCCCATTCCGACCTTGGCGGGGCGGTAAATCCCCAATCCCCATTTACCCTTCCCCATTCCCATTTTTGCCCCATAGGGCATAATGGGAGTGGGGAAGGCGTTAATTACGCCACCGTAAATTACGGTGGCGTAATTAACACCAAGTTCCCTTACCGCCATGGTTTTTTACACCCGCTAAAAGCAGGTGTAAAAACCGCCATGGCGGAAAGGGAACTCGTGATTGGCGGTAAGGGGTCGGCGCAGCTAACGATGGCGCTAACCCCTTACCGCCAGGGTCGTAATGAGGCCCATGGTATATTAATTTAAATGCATGTTACATGCACTTCAATGTGAGTCATATTCATTTCAATGGGTATCATATTCATTCCATTGCATGTCCTATTCACTTTAACGTGTGTCATATTCACTTCAACGTGTGTCATATTCATTTCAATGGATGTCATATTCATTCCATTGCATGCCGTATTCACTTCAACGTGTGTCATATTAATTTCAATGAGTGTCATATTTATTTCAATGCATGTCCTATTCATTTCAATGCATGTCTTATTCGTACCAATGCATGTTATATTCACTTCAACGTGTCATATTAATTTCAATGGGTGGCATATTCATTCCATTGCATGTCCTATTCACTTCAACGTGTGTCATATTCATTTCAACGGGTGTCATATTCATTCCGTTGCATGTCGTATTCACTTCAACGTGTGTCATATTCATTTCAATGGGTGTCATATTTATTTCAACGTGTGTCATATTCATTTCAATGGGTGCCATGTTCATTCCATTGCATGTCATATTCACTTCAACGTGTGTCATATTCACTTCAATAGGTGTCATATTAATTTCAATGTGTGTCCTATTCATTTCAATGCATGTCTTATTCATTGAATTTCAGTGTATGTCATACTCATTTCAATACATGTCATACTCATTTCAATACATGTTATAGTCATTTCGATACGTATTATAGTCATCTCAGTGTATGCATTACTCATTTCACTGCATGTTGTATTCACTTCAATATGTCACATTCACAAAGGTGTAATTTTGACTTGAACGGCCTCCCAAAATAGGGCCAGTTCTGAACATTATGGGGCCAGATTACAGAAACTGTGCCCTGGCAAAGTTTACCCTATTTCCAAAAACACTTGGCAATATTAGAAAACCATTGCACCATGGCAAGTGCAGTTTGGAATGCTATAAGCACCAAGGCAAAAATTCCTCTAGTGCAAAAGAAAACCCGGCAAGGCTGTCCCTTTTCTCTGATGTCTGGGAAATAGGGACGAGGTGAAACCCGTCTATCAAGAATTCTGATGTCAATATACGTGGACCCCAGAGCAGCCACGCTTATGAAAGGAATATTGTTGTCACATGTCCTCAGTAGGAGAATGCAATAGATTTAACCCCTGTCCACCTTCCTCCATGTTAGATCACTCGCACCTTGACACCTTGATCTGTGCAAATCAACTGAAAATCCAAGAATGGATTTAATTTCCCTAGCTGCCTGGTACCATCTTTAGAGTTAGGACATAAAGACCCTGCGTTTTGATATTAAGACTCGGGTTAATAAGCTGTAGGAGTGGAATACCCTCAACACCCTTCTCTTGCCAACAAAGTAAGTATTTCACTGTTGCTTGTACCAAAGCTTCAGTTGTTTCAAAATCAAGAGGGCACCTTAGTTGAACATACTTTTCTTCGTAACATTCCATTTCTATGCCATTATTTTATAACGTGCATCTCAAGTCGTTACTGGCCTCAGGGCACTTAACTATGCTTTGTAGAAAACAATTGACAACGAACTACTGAAACAGGAGTAAGACAAACTCAATTTAGTCAATAGCAGGGAAAATCCAATTTTTAAGAGCTTTTGTAAAGGAATAAAGATAGGACACAGACCTAATAAGAAACGGATGATAATTCTAGGGTGTGACTGTTTGAACCAAGAAAGATCGCCCACCCAAACAGACAAGGAGGAATAAGTGGAAACAAACAAATGACGTAAACAGGGAGGTTTATACCAGCAGAATGTAGCAGCAAAAAAGGGAGGACACCAAGTGTATGGATTTAAATAAATACAAGCTGAAGAGCTTTGAATTCAATAAATTTGTCCACTGTTAGCCAGTGGAACAACTTTATCACTGGAGTGATATGATCTAATAGTTATAATGCAAGCGTAATTAAGAACCAAGAATAAACAATTATAATAAACAAGACAGCTAGAGATACACCTATTGAAAACTGTCACCATTAAAAGAAATTGTGAGCATGGTTAGTCTGCATCAGTTAAGCAAGCTATACATGGTTACATGCATTAAAAAACAATGCATTGTTATCTGAGATGGGATTATCTAATATCTAGAACATTTGATCCAGATCTCAAAAAAATAATACCCATCCTTATTCACTGCAACATATAATGATTGTGCTCTAGTGTGAGAAAATTGTTCTCCCCTCTCGCCTACCATCAAAGCACTACATTCACACACTGTGCCCCATGACCTTGCCTAGCAAGAAGCATGAACACAGACCAATACTCCCCCTTGGTCCAGGGAGCATGCACCCCTATAGTAATACATGAACGCAACAGGAATCTCTTGACTTTCAATGAGAAAGAGGATTGGGAAAAAAATCATAAAGTCAACTAGTTCTAGAGCAGGTTGGAGACACAGAAAAGAAGACAGGATGTTAAACTTCAACTGTGTTAAACTATTTCTCTTACACACTCTTGCGCATGCCTTAGAGGTCTAATGTCTGTAACAAGTCAATTAAGTTTGTTAATCAAGCATGTTTTTTGTGACAGTATCTTTTTACAGATTGCTTGTTGTGTAGGAGCTCTTGGAAGAATGTCAGCATATATGGCTTTCTCATGAAATATTATACTGCCCATAGGCTGCCACCATAATTTCCTTTAATGACACACTGTAATAGAGTCCTTGGCAGTAAACATATAGGGCCTCATTACGAGTTCAGTGGTGTAAGAAAAAAGTAGTGGTAAATTTGTTACTGCCACTTTTTTGTCAGTAACAGAATTACCGCTGTCTCGACTACACTGCCAAATTATAACTATGGAGGTAAAGTCGAGGATTTGTGCGGATTATGCAGTTAATCTGATGACAATCCTCTGGGAGTCCTATGGACCCAAAAATGAGAAATTTCCACCACTTATAATCCTGTGGTAACTTCACTTGACTAGCTGGCAGTGATGGTAATCGGGTTTGGCATTAATTCAGTCGAATTCCCACTGCATTACCACCAAACGTGTAATGAGGCAATGTTCTCTTTACAGTACCAGGTCTATTACAGGTGACAATGCTTCATTAACATCTGGGGGTAGATCTCTGTCTTCGGCTGGGGCCTCCCTCTGGAACAGCATCCCTGCCACTCTAAAACTTGAGGAGAACCATCTCCAGTTCTGGAAGCACCTCAAGACCTTCCTCTTTGCTTTGCCCCCCTCTCCTGATCTGTACTCTCATGGCACCGTGCACCTGGCCACCCTCTGTCCTTCAGGCCCAGGTTCCTACTCGCACTGCCTCTGGGCTACCCCTTGCACTGGGGTCTGTATCTGTACCCATACAGCCCCCCCCCTGTTTTTCTCCTCCTGCACTTATCTGACCTACCTCGTCTACTGTCTTAAGCTCAGCACTTGCCACTTTCTGGCCGCACCACCACTTTTGTCGCTTTTAATTATTTATTATTAATTATTATTAATTATTATGTTCTCCTCTTGCTCCGCACTTAACATCTCTTCCCCCCTCCTGGCACTTTCCCCTCCCCTCTCCCATGCACTTGCACGTTCTCAATGTCACTGGGCCTAGTAAGATCGTTGTTTTGTTCTCCCCTGTTCCCCTCCCTTGCCTTGTCGCACTCTGAAACAATTATGTATGGGTGCGATATAAATAAAATATCAATTCAATTCAATAGAATTAATAACAATGTAGCTCCAATACACAATCCTACATCCTGCTGCAAAATCATTCCAGCACATTGGTTCTTGGCACCATAATGTTTGTTCTTATTAGTAGTCACTTACATGGGGCATGCCCAGGTTTGTGGGTACCCTGCAGCTCTAGTGAGACTATCTGATATTCATCCCTGTCTGATGGGAAGCAGAATGTGCCACCATACACTGGCAGTTGTCTGCAGGTTGCATGCTGAAAGGTGGACCAAATTCTGTATCCAATTATTTGGTCTAAAAAAGCTGTGCCGAAACACCTTTCTAAATCCGGTGTTCACCCACTCTATGATGCCCACTCTCTAGTGTTTGAATGTTTACTGACTGTCTTCACCTAACACCCTTCGCAACTCCTGTCGCGGGTCTTAGCAGAGAAAGCAGCCTAAAATGAGAAGACACAAGAGTCTGGTTCCCATGCATTCTTCTGCTCTGAGTCCATCTAGCTGATAAGGTATTTCAGCCTCAGGAGAGGCAAATGAGACTAGCTGCATACTTTAATTGGGAGTCATGAATGCAAGCTTTGAAGGACTTGAAAACTGGACACACAGTTGCAGACACTTAAGAAGAGAAAAGTGAAAACATTATGGCTATTTGATCAATCATCCATGGTCAGTCTTAATGAGATAGATTAACAACTGCAAAAATGTACATTTATTTAGTGCTATATATATATATATATATATATATATATATATATATATATATATATATATATATCCCAGGTAGTGGATGTGTTTACAAAATCATTCAGAACATGTAACAAGTTTTTACCTTTTTAAACATTTATTGTGCTTTGGTGATGTCATCAATGACATTTGTGATGTCATCCTTCTTGTCCTGGGTGTTAGTGTTAGCAGTGCACAGTGGTGCGGGCAGTTATGGTTGCTTAGCTTACCATAATGGGGGAATGTGCAGTGTTTTTTGGTTTCACTGTGAAGTATAACATCCCTTTAACAAAGTTTTTTTACTCAATGTACATATATATATATGTATATATATATGTATATGGCAGGCAACGAAAACAAATAGGCTAAACATGTGATGTCAGTGACGTCATCAGTGACATTTCAGAGGACAGCTTTCATGTTCTGGGTGTTAGTGTTAGCAGTGCACAGTGGTGATGGCAAGTACGGAGGCTCAGTCTGCCATAACTGGCGAATTTCAGGGTTTTTTTTGTTTTTAATTTGAACCACAATGGGGAGGGCAAACATTTTTTTTTATTGAAGTGCACAGGTTTTTCGTAGTGCAACATAACCAAAACGTCTCCTCAACAAAGTTTTTTTTGTAGTGAATTTTACAGGTTTTTGGGAGGGCAACGTTAACATAACGTCCCTGTAACAAAGTTTTTTTAACTGAATGCCATAGGTTTTTAGTATTATAAATGCACCATAACATTGCTTTGACAAAAATCTTTGACTACATTTATCAGGGTTCTAATAGTAACACGTAAGCATACGACTGTGAAGGAACATTTGAAGTAACTGGCCACCTTTCAAAGAATTCCACATTATCAAATGCTGACATACAGCATGGGGGCGTGTTCGAAGATTCATACACACTTCACAATGACATGTGTAACTGGTTGATAGTGCGAAAGTACATTGGGTATTCTTGTAAGAACTTCTAACCGCAAAATTTCCGGCACAGAACCCCACAATGCAAGTGTGCAACACAATGGGCCTCATCACAAGTTTGGTGGTAACCCTTAAATCCGGCGGTAGCACTGTTATCGCCGGATTTAAGGGTCCACCAAATCAGGGCCTTGGCGGATTTCTCCCCAGGTCTGAGCTGGGAAATCCGCCAAAATTTGCGTTCATACCGCGGGCGCGAAATCCACCGGAGGTATGAGCACGAAATTTCCCTATTGAGCCCAATGGGGAATGGGGCATTCCTGAATGGGCTCAATGGAGAATGGGGATTTCCAAATCCGCCAAACTCATGATCCAGGGAGTGGGGTCGGGTGAGCGAATGGCGAAAGAGAGAATGAAGTGATCGGACCAGATGATGGCGTTGGGGGGGTTTAAATGAATCCGGGTGTTGGAGCTAAAGATAGCATCAAGAGTGTGTCCTTTATAGTGAGTCGGGCCATTTATGTGGGGTTGGAGGTTAATTGCGTCTAAACCGTCAACCAGAGAGTGTGTCATAGGGTTGGTGGGGATATCGAGCCATATGTTGAAGTCTCTAAGAAGGGTGAGGTTGGGATGGTTTAGTTGAATGGTGGCAATTGAGTCGCAGAGGTTGTTTGTGAATTATCTATCGTAGCCTGGGGGCCTGAAGATTATTAGGAAGCTGTGTGAGAGCGACGGGGAGAGGGATAGTTTAAAGAGGAGTGATTCGCAGGAAGAAATGGAAGGTTGATTGTCGATGATTGAGGTGTGGAAGAGAGACTTGAAGACGAATGCTACTCCCCCTCCTCTAGAGTGACGGTTCAGTGGGATAAGGGAGTAGTCAGGCGGGAAGGCTTCATTGGCGATTGGAGCGAAGTCGTCTGAGAACCAAGTTTCGGTGATGAAAACCAGGTCTGGTTTGTCAGAGGCGAGGAGGTCAAAAATGGAGAATCTGTTTTTTGCTGCGGATACAGCATTAAATAGGATGCAGTTCACATCGGTAGGCGAGGTTGGTCTCGGGCTGGAGCGGAAGGAGGTAGTGACGGAGAGAGAGGAAGCTGGAGAGGGATAGGGTGGGTGATGATCGGTGGGAATAGTGGGCGAGCAGAAGAATTGGCGGGCTTCGGGCGGGATTGGGTGGCTGCGTGTGTTAGGATGATCGAGTTTGTCTCGGGGGATTTGAAGGTGGGGTGTGGGCGGTTAGGAGTTTCCATTACAGTTGATGAGAAGTCGAGGGAGAGGGGTTTTAGGAAAGGCGAAGCTAAGGGGGACGGGGGTGATTGGGGAAAAGTGGAGGTGGATCGGGACAGGGGAGGCGAGGAGTGCTGAGAGATTGAGGGGGACCAGGTGCGATTCCCCTTTAGTTTCTTTGTTGCGATTGGAGTGTGAGAGAGGGAAGGGGGATCAGAGGGGGAGAGGGATGCGGCTTCGGTTCTTGCTAGGGCTAGGCGTGCAGTTTTTAGGGACGGGAAAGGGTGCATTCCGGGGGGGAAGGTGGTGGGGGTTTGTGGGCAAGGCAGGGGGTGGATGCTTGCAGGGCAAGGTGTGCCCGCTATGATAGTGAGGGGAGGGGGTATGGTTAACGTGGGCTGGCCGGTGGTTGGGTTCAGGGGAGGAGTGGTCTTAGGGTGGTTGGCTCTCCATTATGCTCCTCTGGCTTGGTGTTTGGAGAGGGGAATGGTAGGAAATGCAAAGGAGGGTGGGGTGGTTTGGGTTGCTATTGGGCACACTTCTAAATTCAACTTTTCACAGAGAGGCTATTGGGCACGCTTCTAGATTCACAGAGAGGCTATTGGGCACACCTCTAACTACGATTTTGCAAGCACAGCTATTGAGTACACTTCTAAATTCAACTTTCACAGAGAGGCTATAGGGCACAACTTCTAAATTCAACTTTTTCTCAGAGAGGCTATTGGGCAAACTGTTAAATGCAACTTTTCTCACAGAGACTATTGGGCACACTTCTAAATTCAACTTTTCACAGAGAGGCTATTGGGCACACTTCTAGATTCACAGAGAGGCTATTGGGTACATCTCTAACTACAACTGTTCATGCGCGCTTATTGAGTACACTTCTAAATGCAACTTTCCACAGAGAGGCTATTGGGCACACTTCTAAATTCAACTTTCACAGAGATGCTATTGAACACACTTCTAAATACAACTTTCCATGAGTGGCTATTGGGCACATTTCTAAATGCAACTTTTCTCAGAGAGGCTATTGGGCACACTTCTAAATTTGACTTTTTCTCATAGAGGCTATTGGGCACAGCCTCGAAATACACACATAGGGCCTCATTACAACTCAGGCGTTAAGGGTTAACGCCACCTGCCATGGTGCTAATTACGCCGCCGTAATTTACGGCGGCGTAATTAGCGCCTTCCCCACTCCCATTATGCCCTATGGGGCAAAAATGGGAATGGGGAAGGGAAAATGGGAAATGGGGATTTACCGCCCCACTCACCTTGGAATGGGGCGGTAAATCCGCCATCCACCATGGTGTAAACGGAGTTTACACCATGGTGGTAAAGTTGGTGCACTTAGCACCAAGGTTGTAATGAGGCCCATAGGCTATTGGGCACACTTCTAAATTCAACTTTCGCAGGGAGACTATTGGGCACACTTCTAAATGCAACTTTTTCTCAGAGAGGCTAATTGGGCACACTTCTAAATGCAACTTTCTCAGCGAGGCTATTGGGCACACTTCTAAATGCAACTTTTCTCAGAGAGGCTATTGGGCACACTTCTAAATTCGACTTTTTGTCAGAGAGGCTATTGGGCACAACTTCTGAATACATACATAGGCTATTGGGTGCACTTCTAAATGCAACTTTTCTCAGAGGGGCTATTGGGCACAACTTCTAAATACACACATAGGCTATTGGGTTCACTTATAAATGCAACTTTTCCTGCAACATTATGTTTAACAGTTCCTGAAACACTTGTCATCCATTGAGATGCCGCATTTGTAGAGTAGCGACGGAGTAATGAAAGACCTGTGATGAAGGAAGAATAAGGTTTGTAATAAGTTTGCTGAGGTGGTAACTCTCGATATATGTTTCCATACTGGGGGCCATTGTTAAAATGGATTTCTGAATTCCGTCCTGCAGGGGCAGAGGTTCAGAAGGCCAGCCTAATTTCTTGGAACAGGGTAACCTCTGGACAAGCCAGACCAATCAGGGTAGCGATGGCGGCGGTCAAGACTAGGTCTCAAGAGGGGTGAGGGTGACTGAAAGCCCGCAATGAGCATACAAAGCAAGGACGCCTACATATTACTCCAGACAGGTGTTATATTAAAAATATAGACACATTTATTACAAGGCCTTTGTAACATCGCCCAAAGTAAAGAATCATGATAAAACTCAAGTAAACCAACACATCACAATCAATACAATATATATACAAGACCAATGGGTCTAAAGAGTTAGAAGCACGAAATATGCAGACCACCTAGATGGGGAGGAAAACAGACAGTGCAAGTAATCGTTAGACCCAGTTCGACATCAGAGGCCACCTAACTTGAAGGAAGTCCGAGCCCTACGAAGAGTGGAGCCTTGTGCTCAAAAGTACCTGCACACGCAGGTACCAATGGGCAAAGGAGAGTCTCTTAGGGAGATCAGGCAGTTCAGAGAGGTGAACAAAACGATGATGAACAGTTCCCTGCTACTCAAGCGCCGCCTCCACTTGTGGGCAGAAGCAGGGCGCGAGTGCGGAAAAGGGTTGCTGCTTACGACAGCGGTGGAGAGCCACAGGCTCCTGCGGGAGGGCGACCGGTTAGGGTATTGACTACTCACCGGTCCCCGATGCAGGCAAACCCAGGCTTCTCCGGTTCCGTTTCGGTACTGGCAGGTTCAGATGCGATCAGCAGGATGTCTCGACTCCGTGTAGATTCCGCGACAACAGGAGTCAGGGTCGAGGGTGTCCCAAATGCAGCGAGCATGCACAGATTGTTACCACAGCAGGGCAACTCGGCAACCGCAGGTATTCCGGTCCCAAAGCACACGTCTCACTTCAGACCTGGGAATGCCAAGTGTACGAATCGTGTGAGAGTGCTGAGGACACGGGCTTAGCAGTAAACCAGACTGCGGTGACAGAGCAAGGTTCCTGTGTCGGCTGGTCAGTCCACTGGATGGCCCAGGGACGCTTCAGAAGGCTTACGTACGGGATTTGGTGAAGAGGCTGAGAATAGTTGTTCCCACTATTCTAAAGGGTCAAAGCACCAGTACAGGCCTTCTCATTCGATCACAGGCAGAGGGGTCTCACAGGACGACAGCAGTGCAGGGTGCCAAACCTTCAGCGGGTCACCAGCGATTCCTCGACTCAGCTTCTTAGTTGCAGGATACTTGGCTCCTTATCCTTTGTTCGTGAGAATTTAGGAGATCGACCTGTTAGTGGTGTTTCCAGCCTCCTCTTATCCAGAGTTCCCTTCGCGCCAAAACGGTGAGGACGCAATGGGAGATCTGCTCACAAAACACTCACACCATACGTGGACCTATCACGGACCACGGTGGTCTCAGGCATTCAAGATACTCTAGACTCTCTGCCACCCAGGATGTGTATTGGGAACAGACATCCCAGCCCACATCCTGGAGGCACACACAAGGTATGCAGAAGCCCGCGAAAGCGTTGTGTTTTGCGGGAAAGTTCATAACCAAATAAGGGCTGTCCCGGGCCGGCTCGACCTGGGGGAAGGTGAAGGGGCAAGACGGTCAGCGGACAGGACAAAGAACCTCATGGTATGGCCATTGTGGAGGCCAGGCCACCCATTTGGGCAAAATGCGGGAAGTGCGGTTAACATGGCAAAAAGGGGTTCAAAACACAAAGAAACGATAGCTGCCACCAGTCCCGTCCGTGACACACTTGCACATTTCATGATAAGTCCAGCGAGAGTTTCTAGGGATATTGGAATGACTAGAGACCGAAGAGCGTGGTAATGTAAGTTACGGTGCACTTTTGTTTCATGTTGCTCAAAAGCTGCAACATGAGGAAAGGACTAAGGGAAACGAGTCTCCCGGTACTGACTGTCTTAAGGGCATTTCAGTTTCCCCGTAAGATTGGAGCTTAAGCCCAGAGGAGTGAGGCGGAAGGCTGCGCTTCTCTGGCAAAGTCTAGATCAGGGTGTAAAACAACAGCAAAAAGTTTGGGGGTTGCCACATGGAAAGAAAATCACCTAAAATTATGAAATGTTTTCTAACACTCGCCCCTCCCAGACTAAGGAAAGGGGGAACTAATCCACCCCTGGATGAGTTTCTTGTTCTGGTCGGTTAAACATTCTGGACAACCCATCAGCATTGCTATGTTGGACACTTGGCCTATGCTCAATAGTGAAGTCAAAGCCTTGCAGACTTATGGACCACCTAAGCAACTTCGGATTCTCTCCCTTCATGTTCATTAGCCACTTTAAAGGCTTATGGTCCGTTTGCACAGTGAAGTGTGTCCCATATAGGTAGCGCCTCAGCTTCCGTAGGGCCCACACAACAGAGAAACATTCTTTCTCTACTGTGGACCATCTGAGCTCTCTGTCCTGAAGCTGGCGACTAATTAAACCAATAGGGTGTTCCTTACCCTTCTCATCTACTTGCGATAGTACAGCTCCTATCCCAGTGTCAGAGGCATCTGTCTGCACAATAAAAGGTCTTTGGTAATCAGGGGCCCTGAGAACAGGGGCCTGGCACAAGGAGTCTTTTAAGCCGTTGAAGGCCTTCTCACACTCGTCGGTCCAAGTTACCTTCTTGGGTTTCTTCGGAGTGGTGAGAGCAGTCAGAGGGGCAGCTCTGGTACCATAGTCTGCCATGAAGTTGCTGTAATACCCCGTGAGTCCTAAGAAGGCTCTCACTTGGGTCTGTGTAGTGGGGGTAGGCCAGTCTTGTACTGCTTGTACTTTACTGGGTAGAGGCTGTATCCTCCCTAAACCTACTTCATGTCCAAGGTAAACCACAGAGCCTTGTCCAATCTGGCATTTACTAGCCTTTATGGTCAAGTGTGCTTTCTGAAGAGCCTGTAGCACAATTCCGAGGTGTTTCACATGGTCTTCCCAGGTGGCGCTGAAAACTGCTATATCATCCAGATATGCGAGACAGAATTCATCCAACCCGTTTAACACATGATTCACAAGCCTCTGAAAAGTGGCAGGTGCATTCTTCAACCCAACCGGCATTACCCTGAATTGGTAAAGACCGTCTGGAGTGGAAAACGCTGTCTTCTCCTTGGCATGTTCTGCTAAGGCTATTTGCCAATAGCCCGCAGTGAGGTCAAACGTGCTGAGGTACTTGGAGGCACCCAAGGTATCCACCAGCTCATCTGTTCGAGGCAAGGGGTGTGCATCTGTCTTGGTGACAGCATTCAGAGCCCTGTAATCCACGCAGAAACTCAGTTCAGAAGTGCCTGCTTTTGGAACTAAAACCACAGGGCTGGACCAAGGACTACTAGAGGGTTCCATCACCCCAAGATCTAACATTTTGTTGACCTCTGTCTTAATGTAAGACCGTACTTTGTCTGACATCCTGTATCCTCTACTTTTGGTAGGAACGCTGTCTCCTGTGTCTATGTTATGTTTGCACCAAGGTGTCAAACCAGGAGACTGCGAAAACAGGGGGGAAAATTGCCTAAGCAAACTTTTCACCTCAGCCTGCTGATCAGAAGTCAGGCTAGGGGCCACTCGGACACCCTCAAAGGAGCTATCTGAAGGACCGCTTTGGAACAGGTCGGGGAAAGGTTCAGACTCCTCTTCCTCAACATCTGAAGCCAGTAGCAGTGCTGCTATTTCGACTCTTGGGATGAAAGCCTTCAGCCTATTTATATGGAACACTTTGGAGCCTGTCCAGGCCTTCCAAGGTCCACTAAATAGTTGACCTCACCCAGGGGCTCCACCACTGTGTAAGGGCCTAACCATTTATCCTGTAATGCTCTAGGCCTTATGGGATTCATGATCAGGACTTGCTGACCAGGTGTGAAGTTGATGAGGGAAGCTTTCTGGTCATACCAATGTTTCACCAGCGCTTGTCCTGCCTTCAACTTGTCACTAGCCAGACCCATCAGAAGTACCATCCGTTTTCTGAGCCCTAACACATACGCCCTCATTACGACCCTGGCGTTGGACCATGGTGCTAATAGCACCATGGTCCATGCCGGTAACTTACCTACTCTGCCATGGCGGAATGGGGAATTACCGCCCCATTCCGAGGTTGGCGGGGCGGTAATTCCCCATGCCGCCATGGCCCTTCCCCATTCCCATTTTTGCCCCATAGGGCTCAATGGGAATGGGGAAGGCGCTAAGTATGGTGCCGCAAATTGCGGCACTGTACTAAGCACCAAGGTCCCTTTGCGGGTTGGATTTTAACGCCTGCAAAAAGCAGGCGTTAAAATCGCCAACCAGCTAAGGGACCTCGTAATCAGGCGTTAAGGGGTTAACGGCGCGGCTACCTTTTACGGCGCCGTTAACCCCTTAACGCCAGGGTTGTAATGAGGGCCATAGTCTACTACGTTGATAGTAATAGGGGGAGTGGGCATCTCCCATCCCTCCTTGACTATGGCTAAGGGTCCCTGCACAGGGTGACCAAACAGAAGTTCGAAGGGGCTGAAGCCAACACCCTCCTGTGGTACCTCTTGGTAAGCAAACAGTAAGCATGGTAAAAGAAGATCCCAGTTTCTTCTTTGGGGTTCTTCCAGAGCCCCAATCATACTCTTTAAGGTTCTGTTGAACCGTTCCACGAGATCATTGGTCTGGGGGTGGTATGCGGAAGAGAACTTGTAGGTGACCCCACATTCTTTCCACATAGCCTGCATATACTTCGACATAAAGTTGCTGCCTCGATCAGACACAACTTCTTTAGGGAAGCCAACCCTAGTAAAGATGGCAAGTAACGCTTTTGCAACTGACTTGGCAGTTACCGTTTTTAATGGGTTGGCCTCAGGATACCTGGTTGCATGGTCAACCAGCACCCGGGTAAACCTATTGCCTGAGGATGTTTGCGGGTCAAGGGGACGAACAATGTCGATCCCTACCCTTTCGAATGGTATTCCCACAACTGGGAGTAGTACCAATGGAGATTGGATTGTTGAGCCACTCTTACCAGATAACTGGCAGGAGGCACAACTCCTGCAGTGACTTTCTACTTGCACCCCCATCTTGGGCCAGTAGAAGTGCATGGATAAGCTTTCCTTGGTCCTCTTAATACCAAGGTGACCGGCAAGGGGCACTTCATGCGCCAACTGCAGGAGGAAGGGTCTTACAGCAAGGGGAACCATCAACCTCCCATGGACTCCTTCTGTAGACTCTGTGGGCTCACTATACAGGAGTCCACCTTCCTAATAAATCCGATGCTTCTCAGGAGGTTCACCCTCAAGCTGGGAGCAGGCCTGTCTCCTTAGGCCTTCCAGAGATGGGCACTCACGCTGGCCTTTACTGAATTCTTCCCTGTCAGGACCACCTTCTACAAACAAGTCGTTTAGTTCAGGATGGTCATTAGGGTCAAATACTTCAGGTATCGTCCCCTCCTTGTCATTTCCGGGCGATTGACCATCTTCCTCCACCGCAGTGGTAGGTGAGTTCGGAGGAATATTTTATTTCCCTCGTTTTGGTTTTGTTACTCCTTTAGCCTTGGGTTTCCCCTTTAGCTGGGGCAGCTCACTGAGCTTGGTCAGTGCTGCACTGGTTTGAGACCTTGTGCAGGGTCTGTCGGCAGTGTCTCCCATGAGCCCTGAAGCTCTGAGATCTTTGCCCAACAAGACCTTTCCTGGGACGTTCCTCTGAATGCTCACTGGAATCCTGACTGCTGTACCATTTATAGTAACATTTACAGGTATTACTGGAAAAATGCGAGGTGGGCCGTCAGCCAACTCAGTGGGCATCAGAGTAGCTCTGGCAACTTCCTCTGAGTCTACCAAGGTAGAATCCACTACAGTTCGACTGCACCCACTATCCCTAAGAGCTGGAGTATCTACTCCATTGATTAGCACACTGTCTTTAAAGTAGTGCTTGGTATTATCTGGAATCCTAGCATAAGCCTCTGCGACTTTAGGCTCCCAGGAACCCAGGGAAACTAAAACTACCCCAGCTTCTATCCCACCGGGGAAGGAGTCTGAGGAGAAGGATGCTACTGTAATCTCTTCTTCCTCGTAGGAGGAGAAGGCCAGATCAGCGGAGTGGACCCCCAAAGGTTTAACCTTACACCGGGGATCCCCCTTCACGTGGTCAGTTGCTCCACAAGCAAAACACGATCCATTGGGTCGTTTTACATAGGGAGTCTTACTATAACCAGAGTTCTGTTTCGGAGGCTGACCTCCACTACCCTGTGAGTTCTCTTGTGTCTTACCCTTATTTTTCTTTTTGTGGCCCTTTTGAGAAGAAGATGTATCAGATTCTCCACCCTCCTTATCTTTGGACTTTTTTCCTTCCTCCTGCTTACCAGGATGAGTTTTGTCCTTATGGGACACTCAATGTGACACCCGTAAATCTGCTGCAATGGCAAGCTTCTTTGGATCTATCTCCTTAGAATCTGCCAAATGCTGCTTAAGCTCAGGGGAAGAAGATGCAAAAATATGTTCCAGCATGACAAGACTTATCATACCTTCAAAGGTAGAAACCTTATAACCTTCGACCCAGCCAGTCAAGTTTTTTAAGGATTCAGTTACATAAGATACCCAAGTACCACCTACTTCTTTCTTATACTCTTGGAATCATTTTAAATATTGGGCATGAGTCTTTCCAAACTTTAAAATGAGAGTTTGCTTCAACATTGCCAAATCTGCTCGCTCAGCCTTTGACATTTCCATAATGGCACTGCAGCCAGAATGGGGCAGTCTGCTGAGTAACCAGGCAATTTTATCAGCATTGTCAACTTGTTGAACTTCACATGCACACTCAAATGTATTCAGCCAGTCCATAATGCCATTATTTTCCTCATACACACTGAGCAGATCTTTTGGAAACCGTGGATGAGAGGAGGCCCCAGACCCATGTCCAGGACCCTTGGATCCATTGGCAACTTGAAGGTTGGCCAGTTCCTACTGGTGATCCCTGTCTTTCTGTTTTTGTGCCTGTTCGATTTTTAGCTTGGCCATATTGAACTCAAGCTCCTTCTGCCTAAACAGCAGCTCTTGCTTCTTGAATTCAAGCATGGCCTCCCCATCAGCACTGGCAGAGGAAACATTGGACATTTCATGCTCCCTGTCCTCATGGTCGCGGTGGACCAGCGCAGCAGGAGAACAGTCAGTTCTACCAGTGAGAGCAGCCCCACCTCCTTCTGCACTGTCCTTGGAAGCTATAGCGTCAAGCCACACCATGATTCTTTGGATCATTTCCATTTATGTGCCTTGCGAGGAGACACCTCTTTCAGCACACATCTTTTTCAATGTTTCGGATTTAGAAGCATTTAAAGTTAACAAGGTACCTGTTTCCATACTGTTTGATAGGACTATGGCCTTTAAAGAGTTATATTACGACAATTCACTACGTGTCCTGTTAGGAATAACTTGAAATGCCCTTGCTCGTGCGCAACACTGGATACCTTCAGTCGTATCCCACCGCTGTACACCAATTTGTTAAGATGGATTTCTGAACTCTGTCCTGGAGGGGCAGAGGTTCAGAAGGCCAGCCTAGTTTCTTGGAACAGGGTAACCTTTGGACAAGCCAGACCAATCAGGGTAGCGATGGCAGCGGTCAAGACTAGGTCTCAAGAGGGGTGAGGGTGATTGAAAGCCCGCAATGAGCACACAAAGCAAGGACGCCTACAAATTACTCCAGACAGGTGTTATATTAAAAATATAGACACATTTATTACAAGGTCTTTGTAACATCGACCATAGTAAAGAATCACGATAAAACTCAAGTAAACCAATACATCACAATCAATACAATATATATACAAGACCAAGGGGTCTAAAGAGTTAGAAGCACGAAATATGCAGACCACCTAGATGGGGAGGAAAACAGGCAGTGCAAGTAATCGTTAGACCCAGTTCGACATCAGAGGCCACCTAACTAGAAGGAAGTCCAAGCCCTATGAAGAGTGGAGCCTTGTGCTCAAAAGTACCTGCACACGTGGGTGCCAACGGGCAAAAGAGAGTCTCTTCAGGGAGATCAGGCAGTTCAGAGAGGTGAACAAAACGATGATGAACAGTTCCCCGCTACTCAACCGTGGCCTCCACTTGTGGGCAGAAGCAGGGCGTGAGTGCGGAAGCGGGTTGCTGTTTACGACAGCGGTGGAGAGCCACAGGCTCCTGCGGGAGGGCAACCGGTTAGGGTATTGACTACTCACCGGTCCCCGATGCAGGCAGACCCAGGCTTCTCCGGTTCCATTTCGGTACTGGCAGGTTCAGATGCGATCAGCAGGATGTCCCTTTGCCGTGTAGATTCTGCGACAGCTGGAGTCAGGGTCGAGGGTGTCCCAAATGCAGCGAACACGCACAGATTGTTACCATAGCATTGCAACTCGGCAACCGCAGGTATTCCGGTCCCAAAGCACACATCTCACTTCAGACCTGGGAATGCCAAGTGTACAAATCGTGTGAGAGTGCCGAGGACACAGGCTTAGCAGTAAACCAGACGGCGGTGAAAGAACAAGGTTCCTGTGTAGGCTGGTTAGTCCACTGGATGGCCAAGGGACGCTTCCGAAGGCTTACGTACAGGATTTGGTGAAGAGGCCAAGAATAGTTGTTCCCACTATACTAAAGGGTCGAAGCGCCAGTACAAGCCTTCTCCTTCGATCAGAGGCAGAGGGGTCTCACAGGACGACAACAGTGCAGGGTGCCAAACCTTCAGTGGGTCACCACTGATTCCTCAACTCAGCTTCTTAGTTGCAGGATACTTGGCTCCTTATCCTTTGTTCGTGAGAACTCAGGAGATCGACCTGGCAGTGGTGTTTCCAGCCTCCTCTTATCCAGAGTTCCCTTTGCGCCATTACGGAGAGGACCCAATGGGAGATCTGCTCACAAAACACTCACACCATACGTGGACCACGGTGGTCCCAGGCATTCAAGACACTCTAGACTCTCTGGCACCAAGGATGTGTTTTGGGAACAGACATCCCAGCCCACATCCTGGAGGCACACACAAGGCATGCAGAAGCCTGCGAAAGCGTTGTGTTTCGCAGGAAAGTGCATGACCAAATAAGGGCTGCCTGGGTCGGCTCAACCTGGGGGAAGGTGAAGGGGCAAGACGGTCAGCGGACAGGACAAAGAACCTCTTGGCATGGCCATTTTGGAGGCCAGGCCACCCATTTGGGCCAAATGCGGGAAGCGTGGTTAACATGGCAAAAAGGGGCTCAAAACACAAAGAAACGATAGCTGCCACCAGTCCCGTCCGTGACACACTTGCACAATTCATGATAAGCACAGCGAGAGCTTCTAGGGCCATTGGAATGACTATAAACTCAAGAGCGCGGAAATGTAAGTTACGGTGCACTCTTGTTTCATGTTGCTCAAAAGCTGCAACATGAGGAAAGGACTAAGGGAAAAGCGTCTCCCGGTACTGACTGTCTTAAGGGCATGTCAGTTTCCCCGTAAGAATGGAGCGAAAGTCCAGAGGAGTGCGGCGGAAGGCTGCGCTTCTCTGGTAAAGTCTAGATCAGGGTGTAAAACAACAGCAAAAAGTTTGGGGGTTGCCACATGGAAGGAAAATTACCTACGATTATGAAATCTTTCCTAACAGCCATTGTAGTTCCTCATCTGGAAAAGTACAATGTTGTTGCCAAGCTTGAAAGCAGTTTTGTATAGTAACGATTGAGGTGTTTCCTAAAAGAATTTTATAAATGAGTGAGGCAGTCATAAAGGGACTACGGACAGAGTTTATTCGATCAACATTAGGAGCTATATTATTACATGTGAGAGAATCATAGTTATCCATAATAGCATCCATTACTGTTAAATATTGTCGAATAAATGAGGACGGAATATGAAATTTCAATACAAATTCATTGAAAGTGACTGGATCATCATGTACACAAATTTGATTCTGAAGTTTAATGCCTAGATGGAGCCATCTTCCCCAAAAGAGGGAATGTTTTTTTTAATTTTAATAAACTGATTAAACCAAAGGTATGATGAAATAAATTTGGTAGGATTTGGAATATGAGGTTACAAATAGATTTGAAGATATCGGGATGACAAAGGAGTACTTTTACATTTAATAAATCTGTTCTTTTTTTTAATGAGGTAGCAATCTACCAATCTACCAAAGAGATGGGGGAAGCCATAGTTCTCTCCAAGCATAGCCACTGAGGTACATCAATAGATTGGTCATGCGTAAACCACATTTGAGTTTGTCTCAGGACAAAGACCATGTGATATTTCTTAAAATCTGGAAAGTCTACACCCCCGGATGTTCGTGGATGTTTGAGCTTACATAAGAAATTCTATGTTTCTTGGCACCCCAAAGACATTTTGTCAGACACAAGTCTATGGATTTGAAAAATGAGGATGGGAGGGTAGAGGTAGCATGTACAGCTGTAAGTGATTTCAACCCGGCACTTCACCTAAGTCAATGCCTAGCGTGGGATGCACAATTGAAACCCTTAATTATTTATTTATGTCTATAAGTTCTTTTATTTCTGAATGATGTACCACTTATATCATGCCCCTCTCTTTTAACCTCCCAACCCCTCCCCCGGTCACACTGAACAAGGAATAAGGGTGGTTTGCAAAGTTAAAAATATTTATTTATGTATTGCACAATATATATATCACACTATTTTTAATGGTTATACAATAATCACCAATGCGGCAATGTCACACTAACAATCTCTTTAATGTCAAGGAGAAATGATAGGAAAAATAATACAGCATAGAAATAATATGTTTGTGTGGGTTCAATCAAAAATGCAATGTGATTACTCTTTCCTCCTGCACACTACTCAATCCCCCCAATATAAAATATAAAGAGATGGAAGGAGAGAAAACAGGTTTCAGGAATACATATTTCAACAAAATAGTATCAATCCCAATTTCCCCCCAGAAAACACAGAGAGAAAAACAGAATTGATTGCAAACTTGTCAAAATGGTTTTAAAATTGGCTTTGCATGAATGGTAAAAACACTGAAAATGGATTTAATTCACTGAAATTGTTTCAATACTAGTGGGAGCTGCTTGATATGGTATCAGACAAACACTAGCAATGACTATTGAGTAACCAGCAAGTTGAAAACTTAATTGTGAGGTCGGGTGCAATGAACAGCTATTTCACACGTCATAGATTTGAGGCAAACAAAAGATTTGCAGCAATCTTTTCCATGCGCGGTAAGCGCGATTGCGGAAAAATTATAAGGAGTACTCTTAAATTTAGTTTCTAGCATAAACGGCGAAGTTATGGAGGTTTTTCTAGAGGTCGTTTTTCCAGAAAGCGGCAAAATTGCAAAACAAGAATGCGCTTTTAAAATTACAAACAAGATTTCTTACACTAGGGGTAGACTATGAAGATGCAAACTACACGACAGCACAGCCACCAGCCCAGGATATCTCTGGATGGTTTTGCCCGCCGAGACGCTCTCCTTTCTTCAGAAAATATATATCAGCACAAGATGATTTTAACACTACTAGTACAGAAGACAATAGGGATGAGATGGAGAGTTCAGGCAAGACAAAAAGTATTTCTAATAATGCAGTTCTGGATATAAGAGAGGATTAATTTGGATAGGGATGACTTATGGACAATACATATACTAGTGACAGTCCTATACTAAGGATACTCACTACCAATGTTTGGACAGAACCGTCAGGGATTCAGGTCAGTCAAGATTTCTGGACAGGAATTCTGCTCTGGTACACCGGACTGGACTCAAGGCACTCTGGTCTGCAATCAGCAAGGCACTCTGGACACCGCATGGTGGGACTGGACTGGATCTCACAGGCTCTGGTTCTGGTTCAAAGCTATCTGGTCACAGCACAGCTCTACTGGTTTGGATCTTTGGATTCTGGCAATAATTCTTAGCAAGAAAGCAGCTACAGCACTGCCAGGCTGTTCTTTGGTTCTCCTTAGAGGTCTGGGGTAAAATCTGGTTTCTGGATTTTTAAAGGCCAAGCTGAGAATGGTTCAGCTTTGGAAATGCTCCTTTCTGCTTTCAAAATTTCTGGATTCTGGAGTCTGGAATATGGATTTCTCTTGCAAAGTGCTCTGCAATGAATTGGTTGGTGGGCGAATGTGTGTGTCTTTCTAGGTCCTAAGCTGTCTCTATGTATGTTTTTACTAAAGGGGTGGGTATGCTGAATCATCCTACGCACATCCCCTAGGTATTCCATTGGCTAGGGTCTTTCCTCTCCCTTGCTTGGATAAGAAAACAGAGTGTCATCATGACAACGTGTTTTAAGATGCAGTAGAAACCTCCCCTTTGTTTTTGCACATGAAATCTACTTTTCATATAATACATATTTACAATTTTACAAACTTGATCTCAATAGCATATCTATATCACATATTTTGTGGAGAAAGTATTCATCTAAGCTCTGCTACTGTGAGAGCTTGGGTCTGGATTTGGTAACTTTTCGCACTTTTGGTCTGGGACCCAACGTCTGATTTTTCCACAATTTTATACTTATGTGCGCATGATATCTGGGCATAATCATATGAAGTTTCATGCTTCTGACATCAACACAATTGCTACAAAACCCGATATTTCACTACGCCTTCTCAGAACATCGCACAGAGTCCTGAGTCTTTTTAAACTGTGCACCAAAATTCACATTAACAATACTGTAATTTTTACAATTTTACAAATTTGCACAGTCCTTTGTCAGTCCTTTTCAAAAATATACTTTTTGTGCTTTAAGAATCAACAAAAATGTCTGTTCCCGCCCCCAAAGTTTCTGGTGGCTCAAGAGAAATCCCTGCCTTCTTCCTCTGGCAGGGGCTACTGTTTACACTTGCAATCTACATATCCTTTCAGCCAAGGAAGTCCTTTGTCTCTTCCAGGAGCAGCAGCCCAAATCTCCTACCCACTTCATCAACACCTGAATGTGATTTCCTTGCTTTTGGTGGGAAGCAGGAGAGGTGCCTTTTCTTCGGGCAAGCTGGGGAATTTGCTTTGTAGTTTTTTGGCTTGAACCAGGTTACTTTAAACTCACTTTGTTAACTTTTTCGTTGATGAAACAAACTTATTATTTTAAAACAGGCAAACAGAACTCCAATTCCATTCTCTAAAACAAGGAGATTAAATAGTTGCAACCTATATTACTTTTGATAGCAGGTCACTTAATTCCAACCATTTGGTTTTAACTGCACAAGTTTAAGCTTCTGATGCAATTACTGACAGCTGTCATACAGGCGGCCAGTGGTACTGCGCCCATATTTTGACAGATTATCACAGGCTGGCACACTTTTTAATGTGGATATTCTGATGATAGATTCTGCTTTTCCTGACATTGTGTGCTCATATTGATTCCTTAAATGAAGTGACAGGTAACACCCAGCAAGGATGTTGGATGTTTTCTGTTGTTTTGAACCATTATTTTGTATTTTCAGGAACCAAGAAAAAAGGATTTCAGAGCAATTTCTGGGTTTCCTGCAATAAGCACTGCCTTTCATGCAGTAGCCATGTTCACTCGGTGGGCAGCCCAGTGACAGGTTACAGCCGTGTGGTCTCCTTCCACTACTGACAATAGGCAAAGTAGATTGGGGGCCATCTTTTCTGGTTTCACAGCGCAATTTTCATAGGTTTTGGCACGCATAGAACATTTGCGGCCATTTTGCTGATTCTGGTGCCACCAGCACACAGGGATGTCACAGGGCAGAGCCTAGTTGGTTAAAACATCCCACACAGCAGATACATTATAACAGGAGATACCATAATTTCAATAGATTCCAGTGTATCCCACCAAGAAAAAAATAGGGGAGACCAAGAGTTTTGATAATATGGATGTGGTGTTAAGTTTTATGATTTCCTTCATAGATTTGGAGATATGCATTCCTAAATATTTTAAATCCTTTGGGGACCATTTCATTCTTGATGCAAGGGTATGATGTTTGGTGCAGTATACATTCAAGGGTAACTTTTCTGATTTATCTGCATTCAATTTGTATCCTGACACAAGGGAACATGCAGAGATGTTGGGCCTCATTACATCCTTGGTGCTAAGTGCACCAACTTTACCACCATGGTGTAAACTCGGTTTACACCATGGTGGATGGCGGATTTACCGCCCCATTCCAAGGTGAGTGGGGTGGTAAATCCCCATTTCCCATTTTCCCTTCCCCATTCCCATTTTTGCCCCATAGGGCATAATGGGAGTGGGGAAGGCGCTAATTACGCCGCCGTAAATTACGGCGGCGTAATTAGCACCATGGCAGGTTAGCGCCATGGATTTTAACGCCTGCTAAAAGCAGGCGTTAAAATCAGAATCAGGCGTTAAGGGTTAACGGTGGCGTTAACCCTTAACGCCTGAGTTGTAATGAGGCCCGTTGTCTAGAAGATATGGTATGGAGAGATCTGGGTGTTCTAATAATAGTAAGATTCATCAGCGTATGCTGCAGTTTTAATTTAATACATTTTTGAATTTATACATTACCACATTGTATTCCCCTTATGTTTTCATCTTGCCTAAAGCTCCCTAGAAAAGGTTCTAGAGCAAAAAATGACGAGGAGTGGGGAAATTGGGCAGCCCTGACGCGTACCTCAGAAAAGAGGAAATTAAGGGGACAATTGTCCAACAATGAAAATAGTAGTTCTTGGATTTGAATAGAGTATTCTTATAAGGGATATAAAGCTAGGATCAAAACCATGCCACTTTAAAGCTTCAAACATATAACTCCATTCGACTCGATCAAATGATTTTTCTGCATCAATAGAGATTGCAGCAATTGGGTCATTGGATTTACGTATATGATGCAATATGTTAAGGAAGAGTCTAATTTTTGAGGAAGAGAGGCTACCTTTGATATTAACCACTTGATCATGTTTAACTAGTTTAGGTAATTGGGGAAGAGGTCTATTTGCCAACATTTTTGCAAAGATCTTGCTGTCTGTGCTAATAAGAGAAATAGGCCTATAGCTTTGGCGCAGTGTTAGGCAGAATCATGTGCAGTATCCTTTGGGAACACCACACACAATTAAGACTACAAGTGACAGTACACATTCACCTTTGGTATAAGCCTGTACTACACAGTAAAGTGGTAGCGATGGCTGAGCAGCCAGACTTATCTCAAGAGTACAGTGAGCAGTATCAATAGTTACACAAAGAACAGCAATTACTATGGTTCAAACAAACACTGACTCAAGGTTTCTGAGTAAAAGAATATACATTTATTTGCACATCAGTTGTAAAACAATTCACTAAAGTAAAGCAGTAGAAAAATCACAGTCTTAATATACTACACACCACCCAATAGATTCTGGACAAGTTAAGCTCAAAATGAAGTGTGAGCAAAATGGCACTCCAGCAATTTAAAAGGGAGGGAAAGACAAGGTTAGACAAATGTTGAGCAGCACCAACAAGTAAGCAGGGCAATCTAGAAAAATTAACTACGGTGAGGAAATCAAATCAAGTCAATGGACCAGTGTCTTTGCAGAGGATCACACAGTTCAGAGTAGTTCGCTGTTAAGTCTTTGCCAATAGTTCAGAACAAAGTTGGTCGGACGAAAAGTTACTTTAAAGAATAGAGAAGGACAAGCCCTCGGATTGGTGAAAGATTTCAAACACTTTCACCGCAGTCATACGGAACGAACAACCGGGTTAGAACAGTACCTTAAATGGAGAAGAAGGATGTAGCTGAGGCAGACGTTCCTGGCAGTTCCTGCAGGCTCACGGTCCTGAAGCGCCTGTCGAACTGACACGAAGTAGGAAGACTGGAGGGTCCTGCACTGGCCAGGGAAGAAACCAGCAGCAGAGCAAAGCAATGAATAAAAGGTGCGCTCCTTAAAACCCAAGCATCCTTCTGGCTATCCGGTTCACTGTAGTTGTGCACAGCAAATTTGACCAGAGCGGGGAGGCCTGGCTTGCCGTTTGGTGTACTGGCTGGTCCCACCAGCTCAAAGGGAGAAGATTCCTTGCAGATCTTCCCTGTCGTCAAAGTTTGGAGATTCAGACCCACAACAGGGCTTCACCAGGAGGTTCAGTTGTGGTAGAGGTCCTCTTTTGTCAGCTTCTCTTCGGTTCTCCTGATCCAGTGGCGACTCTGCCTTCTCAGTCCCTGAGACCTGCTTTTTATGCAGTTTTCCCTATTCACACAGCCTTGCTGTCAATCACACAACAGGATGGCTGTCCTGGCAGGACAGTCACCTAGCCAATCAAACAGGAGTGTGACTTGGGTTACCAAGGGAACCCATAGCAGGGGTCCTAAAACCCCTCCCTCACATCCTGCCTACCCAGACTTTCAGGCGCCTAAGGAGGGCTTCTGTGCAGAAGGCCGCCAAAGGACGGCGAACAAAGGAACCAAACTTGGTTTGGCGCGCAGAGTGAAACACAGGAAAGACCTTTACAAAAAGAAATGGTGAATAAACCCAGCCGGAACCAAATATAAGTAAATGGGGTCCAGCAGATTTAAGTTTGAGGCTACTAAGGTAGCCTAAAACAATACCAAGGATATTTCAAATAACGGCAGTAGGGGAAATATGGTAGATACCACCGTCACCAGCCAAATCATAATGACAAGGGAATGAAACAATGTTCCATAAGAGACAGACAAAAGGGATAGCTATTAACCCTTTGCAGTACTCTATGTGAGATAATTTGTACTGGGTCTGTGGTTTTAAAAAGACTAATAAAGTCGATGGCAACTTTACATGTTCTGGGAGACAGTAGTCAGTCCCAGAATATGGAGTTTGAAGTGGGAAGTCTGAAAAAGACAACCCTGTGTCACTGCACTAAGGGTGCTGTGTAACACACAGTAAGAATATGATGCCTATGGAGTAAGTGAGGCTCCACAGTCTTTGAACACACAAATGTTTACATACACACAACAAAACACATGTAAGAGTGGGAAAAAAAGGCTGACCAGTGACCAGGTGAAAAAATAAATCCTAGAAATCCTGCAAAGCCGCTGAGGGACTCAGTAGGTAAGGGAGATTAGCCATTCTGGAGAATTCTCCCTAACACGCCCCCCTCCTCCCAGACTAAGGGACAGGAGGATTTAATCCACTCCTGGATGAATCTCTTCACTCTAGTCGGTTATAAACATCCTAGAGAGACCATCAGCATTTTTGTGGTGACATCCTGACCTGTGCTCAATGGTGAAATCAAACCCTTGCAAGCAGATTGACCATTTTAGAAGTTTTGGGTTGTCTCCTTTCTTTTGCATTAACTATCTCAAGGGTTGGTGGTCTGTCTGAATCACAAAAGTAGATCCATACAAGTATGGTCTAAACTTCTTCAGAGACCATACAATGGCAAAACACTCACGCTCTATGGTTGCCCTCCTTGTTTCTGGTTCCTTCAGTTTCCTACTGATTGAGCAAATAGGGTGCTCCCTACCTTTCTCATCCAGTTGACTAAGGACTGCACCTATACCTGTATTTGATGCATCTGCCTGTACAATGAAGGGTTGGTGATAATCAGGAGCTCTTAGGACAGGAGCATGACAAAGGGCTGCTTCAGGTTTTTCCAAGATTTGAGTGCTCTCCTCATTCCATCTAACATTTTTAGGGACTTTTGGATAGGAGATTACATTCAAAGGAGAAGCTATGGACCCATAGTTCTCAATGAAATTCCTGTACTACCCAGTGAGACCCAGGAAGGCTCTCACTTGGGCTTCAGTAGTAGGGGTGGCCCAGTTTTGTACAGCTTGTACTTTGCTAGGCAATGGCCTTATTTCACCTCCTCCTACCTCATGACCAAGGTAGACCACTTTGCTCTGACCAATTTGACATTTGCTCATCTTTATGGTCGGATGGGCCTGCTCAAGAGCCTGTAAAACATATCCTAAGTGATCAACACATTCTTTCCAAGTAGGGCTGCACACTGCAATGTAATTCAAGTATGCCATGCAGAAGTCCTCCATCCCATTCAGAACTTGATTGACCATCCTTTGGAATGTTGCAGGTGCATTCTTTAATCCAAAAGGCATAACCTTAAACTGGTAAATGCCTGCTGGGGTTGAGGATGCAGTTTTCTCCATGGCATGGTCTATCAGGGCTATTTGCCAATAGCCTGATGTCAGGACAAATGTACTTGGCTGCACCAAGTTTATCCACCAGCTCATCTGTCCTTGGCAAAGGATGGGCATCAGTCTTGGTGACTGCATTTAGAGCTCTATAGTCCACACAGAATCCCAACTCCTTGGATCCTGCTTTTGGTACTAGAACAACTGGACTAGACCATGGACTTTTAGAGGGCTCGATAACCCCGAGATCAAGCATCTTGTTGACCTCTCCTTTGATGTGGGATCTCACATGTTCTGACATTCTGTAACCTCTGCTTTTCACAGGTAAACAGTCACTGATGAGAACATTATGCTGGCCCCAAAGGGTCAAGCCTGGTGATAGTGAAAACAGGGAGGGGTACACTGATTCAACAGAAACCTGCACTCCTCCTGCTGTTCAGATGTCAGACTAGAAGAGAGATTAACTCCTTCTACGTTCTCATCCAAAGGTTGGCCTCTGAGTAGGTCAGGTAGAGGTTCACTCTCCTCCTCTTGAGCTGAAGCTAGAAGCAAAGCTCTCACTTCTGGTCTCGAGACATATGCCTTCAAACGGTCGGTGTGGAAGACTCTGGGAACCTCCTTACGTCTGCCTAAGTCCACCAAATAGTTCACCTCTCCAAGTTTGCCCACAACCTTGAAGGGTCCTATCCATTTGTCCTGCAAGGCCCTCTGACTTGCTGGTACCATAACTAGTACAAGCTGGTCTTGAGTAAACTCAACCATGCTGGCCTTCTGGTCATGCCAATGTTTGACCAGAGACTGACCTGCTTTTATGTTATCACTCGGTTCTGCCATCATGTGTGACATTCTCCTCTGGAGACCTATCACATAGTCAGTCACTCTGACTGGCTTGGGGGAAAGAGCACTCTCCAACCCCTCCTTAATCAGGGCCAATGGACCTCTGACTGGATGGCTATAGGGAAGTTCAAAGGGTCTGTATCCAACTCCCTCCTGATGGACTTCTCTATAAGCAAAGAGAACGCATGGTAGTAGAAGGACCACTTTCTTTTAAGGGGTTCCTCTAAAGCACCTATCATGCTCTTCATAGTACGATTAAACCTCTTTACCAGTCCATTTGTCTGTGGATGGTAGGCTGTAGAGAACTTGTAAGTGACACCACAGTTTTTCCACATGGCTTGCACGTAGTGGGACATAAAATTGGATCCCCTGTCAGATATCACTTCCTTAGGAAACCCTACTCTGGTAAAAATAGCAAGTAGACCCTTAGCCACAGCCTGAGCCGTAACAATCCTCATAGGTATTGCTTCAGGGTCTCTAGTAGCGTGGTCTACTACAACCAGGATAACCTTATTCCCTGAAGATGTGGGAGGGTCAAGGGGACCAACAATGTCGATGCCCACCCTCTCAAAGGGAACTCCCATCACTGGGAGAGGCAACAGGGGTGCCCAGTTATTGGCTCCACTCTTGCCAGAGGTTTGGCAAGTGTGACAGCTCCTACAGAATTTGTCAACTTCTGAACCCATCTTAGGCTAGTAGAAGTATAAAGAGAGCCTTTCCTTGGTCTTTTTGAAACTCAAATGACCAGCCAAAGGTATCTCATGGGCCAACTGTAGGAACTAGAGTCTGTTGGCTCGGGGCACTACAAGTTTCTTGCAGTCCCCAGGGATAGACTCATTCGGTCCACTGTAGAAGAAGCCATTTTCCCAGTGCAACCTATGCTTCCCAGGCTCTTGCCCATCGAGCTGAGAAGCTGCCTGTAGGCAAAGAACTTCAAGAGTAGGAAACTCTCTTTGTCCTCTGCTGAAGTCTGCCCTGTTGGGTCCACCTTCTGCCAGAAAATACTGCAGCTCAGGATGGTTAACATGGTCCAGATCGCCAATTAAAACAATGTCTTCTTCCGGATCTAATTCTTCAGAAACTGCATCAACCACACAGGGGTGTACCACACACTCTGCCTCAGCAGGTGGAGGATTCACAGGTGTGACTTTGGACCATCTTGGGGATGTCCTTGTTGGTAGCACAGGGGTGCTGTCTGTCATTTTACTTGAGGTCTTGGTTTCCCCTTTGCCTCTTTCTTTCCAGAAATAGCAGTGAGCAACTCCTGTGGAGTGGGAGTGATAGTTTCCTCTATCAACTCCTCTGGAGAGCCTCTCAAGGTCCTCTCCCTTGCAGGCCTAGTGAGCTCCTGTTTCCTTTTACTGGGAGGCCTGGGGGTACTAGACACAACTCCAAGATTTTTCAGGTCATTACCCAACAGAACTCTCCCAGGCACTTCACTCTGCACACTAACAGGTATCTTGACAGTCATGTCATTAAACTGGATGAGAGCTGGTAACTGGGGAAGCATTTGCACAGGGCCTCCAGCTAACTTGGTTAGGCGTTTGGGTGCCTTAGCAAAATCCTCCACCTTGAAAAATGTTTCATCAAACACCGTTATGCTGGCTCCAGTGTCTCTGATGGCAGGGGTCTCCTGGCCATTCACAAGAACACTATCTTTATAATACTCTTTAGTATTATCTGGGATGGAATTATAGACATCTAAATTATGTTGTTCCCACAAGCCCAAGGACACAAAAGAAACACTAGCTGAGACTCTCATTGGTTCATCAGCCAGCAGGTGAAAGTTTCCACTGGCCATAGGTACTTCTTCCACTGGGAGAAGGCTAAGGAGACAGTGTGGACCCCTGAAGGTTTACCCTTACATCTGGGATCCCCCTTGACATGGTCAGTTGACCCACAAACATAACATTTCCCAAACATTTTGATGAATGGGGGCTTGTTCTGACCTCCATCTAGTATGGGTCCAGATGGTACACTAGCCTGATTCGGTTTCGCTTGTGGCTTACCCTTATTGTTTTGTTTGGGCCCCTCTTTTGTATTGGAGGTATTATAATTCTGCTTGTTATTTTTCTTTGACTGCTTTCCCTCATCCTTCTTCTTCTGAGTTGCCCCAGAATCCGTGTGAGTAGCCCTGTTGGCAACCCACAAGTCAGCAGACTTAGCTAACTTCTTTGGATCTATCTCCTTAAAATCAGCCAAGTGCTGTCTGAGCTCAGGAGAGCAGGCATCATAGATTGACTCCAACATAACAAGATTTCTCATACCTTCATATGTGTTTACTCTGTAACCCTTAACCCAACCATCTACGTTTTTCAAACATTCACATACCCAGTTAGCCCTACGGGTACCATCATGCTTTTTGAGGGTCCTAAACCTCTTAAGATACTAGGAAGGGGTCTTCCCAGATTTAGCAATTGAAGCTAGCTTCACACACTCATAATCCATCCTGTCCACCTCACCCAACTCCATCACAATATCAGATGCAACAGTGGGTAGCCTAGAGAAGAGCCAATGAAGCAACTGATTCCCTGTAATGTCTTGAATCCCATGGTTATATTCAAACATTGCCAACCAATCCAAAATATCAAGCTTAGCCTCATACATACCAACAATTTCTTTAGGCATACAGGGTCTCTTGATGCTTTTGTTCAGTTTGAGCATTAATACGTTTAAATTCCAATTCAAGCCTCATCTTTTCTAGAGCAATGAATTGAGGACTGAGTGTAGGACCTGATGGGGTCCCAGTGGACAAAGGTTGAGGTTTTCTGAGCAGGTAGATGGGCTGTGAGGCCTACATTTTGAGACTCATCTGCCTCATCTAACTCATCAACAACATCAGAGTTTGATTCTGATACATTATCATTTTCCACAACATTTTTCACATTTGCTGGTGAGGTAGGTATTTCAGACCCACTCTCCAGACATTGGGCCTCATTACACGGTAGGCGCTAAGGGATTACTGGTACCGGTAAGATCACCGGTGCCGCTAATCCCTTAGCGCCCTACTACGAGGTCCCTCAGCGGGTCCCATCCTTAACGCCTGGTCTAACCAGGCGTTAAGGACGGGAGCCGCTGAGGGACTTCAGAGTTAATAACGGTACAACAAATTGCGGTGCCGTTATTAGCTCCTTCCCCATTCCCATTGAGCCCTAATGGGGCTCAAATGGGAAGGGGGAATGGTATTTGGGATGGGGATTTACCGGGTCCTCCAAGGTCAGAATGACCTGGTAAGTCCCCCTACCACCTACCCGGACCCGGTATGCGGTAAGGGAGTAGCCATGCCGCTAGTAGCGGCATGGTTACCTCCTACCATGAAATGAGGCCCATTGTCTCTCTAACAACCTTTCAATCAATTCTGACTTTTTGCCTTAAACAGAGAGATTCCTATTTCTACACAGATAATCCGCAGTGTAATTAAGGAGGATCGCCTGACTGTAGCTTTCCATATCAGACATGATTAATTTTGCTTTTTAGTGATGTTTAGCCTTGAGGTTAGTTGATCCAAGGTAATAGCAGCACTCTAAGTGTAATCACTATACTTGATCCTCACCGATGCACACCATTGTTAGGCAGAACCATATGTAGTACCCTTTGGGAACACCACTCACAATTAAGACTACAAGTGACAGTACACATTCACCTTTGGTACAAGCCTGTACTACACAGTAAAGTGGTAGCGATGGCTGAGCAGCCAGACTTATCTCAACAGTAAAGTGAGCAGTATCAATAGTTACACAAAGGACAGCAATTACTATGGTTCAAACAAACACTGACTCAAGGTTTCTGAGTAAAAGAATATACATTTATTTACACATCAGTTGTAAAACAATTCACTAAAGTAAAGCAGTAGAAAAATAACACTCTTAATATACTACACACCACCCAATAGATTCTGGACAAGTTAAGCTCAAAATAAAGTGAGAGCAAAATGGCACTCCAGCAATTTAAAAGGGAGGGAAAGACAAGGTTACACAAAAGTTGAGCAGCACCAACAAGTAAGTAAGCAGGGCAATCTAGAAAAAGTAACTACGGTGAGGAAATCAAATCAAGAGGCCTGGGCAAAAGTTAATGGACCAGAGTCTTTGCAGAGGATCACACAGTTCAGAGTAGTTTGTGGTTAAGTCTTTGCCCAGAGTTCAGAACGAAGTTGGTCAGACGAAAAGTTACTTTAAAGAATAGAAAAGGACAAGCCCTCGGATTGGCAAAAGTTTTCAAACACTTTCACCGCGGTCAGACGGAACGAACAACCGTGTTAGAACAGTACCTTAAATGGAGAAGAAGGCTGTAGCTGAGGCCGACGTTCCTGGCAGGTCCTGCAGGCTCATGGTTGCTGAAGCAACTGTCGGACTGACACGAAGTAGGAAGACTGGAGGGTTCTGCACTGCCCAGGGAAGAAACCAGCCGCAGAGCAAAGCAACAAATAAAAGGTGCGCTCCTTAAAACCCAAGCAGGGTCCGGTCCTTCTGGCTATGCGGTTCCCTGTAGCTGTGCACAGAAAATTCGACCATAGGGGGGAGGTCTGGCTTGCAGTTTGGTGAACTGGTTGGTCCCACCAGCTCAAGGCGAAAAGATTCCTTGCAGTTCTTCCTTGTTGTCGAAGTTTGGAGATTCGGACCCGCCGCAGGGCTTCACCGGGAGGTTCAGTCGTGGTAGAGGGCCTCTTCTGTCAGCTTCTCTTCATATCTCTCGATCCAGTGGCGACTCTGCCTTCTCAGTCCCACAGATCTGCTTTTTATGCAGTTTTCCCTCATTCACACTGCCATGCTGTCAATCACATCAGGGTGGATGTCCTGGCGGGACAGTCACCTAGCCAATCAAACATGAGTGCGACTGTGGTTACCAAGGGAACCCATGGTAGGGGTCCTAAAACTCCTCCCTCACATCCTGCCTACCCAGGCTTTCAGGCGCCTAAGGAGGGCTTCTGTGCAGAAGCCCGACAAAGGACGGCCAACAAAGGAACCAAACCTAGTTTGGCACGCAGAGTAAAACACAAGAAAGACCTTTACAGAAAGAAATGGCGAATAAACCCAGCCGGAACCTAATAAAAGTAAATGGGGTCCAGAGGATTTCATTTCGAGGCTACTAAAGTAGCCTATAACAATACCAAGGCTATTTAATATAACTGTGGTAGGAAAAATAGGGTAGATACCACTGCCACCAGCCAAATCTTAATGAAAAGGGGACAAAACATTGTTTCATGGAGACAGACAAAAAGGGATAGCTATTAACCCTTTCCAGTACTCTATGTAAGATAGTTTGTACTGGGTCTATGGTTTTAAAAAGACTAATAAAGTCAATGGCAACTTTACATGTTCTGGGAGACAGTAGTCAGTCCCAGAATATGGAGTTTGAAGTGGGAAGTCTGAAAAAGACAACCCTGTGTCACTGCACTAAAGGTGCTGCGTAACACACAGTAAAAAAATGATGCCTATGGAGTAGGTGAGGCTGCACTGTCTATGAACACAAAAAGGCGCACTCGTGAAGTACGGAGAAGTACTGTTAACTGTTTGCACATCATTCTTTGTCTGCTGTGTGCTTCGTGGCAAGTTTCGCCAATCTGAAAACCCGAAGCGATTTTGCCGAGAGGAAGTCTTTTGGTGCAACACGGAAGTTGCCTGACCTGGACTTGAAAGTAACTTTTCTAACCTGGGCAGGGGGGTACTCTTGATAACGTCTGACAGCTTGGATTAATTATATCCTCACTGTGTCATCTCCCCCTTTGTGCCTCTCTCCCCTTACAGCTCCCGTGGGA
Source organism: Ambystoma mexicanum (assembly GCF_040938575.1). Taxonomy (NCBI): domain Eukaryota; kingdom Metazoa; phylum Chordata; class Amphibia; order Caudata; family Ambystomatidae; genus Ambystoma; species Ambystoma mexicanum. Next base: position 545,434,462 of record NC_090924.1, read on the forward strand.
TTTGCCTAGATTCCCAAGACCCTCCTTTAACTCCGCCCCCTTGTGTCTACAAATACCGAGTGTCCTGCGCACCCGCGCGTGCACTCGTGAAGTACGGAGAAGTACTGTTAACTGTTGTCTGTGGGCGGTGCGCGGTGTGCGGTGAGCGTTTTAGCTTGTCCTTTGTATTTTAGGAACTCCTTTTATTTTGCCCCTGGCATTGCACTTGCTTTTAGAATTAGTGAGTCTCCTTTGAACAGTGCTGTGTATTTGGGGCATATATTGTGGTGACTGTTTGAAGTGTTAACTATTCTAGCCTTGAAGTGTTAACTGTTCGACCCTCACTCAGTCAAGTTAATGGCTAAAGTGTATTCGTTAAAGTCTAATATGCCTAATATTGAGTCCCTTGTGGACAAACCTTATGATTTCCAAACTACCCCAAAACGCATTGTGAATGGCTCTTACCCCCGCATCGTTGTGCGGGGTCGCTCTTTATCCCATACTAGCGACATCAGGAAGTTTTGTGCGGATAGCTTTGCTGGTCAAGCCAACCCTAATGTATGCGAGCAAGATATGAACCGCAAAAATAATCACAAAAGTGTATTCGGAGTCCCTGTCTGCAGTGAAAAGCTAAGCGAAAATGCTGCTGTGGTAGATTTGTGTATACCTACTTCTACCCCGGCTATATGTGTAGAGGGAACCGATTGCGAAAGTAGTAACAAGGGTGTACCTGAAGCTCTTGCAAGTGACGAAAAAGTTAATGGAAATGCTGGAGCAATAGATCTGTGTACTCCCTCTGATTCCCTTTTAGCTGCGTTTTCAGAAGAAAATCTACTGGGGGTTTTTGCTTTGTCAACCAATAAAAAAGCCACTGCTGATATTCTTGTACACTCTATTCACATTCCTCCCATGGATGTCAAATCCCCTGAAAGTATTACGCCAGAGGTAACTGTAGAGACTGTCGAAGCGCCTATAGCGACAGTTGTTTCTTCATCTAACGATGTCATAGCTCAACCGTGTGTTGAAGATGATGTTGATAATTTGTCTCAATCCCCTGTGATGTTTCCAGAATGTTCTCAAGAATCCTCTATTTTATTAATTTCCTTCACGCAACACTCCCCTCGGCGTGCTATCTCTTCTAAGGCAGATTCCCAAAACCTGCAAAAATCCCTTCTTTACTCTACCAATGAAATTGCGTTACAGGCGATGAATACGGCTTTGTTTACTTTAGCTAAGCTATATGAAACCTTAGATGCGAGGCTATTAGATCAACATTTTCTATTAAAAGAGCTGCTAGAAAGCAAATGTGCGGTCATCTTGCCTGTTGTCTGTCCTTTAAATGAAAATACAAACATTATTTCTAGATCTGTTAACGCGCCAAAAAGTGTGGCGGAAGAAGTATCAAGAATGACTGAGCCAGTGCTTTTGCTCCAAGAAGTCAGTGTGAGCAACTTGAGTGAAAAGAGAAATAAGAAAGTAAGCTCTAACTGTGTGGGTCAGGACATGAGTGTAATTGAGACAATTGACCTCAGAGTGGGGAAAGATGAGGAAATAAAACTAGCAGGTAAAATGGCAGGTGTTAAAATTGATAAACCTGCGTTTTGTCCCGCTACAGACACGGAGACCTACAACATATTCAGTGTTACCAAAAAAGGGAAAAAACATATAAACAATCCTCAATCTGACCTAAAAAAAACAAAGAATCAAAAGATCACAAAGACGCAAAAGAATAATTATTCTCAGCAGTTTATTAAGCACATTTCTTTACCTGATAAAAGTTGTCAAGAAAAAAGTGCAGCAATTGTTCGGAAGTATACTGCCATCAAGAGGAATAAAGTTACTCAACCTCCCATTAAGTTATCAGCAGCAGGCTTTTGTAATTCTAATAACACTGTTCCGATACATGAGCCCCTTGATAATCTAGTGTCCGAAATTACCAAACAGGAATCGAGGGAGGTTTCTCCAAGTTCTTTCACTATGGGGCAGCTACCTCTGATGAAGGAGCAGAGGCTTTTTCCAGATAACCAGTTGCAACAACAACACTTTTCTAACCTTAGATGAGAGACGTGAAGAGATCATGAAGTCGATGGGAATTTTCTTCTCCCGTCCCTCTGACCTTTCAAGGGCTCCAATAGATAGATCTTTTGAAGCTGCTTTTAATCAGACTGGTAGGCAGAACCCGTCAGAGCAGGGAACGACTTCTCTCCAGAGAAATAGCTATGATAAGTCAGGCATACAAACACCAAACGTGAACACGATGCCTGTACAGAAACAAAAGACCACAAAAGTGATACCGAGGAACAGACATGATAAATGCAATGATCACACTCATGTAAGTTTAATCTTACAATGCAGAGGTGAGGAATATGGTCTTTATGATTTAAATCGATCATCTGTGCTTAACATCCTGCGTTCTATCCCAATTTTACAAGGAATTAAATCTGAGGATATGGCTCAAATAGAATTCATAAATGACCAAGACAGACCACTTGTGAAAATATGGATGACCTCAGACATAGTCAAACACACGATCTGGCAGGCAAGGGATGATATTTTCCATCTAGGGTTTCTATTGCACAATCCTTCGGCTACGCCGGCAGTGATCAATACTTTCCCCGCAAATGTAGCCAATATAATCCCTTCAAGTTTTATTAATGGTATAAATGGAAATATACGACTTAGTGGCAAATCAGCTGACCCTCTAATGATAAAATGTTTTACAACAGGTGAAAATCAATCACGAATGGTAATAACTACTGCTTTGAATAAAAGGCTAAATGAATGCTAGCTGTCTTGTAATGGCACTAGAATGAATGTCCAATTGGCCTCTTGGAATACAAGAGGTCATGCACACCTCAGTTCGTCCTCAGCATCTATTTTTGGTATGTATGACATTGTCATGCTTCAGGGGGTTTGGTTAACTTCCTCCCCAGCTTGGGAGAACCATCAGGTGATTTTGGAACCAGCAATTAAACATCCTAGAGGTCGTCCCAAGGCGGGCCTTCTTACAGCCATAAAATTAGATCATGCTGGAAGATTGAAGCATGGGCCTCCCCTAACAGCTACACCCAGATGGTCCGAATTTCCAATAAGGATCATATTATTGCCTGTATTAACCTGTATTGGAATCATTTAGAGATCTCTGACAACCGTTTTTTCAAGGACTTGAATAACTGCCTGAATATGATTGACAGAGATCCTCTGGTGAAATTTATAATTATTGCAGGTGACTTGAATATGGATTGTGTGTGCTGGAAGGGGGAAATTACGAGAAACTAAAGAAAAATGGAAATCACTGATGAAAGAAAGAGGTTTTAACATGATAAATGGTTCTGTTGAGGGTGATGTACCGCCAAAAGCCACATGGCAGCAAGGTAAGGTTACATCAACCATTGATTATATATATACCAACTGTGAACTTTTTTCCATGGTTACCTCTTTTGAAGTGCTGTACCAAACTAAAAGTGATCATAATTTGCTCCATCTGTCCTGGTGCTTACCAGTTAAGAATATTCTAGAATCTGGTTTGAAATATATGCCAAACCTAGAAGTCTCTACCAATGGCAACCGCTTTAAGTGGACTTCGTCAAATCTTAGTAAATTACTGCAGGCGGTTTTATATCCGAAAGATATTATAAACCCTGACTTGCAGTATATACAAGGGGATTATGTGAGTATGCTTCAGAATTTCAAAAAATCTGCTCGATGTAATACCAATGCTCAGAAATCCTACACGCATGCATATGATGAGGAAATAAGGTCAAGGAAAACAGCCCTTAGAAGAGAGATACGATATATTAATCAACAAAATGCTACTAATAATGTTCTTATGATATCGAAATGCAAAAATAGATATAGGCACTGGATCAAACAGCGGAAAGCAAAGATGATTTTGCAGGATGCACATACTATTTTGCATTCCATAGCATCAAAGAACTCTGCATTAATATGGGGACTGATTAAAACCTCCTATGGGGATACACAATCCATAAGACAAATGAATCCTGTTCCTGAAGAAGATTGGGTTCAATATCATACCTCCCTGTATGCTGAAACGCATATCCCTGCCCGGTTGTATCAGCTGGATTATATTGGGAAAGACGACCTCGAGTATGACAACATAGATATTGAAATATATATAAAAAAACTGAGTACGTCTAGGGCCCCTGGTCCTGATGGTCTTTCCAATATTATGCTAAAGGGAAATCCAGAGGCGTGGGCTGCCATTTTGGGTGCGATCTTTGATCAAGTAATTACTAGCAGAAGAATTCCTGCCTCTTGGCAAAAATCGATTATTGTTCCCATTTATAAAAAGGGAGACAGGCTTAACCCCAAGAATTATAGACCGATTGCTCGCCTTGATGCACCTGGAAAAAATGTTGCCCGCTTGATATTGAGGGACTTTAACAAATGGTCTCAGCAGGAGGGAATAAAAGATCCGTTCCAAACGGGGTTTATAGCTGGCCTTGGCAATTCTGTAAACCTAAAAGTGCTAGATGCCATTAAACAGCACGAACTTCAGCTTAATCAAGCGATCTTTATGGCCTTTATTGATTTTGAAACTGCTTTCGACTCTGTTTCAAGAAAATTGCTATTTAACAAGTTAGTCAATAATGCATGCCCTGAATACTTAATTCATTGGATAATCCAATTTCATTCACAAACCTCAGTACAAATTCGCCTGAATATGGATGGCTCTTTGTCGAGAGCAATCAGCACGCACAAGGGATTAAAACAGGGATGTCTTTTAGCTTCAACCTTGTTTAATATCTTTATAGCAGATGTGGTGCAGGATTTTAGAAAGGTTTTGTCAGATTCTCCGCGGCTAGGGAAATGTGCTGTTCCTTGGATGTTTTATGCAGATGACCTGGTTCTACTCTCCAAAACATCCTGTGGGTTACAGAAGCTACTCGAACAATTGGGAGAATATGTTAAACGAAATGACCTGGTCATAAATGTGTCAAAAACTGAAACTTTGAAAAATGTACCCAATAGAACATCCAGAGCATCGCGTTTCTCGTGGTCGTTAATGGCGGCGCCGTTAGAAAATGTGACGCAGTATAAATATCTAGGGTTAAATGTTAATACATCCAAGGCTGATTGCCCCTACTGGGAGGAACTGAAAAATAAAGTCAATACGTCTATCTCCCAGGCTTCCATTATTAAATAAAAATATTGTTCTTTCTCCATGAAACCTATCATCTTGTTTTATTGTCAGAAAGTAGTACCGACAATTCTTTACGGTGCTGAAACTAGATCGTGGAGAAATGAACTGGCCTGGTCAATAATGGAAGGCCAATTTTGGAAAAAGATCTTGAATGTTCCCAAATCATTGCAGATATGCCTGTTGAGATATGAACTGGGATTATCATCTCTTTACTGCATGTACATGTGCAAACTATGTAGTCTATATCGTAAATGTTTAATGACTCATCAAGATTATTCTCTTTTGCATGTCCTGTCTGTTTATATGGAAAAAAAGCGATCACAAAGTAATGGCCAAATGGCGTCTGCAAATTGAGCAATTTTTATTAATAACTGAGGTCTCTAAGGAAATGTTGACATCTAACCCATGCAGAGCGAAACAGAAGATCATGATGTGGGACTGGATTAATACTTATGAACAATGCCAAAAGACCAAACATGCGTTTACTCATAGGATAATTGTTAAAAAAATCAGAGCAACTGAGAGTTATTTGTTGAAGTTCTCTGATGCTAAAGCTAGACTTTCCTTTTTAAGATTCAGAATGAATTGCTGGCATACAAGGAATATTCTGGCCAAACGGAACCTCATATCTAAAGTTTGTCGGTTTTGCAAAATTCCTAATGTATCTGAAACCTTATTTCACTTAGTCGCTGAGTGCCCCTCGTTACTGTACATGAGAATTGAACACTTTAGGAAACACTTTTGTACCTATACATCTTTATCTACTGAACTCTTTTGGTATAGAATTTTCAATACTCAGCTAACTACTGTGAGAATAGCAATTCTAAATTACATGAAGGCTTTGAAGTTGAAGGAAAATATCTGTGAATCTGAGCTGAATTGAGTATAGGATACTAAAAGATATTGTTTCATTTTATCTTTTGTTTATTGCAATTATCATGTTTTAGTATTTTTAGTGTTTATATATATTTTTTGGGCTATTGTCTTAAATGTGCCAAAACAAAATTGTGATACTTTTATAGATGTGAAAATGCTGTTAATCTTGTGTTTTATATATATATATTTTTTTTCCTGTATATAAGTTATTGAAAAGTTGATTTTTTCAACTGTGTCAATTATAATAAAAACAACAAAAAAAAAATGTGTACTCACACACACAGCAAAACACGTGTAGAGTGGGAAAAAAGGCTTACACTCTTACCAGGTGAAAAAATAAATCCTAGAAATCCAGCAAAGCTGCTGAGGGACTCAGTAGTTAATGGAAATTAGCCATTCTGGAGAATTCTCCCTAACAGGCAGCTCCGGATCTTTATTAGGATTTGGGCACACCATAAGCAAAGCTTCTAAAAATGAACCTTTTGCTTTGTTATTTAGAATGAAATGCGAAAAAAGCTCATTGAGTTTGGGCCCCAAAAGTTGTTTGAAGTGTGCAAAAAAGTCAATAGAAAAGCCATCCGGCCCTGGTGCTTTCCCCTTTTTAAAATCTTTGATGGCTCTATTAATCTCATCAAGGGATAAAGGCTTTCTGAGCATCTGTATGTCCATTCTTGGATAGGTAGAGTGAGGTATCCGCTGAAAGAATTCTTCTAGATGAGCGTTACTGGGAGGTACTTTTGATGTGTATAGCTTTTGATATAATTCAGTACTGCCAATGCTTTTTAGCACAGAACATAACGAGTAATGATATATGGCTTTTAAAACTGTACCTCCTACAGATTTCCCATTCCTGTAACACAAACAGTGTAGCACTGAGCTGCACTACTTAAGGGAATGACACAAATGAAGCTCCAATTCTAGTGCACTACCATCAGGGCTAAAGATTACAAGTTACAAGCTATTAGCCAGGCATTAATAGTCATTCAATCCCCCCCCACCCCCAATTCTTCACAATGCGCACAGCACTCCATTTCTTACTCACCAAGAGTCCATTATCACTAGTCAATGTCTACTGAAAGTTTTGAGGCCGGCTAACATATTTGTTGACTGACGTTATATACCTGTAATATATAGACCTTATCCAATGGTGTGATTTGTTTCTCATTTCAGCCAGATCAAAGAAAGATTTGATAGTTTCCTGGTACCGACAAGAGCGGTGGTCTATCAAACATTTCCTCAAGCAGACTTCCTGACACACATGCTGCAGTCGAAAGCGTTCACTTATTAGCTACACTCGCACCATGATTGCTAGCAAACGCTATTTGTTTGGCCAGGTGATGCCAGCACACCCCACTCTGAAGATTATTCCACCAACGCTGATGCCAGGCAATTACATTAATTGCCAAGTGCTCACATCTGAAGCCAGGTATTCCACTAATTCACATCATCTAGCAGACATGCCAATGAAATATAAGCGGCCTCAGATATTGCTCTCATATGCAGAAGTAAGCAAATCATATTCCAGGTAGTTCAATCAAATGCCAGCTTCTCAGATCATATATCAGGCATCATCATCAAATGATCAGCGTGTGCTCAGCATTACCATTAAAGGGAAAGTACTTGCCCTATATGCCAACCATTGTCAGCAGATACCCAGGCGCTCACACCACACACAGGGTTTTGCCAAATGCTGGTGCTCTTATCCAATCCCAGACAGGCAGTACTACCCCACCACTCAAAACCCAAACACTACAGAAGCAAAGCTCTTCTTCATGCTTTGGGAGATTCTGTAAACAGGTGATAGAAGCAACATATATTTATGTATTTATTTATTGTTTGCTTGTAAGGCGCTTATACACTAAGAATATACTGTTTCAAAGTGCCCACAAGGCAAGGAGGGACGGAGAGTGGGAAGTACATTACAATTACAACGCAATAGTTAAGAGCAGAGCGGCAAGAGGGAGGGGGATGAACCTACTATGTCTTGTGAGTATTCAGAACGTGTATCTGTCGCAAGAAAACTGAGTTTTGTGGGCCAACATGAGGGAATTTTGTGACTTGGTGCACCTGGTGGGCCACATCTGGTAATTTTAACCATAATGCTGGCCCAATGGTATTTAAAAACCTTAATTCACCACACAATTTTCACACAAATACACCCACATCCAAGCAATGGTTTGTTGCAATAAATCACAATTTGCAATTTGTGTTTACGGGCCATATTTTTGGTACCTGGTCCTTTTTCTGCCACAGTCCTATCCATGGAGAGACAGGGAAATAAATCTGCTTTACACATGAAAATGCACAAAAAGCCAGTGTGGTGCTGTTTGCACCCCATGTGCTCATTTGGTCAATACTTGTCTCTTTTAGCATATCAATAAATTGCTTTGTAGATGCATTTAACAGGCAATCCCAGCACGGGGCTTTTGGCTGAGTTGGACACGGTGCACCCACTGAATGCAGCTTTAACAATTCATGCGTGATCCCACGGAAATACTTTACTGATAGCCACTGTCCTAACGGTAAGATCCTGTTCTTGGAACATGCTGCAGTCCTGCACAGTGTAATACTAGGGTAAAGAGAAAGGGGCCATGTCCTTGGGAGGGGCTATGTCTTGGGCAGGTCCTTTTTTGAAAGGGGCGGGCCGGGATGTGTATGTGGTGGCCTAGAAGCCTGTTCCACTCATCTTTCTGTCTGTTCAGCACTGCATGATGACAGCCATGGAGGACACAGGGATCCCGCTCTTCCCTGACAGACATGGAGCAGACAACAACAAAAGTTGCATGACAACATTATTTGAAAATGTGATTTTCCAAGAAAAAAAGAAAAACACAGATTGGCCCCAGGCATTCGCACAGCACTGCATGGACCAGTCCGCTTCTCACCTGAAATCAATGTCAACTTGTCAAGCACAAAATCAATGGTAGTTTAGCAGCCCCCGACCCGTGCGTTAGCCCGAGCACATGTTACTGTTTGCCTGCTCCACTTGCCGCCTCCTCAACATGCCCTTGCCCCCCCCCCCCCGGGCTGCACTTACACTGTCTGTAGTGCATGGCGCATCATGTGATTCGGGCACTGGGGGAGGGAGCAGAGGTCACTCAGGAGCAGAGGGCAATTGTGGTCTACTTCCCAGCCGGGGCGGTGTCGTGCCCCTCGAATGCACACACAGAAAATAAATATCTTGGGCCAGATTGCACACATTGCACTGGTGCAAGTGCAATGTTGCATGGTATTAGCACTAGGGCAAAGTTTGCCCTGTTTTTTTAAAAAAAGAAAGTGAACACTGTTGCGCCATAACAAGTGCAGTTTGGCATGGTATAAGCACCAAGGCAAAAATTGCCCTTCGGCAAAAAAGATACATTTTGACTGCATCATTGTAACGGGCAAAGTTTGCCCTAGTGCTAATACAAAATGGTATTAGCACTAGGGCAAACTTTGGACTCATAAAAAAACCCATTGAAAATGCATCTTTTTGCACTATGGCAATATTTGCCCAGGCGCTTATACCATGCCAAATTGCACTTGTCATGGTGCAATAGTTTTCTAATATGTCCCTGTGTTTTTTAAAACTAGGGAAAACTTTACCCTTGTGCTACTTGCCGTGCAATTTTTGCACTTGCACTGGTGTACAGTTTCTTTAATCTGGCCCCTGGCAGGCAGTGCAGCACTGGCACAGGTGAAGCCTTCACAGTTGGAATGAAAAATAACCCCTGCCTTTCACTAACCTTGCTTCTCATTGTGGGGGGGATAAATGACATTATATCCCCCCACTTAAAATTGTGGGGGGATTTGTCTCCCCTATCCACCCCGTTTGCTACGCCCATGCCTTTGGGTGCTGCTGTTCGCTGTGCAGGCCTGGTTCTCCTAATTGGACTGAGTAATCTGGAACACTGGGATCACTGTTCCTTTTGTGATCCGCACTGGGAACTGAAGGGGGAGTTCCCAAGTGCCTGAGGTGTAACTATTACTCCCCTAATATTGCGGCATTTGTCCGCTAATCGTGTGGTTGATGATAAAAGAACATCCCGCCACTTGATATTTTTGTGCAACTAAAACTTTGTGCATATAGTGTGGGAGCGAGGGGAGGGAGTCGGACTTTAGCAGCCCTCTCAGCTGTTGGGCGTGCCTCGCTCTGCACGATGTGACGGGCACTAGTCAGAACTAATGGTTGGTTCAAAAGGAGATATATACTGGACATCTACTGGACGATTGGCGCTTATTGCCCCGCTTTCATTGTTAATTATACTCATTGCCTCGTGTGCATTAGGTATTTCTTAACGTTTCATTATATTCTTTTTTTATGTGAAGTGTTTTTATGACAACTAATATTTTTTGTGATGGATTTTGGCATAATGTGCTTCATAATGTATTTCGCTATGCCAATTGTAGCACTGCACCACTTGCACTATCCGATACTGTTGCTGGTCATTGACGCTAATCTTGTTGTTGCCTGTTGCATCCCTTAAACTATATAGTGCCCTGCAGAGGGTCTCTCTTATTGGAAAATCTGCATTGCATTGCACTGCAGGTATTTCTTCACAGGGAGTGTTGGTAGTCATATTTAGGCCTATATTTGCATATTCTATGATTTTTTCATCAGCGGTAGCTAATACCTGCTTGTAATGCTTCAGATTAGCCCCTATTGGCCCTTTGAAACATGTCCAAAAGTAAAGCTGCCAATAAGGGTGATGTGGAACTCGTTGTCACTGTTCAGGAAACTAATTTTAAATAAATGTCTACCTCAGTTTAGAGTGATTCAAAGGAAAGAGATAGGCATGCATGACTGGTCACTGAACGCATGGATGGAGTGTTGTAGTGTAACCCTGGTAAATTTGGGAGTATCGACAGACACCCTATGCAGAAACCCAAAAGCTGTCAAGAGGAACCTGTGGGCCAAAGATTGGACTGAAACGGAAGTTAGAAGATCAAATGCCAAAATATACACACTCTCAGATAGGCCATTTGGTTTGCTGAATGTTACGGCAAAGTATTTAAGGAGGTTCCCCAAACCGTTATACCATGACTTAATCTTAAAATTGCGGTTGAACGTTCTGCATATATATAGAAGATACTACTTAGATATGGAGGGAATGTGACAGATGATCGATGTAGGCTATGTAATAAATCGACGGAAACCTTAAATCATCTAGCCTTATTCTGGCCAACTCTAAGAGTTATGAGAACAACTTACTTGAGAAAACATATGACAGAGAAATTAGGTTGGGATACGGAGACATGGTGGGACGCCTTATATGGCGGCGAAGATGTTCAATTAATATGTTCCTTTATGAAATTTGTGAAAGGGGCTTTTAAAACAATTGACCTGTTACAGGGATCTTTATGGGGTATGTTTTGGGATTATACCTATCACTTTGTGATATCTATTTGTATCATGGTAGTATTTGGTGGTAGTAACTAGTTGGGGTATTTTTACAGTGGTGAAACTAATTTTAGAAAACTGCCTAATAATTATTTTATCAGGCTCACTAGCAATAAACCCAATACTGGACTTCATACGCCCCGGATGAATGATTTGTGCTTCCTCGCTTCCTTATATACGATACCACAATATGTTCTTTTGGCTGAGTTTCCATATTGGTAACGCAGGCAATTGAAATACTGCACATTCATCCAGACTCTCTAGCTAAACGGCTCAAAGCAGTTATTTCACTTGGAGATTTTTTTTACTGCACACCTGCCTGTGCAGATCGAATAAAATGACTGACTGCTGCAAAAATGCCCTAAGACTACCAATCATTTGAAATGTTTTATGTTATCGTAACAAATATGCAATTCATACAGAAAAACAGTTATGCTACATCATGTTTAATAGTGTGAATACCTTGAATCAGTTTTGAAATGTGTTATCTTATCGTAACAGATAAATATGAAACTTATACAGAAAAACAGTTATGCCCTGTCATGTTCAATGATATGATATGATATGATATGATATGATATGATATGGCATTTCTAACGTCCCTATACACAAGTGTTTAAAGGCGCAATGAGGCAAGGAAGGGGGAACAGAGGGAGGACAGAGACAACAATCTTGTTAGGCCAAGTGACATTGAGATTGTGCAAGTGCAGGGAAGGGGGAGGGAACAGTGCCTGGGTAAAGGGGAGGGGGCAGTGCTGTACATGGGATCAAAACAATAACAATAATTGCGGCAAGCAGGTGGCAGGCATCCAAAAGTGCAGGTACGAGGACTGTAGGGTTTCAGATACAGACCAAAGTGCAAGGGTTGCCGGGAGGCGGTGCAGGTGTGCAACTGCGTGGGGAGGGACCTGGCCCCGAAATCAGAGGGTAGCCAGCTGACCAGTGTAGTATCAGACAGGAAATCAGCAGGGGAGAGGAAGAGAGAAGGCAGAAGCAAAGAGGAAGGTCTTGAGGTGCTTCTGGAACCAGAGTTGCTTCTCCTCAAGTTTCAGAGAGACAGGGAGACTGTTCCAGAGGGAGGCCCCAGCTGGAGAAAGAGATCTACCACCAACTCATTGCTTGGAGAAGCGACTGGCCCTAAGGGAGTTGGAGGTGGAGGAGTGAAGAGCTTGAGTAGAAAGGTATTTACAAAGAGAGAGTTGGAGGTATTGAGGGCCCAGGCCCCAGAAGACATTGTGGGCATTGCAGAGGGTCTTGAACTTAATATTTGCAGCCACTGGGAGCTAATGCAGAAATGTCAGTGCTGGAGAGATACGATCCCGGGGCTTGAGGCCAAGTACAGGTCTTGGAGTCCTGTTCTGGATGAGTTGCAGAGGGCGGTGAGTAGAAGCAGGTAGATTTAGAAAGAGGCTGTTGCAGTAGTCTAGCCTAGCGAGAACCAGAGCTCGAGAGACAGTGAGGTTCTAGGGAAAGGAGAGAAAAGTAAGGATACCTCTGAGGAGGTGCAGTTGGTAGTTTTACTTCTGAGAGATGTCAGAGATCTGAGGAGAAAAGGAGAGTGTGTAGTCAAAGATGACCCTGAGGTTCTTAGCCTCACATATGGGAGCAGAAAGAGAGCCAAGGTAAGCCGGCCAGAGAGTGACAGGAAAAGAGGGTGCAGGTGTGCCATTTAGGAAAATCTCCATCTTGCTGGCATTAATCCAGAGATCATTGGTGGCACACCACTCCTGGATAGTAGGCAGACAGTCAGAGATGAGAGCAGGAGAAGAGGTGGCGGAGGGGAGCCTGAAAATTAGCTCAGTGTCATCTGCATAGCACTGAATGTTGGCGCAGTGAGTGGCAATGCCATGGACAAGAGGTGGCAGGTATTGGCTGAACAAACAGGGAGAGCGGTTAGACCCCTGGGGAACACCACAGGTAGAGAGTGAAATAGAGGAAAGGAAGGACCCAAGTTGGACCTGGGAGGGTCGATCAGAGAGGAACGAGGTCAGCCAGGGCAGGGCCTGATCAGTGATACCGAGGTTATCACGGAGACGATTGAGCCAGATGTCATGGCAGGATGGTATAGTGCGAATATCTTTAATCAGCTTTCCATACTTTGTCTGTGCCAAGTCTTATCGACTGTCCTTAGCATGTGGAACTTGGCAAGAGAAGCAAGAACATTAAGTGAACTTTGCAAAACATAAATGCAGGGTTATATACACATTTACCAATAGACAGTACTTAAAATGTACTAATTAGTCTTGACTGAGACCATTCAAAACAGCAGCTCCTCACATACACTTATATTCACCTAGAATGTTGGCAATGTCTCTGATTCAGTTTACCAGGGACCTCTTCATCAATCGTTTTGCTTGCCTCACCCAGGGTCGGTCATTTAGATAAGGACTGCTACAACATCAGATGGCCTGCCAGCACTGAACTCTGTCTCCAGCCAGCACCCTGTACCACCATCTCCCAGTGCCCGAATATGTCTGACCGGATACTCCCACTCAAACCCTTTTTATTACATCTCCCTGTCAATCAAGGGAAATACTTCCACTTGACCAGATCCACCAACATCACACAATCTCCTCTGTTTTCCTCATTGTGCTAACTGCTTTGCCGAAAAGAAAGAATGAAACATTTCTCTTGCACGTCCTGCTTCATACAATGGCCTGTCTTTAGTGAAATGGAACTTTACATTTTTCAGCTTAGCACACAGCGCAGCCTGCACGTTTAAATTGCCATTTCAAAGAGCATCATGCAGTTTCCAAATCTGCCTTCAGGCTATTCCAACATAGGCTCATTTGCACTAAATGTTATTAAGGAATTCAGTTACCTGCTACTGGGGTTGGATTAGTATGTTTATTTATATTAGTATTAGGTTAAGTGCACCTCAGTCAATTGAAATATCATCCTGATATAACATGCAATTTTACTCATGTGCTCTGTGCATTGGCATTCATCTAATTCTGCCTGAGACTCATTGGCCCTCATTATGACCCTGGCGTTGGACCATGGTGCTAATAGCACCAAGGTCCATGCCGGTAACTTACCGACTCCGCCATGGCAGAATGGGGAATTACCGCCCCATTCCGAGGTTGGCAGGGCGGTAATTCCCCATGCCGCCATGGCCCTTCCCCATTCCCATTTTTGCCCCATAGGGCTCAATGGGAATGGGGAAGGCGCTAAGTACGGTGCCGCAAATTGCAGCACAAGCAAAAAAGCAGGCGTTAAAGTCTCCAACCCGAAAAGGGACCTCGTAATCAGGCGTTAAGGGTTTAATGGCGCTGCCACCTTTTACGGCACCGTTAACCCCTTAACGCCTGGGTTGTAATGAGGGCCATACTCTTGAATCCAGAAATTAGTTTCACCCCCTGATCACCTATTGCAGTTCAAGCCCACGCTAACATGTGCATGCTAAAATGATGAGCTGTTTGGGATGCTAACATTCAGAGTCCCTACAATTCAGAGCCCCTACTCATACACTCTCTCCTTTGTTTTACTGCTGGGATATAACCCAAAATCACTGCAGGAAAAACAAACATAGATATTACAAAACACATGTGCTTCTCCCAACTGAATCTTCTCTTATCAGTCAAAAATAAATAACACGTAAATGCCAATATCCATATGTGAGGACCATTATGTATACTTTTCTAGACTTGAGCAAATGAATTATGAGTCTTGATCAAAAACAAAAAAAACAGTATACTCAATAAAAATTATTGAAACATCATTTTTTTTTTCTCTTTTTTGTATCTCTTGATCACCTTTATCTTTTCATCTCCTTTTTTATTTTACTGGTGATCTGTCTTTTTATCTTCTTTTGAATTTTGTTTTTTTTAATCTTTTTATATTTTTTTAATCATTGTATCTTTTGATCACCTTTATAGTAAATCTTTTTTTAATTGGTGATTCATTTTCTTTATCTTCTTCTTTTAATAAAACAATATTATCTTCGGAAAACACACATTCGACAACACTGTGTCATTAGTTTCAATCAAATGCAAAAAACAGATAAAAATAATTTAAAAAAACAGCTTGTGATAGGAATCAATTTGTGATAAACATAGTCTGTGATAAAAATAGTCTTTGTAAATACAGCCTGTAATAAAATAGTTTGTGATAAAAATAGTAAAAATAGTCTGCAATAGAAATAGACTTTGTAAATAATAGTTTGTTTTAAAAATAAAATCCCACAGGAAACCTTTCTTGGTGGAACTCTTCCATTCCGGAACTTCATGGGGCCTCTTTCAGGGCTATCATCTCCACATCTTTTGGGGTCATCATGTCCACATCTTTCGGCGGTCATCATCTTCACCCCCTAAAAGTAAAGCATCAAGCACATCAAGTATTTTACTTTCCTTTTCTACTGGAGAATCCGAAACCAAATTTAACTATGCACACAAATGCAAATTATAGAAATAACATGGCAGACATCCAAGACATTTTCCACGCTATTTACACCTAATCACTTGGTATGGCAATTCTATTTTTTTTTACTCTATGTTAGTTTCAACTCGCTCTAATCATTTCACTTCATGTTTTGGGTGACATGGTTTGATCTGATTAACGTGGACACACTGTTCCACTGTTAATTCTCCCCTTCTTTTGAGCAATCCTGTAGACCACAGGTGAAACCCTATCTACAATTCTATATGGCCCGTGCCATGCTGCAAGAAATGTATAGTTTTTATGTTTCCCTTTCCCGAAGTTAAATTTGTAAACCTGGTCTGTAATCCCTCACAGATGCCATCCTATCATAATATGTCTTTGCATCATCAGCAGCCCTTTCCAAATTTCACTGTGCAAATACTAACGCATGTTGCAAGTGCTTTCTCAATTCTTCCACATAGTCATGAATTGTGGACGCATTTACAAGCACCTGTTTATTTGTTCTGTACAATAAGTGTTGTGGCAGAACCATTTTCCTTCCTGTCAATAGTTCATGGGGGCTGGGATTTGTTGATTTTAGAGGGCGCCAATCTGATAGCCATCAGTACCAATGGAAGTCGTAAATCTCAAGTAGATCCTGCTTCAGCTGCAAACTTTTTCAACATATCAACTAGAAGAGTGCCGGTAAGAAATGTGTAACTTTCTCTTCACACCCAAGATTTGCCATATTTTTGTCATCAATGTACTAGTGAAATCAGATCACAAGAATGTCAAGCCACTTTTCATCAATGGTGCTCTATGAGCAGGTGACGCAGGTTGAAACTGTGCAACCACTAAGCACCTTCTAGTGTAGAGCTCAACATCTTGGGACATGTGTGGCCAATAGGCATAATCTTTTAAAATGTCTAAAGATTTTTGTGAACATCTGTGTCCTGCAGTTATGGTATGGTGGGCATGATGTAACATCAATCCCCGAAATGACAAAGGCACTAGCCATTGGATTTGGCCTGTCACATATTCTCTAATCATCAGTCCGTCTTGTAATCTAATTCTCTTTTTGTTTTTTAATAACACTCTTAATTCCTCTTTTCCTTTGCAGTCATCTTCAGTCAGAGGATTTTGTTCTGCGTCTAACAATAGGCCTAGAACAAGGTCTTTCTTTTGCGCTTTGATTCGGTCCTGGTCTGGAGTATCAAAACTCCATTGTGCCACAGGTTGCTCAACTGCTTTTGGAGTTTTGGAGTGTGTTATCGCATCTATCTGTATTTCACCAAGCAGGTGTTCAATAGGAAACAACTCCCCCATTACAGCTCCAATTTTGGCTAATTGATCTGCCTTGTCATTTCCCGCCTTGCCCTCACCTGGTGTTTTCAAATGAACACATATTTTCCTCCAATGGATTATCAGGTAATTCTCTACACAAGCTTGTATATAGCTTGAAACATCTTCCTTCTTGTTATAGGTGAGCATGCCTTTCACTGTCCAGCCAGGTAAATACTCTACATAACTATTTTGTGCATAATCAGAATCAGTTTCTAGAACAATTGATTTGAGCTTATTTTCTACTGCTGTAGATATTGCCTTATAAATAGCAGCCAATTCTTCCACTTGACTACTTCTAGGACCTATCCTCATGCTTACTCTTGAAATCCTGTTACATTTAAACCATATGTTTCCTATTCGTGCTGCAAGTTCTTTTTCTGTATCATTTGCTACATGATATGCACATCCATCAACATTTACTGTTGGTAAATCCTTACATGTTTCTTTGTTGAATGCTTTATGTGGGGATTGTTCAAATTCATTCAAACTTGTTTCTAGTTGTGTGTCATCAGGTGTAAATACAGATGCACAATCATGCAACTCTGCTAGTCCTTGAGCAACTGGGCTCTTTTTATTTTGTCGATATTTTACTTCTACAGGAAATCCCTGAAGTGCTAATGTCCAGGAAGTAATTCTTGGCTGGGCCAAATTCCCTGATCTGATTCTCTTAATTGTTGAGGCTGGTGATTTGTTTCAATAATCTCCCACTCCCCTTGAATTATGGGGTGAAAATGTAACACCCAGCCAGTGGTCGGAAGCGCCTTTTTGCATTCACTTAATTTGGTCTCTACCTGTGGTAATGCTTTGCTAGCATATGCAAAAGTTTTGTTATTCACATCATGTTTTTGATATAACACTGCTGACATGCATTGATCTATGAATCCTATTTCTACAAAGAAATCCTATTTTTTCATTTGATATGCCAAATATGGTGCTTTCATAAGATACTCTTTCACTGTGGCTACTGCCTCACTTTGTTCTTTTTCCCATTTCCAGGGTACACCCTCCTTCAGTAGTCTCGTTAAAGGTTGTGTAATCTCTGCATAATTCTCAATACATTTCCTGTTGTAACTTGTCATTCCTAAAAAAACTCTTTTAAACTTTTCAAATTAGTGGGTCCTTTTAGTTTATGAATCATCTCCACCTTTTTCTTTTGTGGGTTTAATCCATGCTCTGTCCCCTCATGACCTAGGAAGTTTACTTTTTTATTACACAACTGTGCTTTCTGTAAAGATACATTTTCCCCAGCCTTCTGTAGCTGATTAAGCACATGTGTAATCTCATTGAAGTGGTTTTCAGATCTTCATTTTTGATTAGCACATCATCCACATAAACTATTGTCCCCCCTTTCAGTTGCATCTGGGAGTATCTTTCTCAGGGCTATCCCGAACTCACTCCCACTATCGACATATCCTAAAGGTGTCTGAGACCAAGCATATTGTGATCTGTCAAAAGAAAATGCAAACAAATTTGGAATATCTTCAGCTAGTGGAAAACACCAGTATCCAGCTGTAAGGTCTAATGTGGTAAACATCTGTGACCAGTGAACCTGCACAAGAACCTGATCAATAAATGGAAGGGGCCACCTTGAAACAGGTACCTTTTTGTTTAAGTATCATAGATCTGCACACAAGCACCATTGGCCATTAGGTTTTAGCACACCTAATATAGGGAAAGGCCTAATGATTCCTCTAGATTCTACATTTTTGATTATTTCAGTTAGTGATTCCAAACATGCCAGGGGTACCTATATTGTCGCACAAATACTGGCTCCCTACCATGTCCTTCTGGTAGTGTGGAAACATGCAGATTTGTTAACCCACAATCATATGCATCTTTGGCAAAAACCTGTTTGAATTCCAAAAATATTTTTCTCAATTGGTCTTTTTCTTCTTCACTTGTGCATGCATCTGCAACTTCAATTTGATCCTATACCATTTTAGATAACTCTGGGAAGTCCTCCAAAGGAGGAACCTCTGTACTTTCCTCTAATCATGTGGCAGCATCTCTTTTGAGGGTCACTACACTCAAATATTTCGGAACATTGACCTCCATTTGAATATGCACCTTTTCTCTTTCAGATTCACTTAATTTAAATAGAATCGACTCATCTTGGTGACAACACACTATTTCTCTTGGCTCATATGGGTACACAGACTGAACTTTAAACATTCCTTTAGGCTTAGAATCCAAGGATTCTGGCAAATCGCACTGTGCAGTCACATAGCTTTCAGTAATGTTCCCAATCACTACGTTACTGAAATTGGCAGTGTAATAATATTTCTATATTTCCATTCCTATTGCTGAATTGTCTTCCAAATGAATATCTTGACACCCTTTATTGTCCACCAGCATTTGAATGGGTCCATTCCCAATCTTTATCATTGGTGTATATTTGCATTCTAACCCTTGGTGCCCCATGGATTCATTTAGGCATACAAGCGCATCAGAACCTTTTATCTGTTGTCCTTTTCTGTATTTTAATGCTACTGTAAATTGTCTGGCGAATGCAGTAATGGTATTTAATCAAGTAATAAGGTAGATAGGTTCTGACAGATCTAAGATCCATCAACATCTTAAGAAAAATTACATTTAATTGTTAATAACATGAGACATACAGTATAAAACAATCAATAAAACAATTCAATAGTTCCATATATAAAAAAGAGATGTAAGAAGATATGTGACACAACTGATCCTTCGTGATAATCTCTTTTCAATAGAGTGTGTTAGTAGAATCTATTTCTAATTCCTTTCTCTATTTTATGCCTAGTGCACCTAGCCCTCCGATATAGTTTATAGAAGGTATATTTTCAACATGTTTCTGTTCAAACTCTGTCAATAGCGAACATTCATCAGGAGATATTGATTTTTTGTTACTTATGTTATGTTATAACATTTATATAGCACCAAAGCCCTAGGGCATCCAGGCGCTCGCTCACAAACAGAGAAAAGGACAGTGAGGATGGGCAATGTTTATATAAACAATGGGCCTCATTACGACCCTGGCGGATGGACCATGGTGCTAATAGCACCATGGTCCATGCCGGTAACTTTCCGACTCCGCCATGGCGGAATGGGGAATTACCACCCCATTCCGAGGTTGGCGGAGTGGTAATTCCCCCTTCCGCCATGGCCCTTCCCCATTCCCATTTTTGCCCCATAGGGCATAATGGGAATGGGGAAGGAGCTAAGTACGGTGCCGGAAATTGCGGCACCGTACTTAGCACCAAGGTCCCTTTGCGGCATGGTTTTTAACGCCTGCAAAAAGCAGGCGTTAAAATCACCATCCCGCAAAGGGACCTTGTAATCAGGCGTTAAGGGTCGGCGCCGTTTACGGCGCCGTAAAACCCTTAACGCCTGACTCGTAATGAGGCCCAATGTCATTTTCAAGGATTTTCTGAAGGCTAAGTGATTTGTTTCTTTTCTAAGTACTTGGGGCAGATCATTCATGCATATGCCACGAACACTTGAAAAGAGCGCCCGTTTCACCATGCTCTCTTCATTCTAGCCACTTTCAAGAGCTGAGCAGAGGTCGATCGAAGATTTCTAGTAGGCTGGTGTATGGAAAACTTTTCCTTAAGATGACTGGGTGCAGATCCATAAATGCACTTGTGACAGAGGGTCAGTAGTTTATAGGAGATCCTAGCTGATATAGGCAGACAGTGCAGCTCTTCCTAGTGAGGGTAGTCGGTTCATTTCGTTTCATGCCATAAACAATGCAGACAGCCGCATTTAGGATTTTTTGCAGTCTAAAAATGTATTCCTTGCTGGCACCACCCTGCAAGGCTTTGCAATAATCTACACGTGGAAGAATAATGGCCCTCACTAGTTTAGCTCGATTGTTTTTTTTAAATTAGCAGAGCCACCTGTCTTTATACTCCCAAATAATATTGAGTGTTTTTCACAATGGCATCTACTTGGGCACTTGCATTCAGGGTGGCCTACAAGTACGTGCCCAGGGTCTTTATCTTATTTACTACCGCTATTTGTCTGCCCTCCACTAGAAAACTAGAAAAGATTTGGGCTAAGTTCTCCCTACACTTCTTGGACCCGTATATCATAAGTTCTGTTTTTCTGACATTTAAACACAACCAGTTTGTGGTCATCCAGTTCTTTTATGACTTGATAGACCTCATTAAGTTTGTCCTGATCCTCCTGGTAGTCTCCTGACAATTCCAATGACAACTGGAAGTCGTCCGCATGATTCGTAAAGAAAAAGCCCAGTCTTTCCAGTTCTTTCCATAGGGGTACTATGGAGATGTTAAAAAGTAGGGGAGATAAACATGCCCCCTGGGGGACACCACACAGTCTCCACCTCAGAGGATGAGTCTCCCCAGTACACTCTAGATCTTCTGTCTTCCAGGAAGGATTTGACCCAGTTTATCGCCTCATCGGCAAGTCCACACGTGTCCCGCAACTGCTTCAGTAGGATCCCATGGTCTAGCAGATCAAAAGCTGTGGATACATCCAGTAATATCAGCAGTCCTGATCTGCTTTTCTCCACTAACGTCAGCATGTAGGTCTGGAGGTCCACTAAAGCACGTTCTGTCCCATGAAAGCAGCAGAAACCTGATTGCCTTCCAGAGTTTTCCATATAAAGTCGAAGGTGGGTTGTGGCCACCTAATCAACCAGTTTTAGGAAAAACATATTGTTCGTAATGGGCCGAAAGTTTGTGGCATCCTTAGCATCCAAACCTGCCTTCTTCAATAAGGGTGTCACTGCCACAGCTTTAATAGCTTGTGGGACAGTGCAATGCCTAAAAGAGGCATTGATAGATCTGCATAGAAACGGTGTGAATCCAGGTGACCTAAAATTATCTTAGACGGGATAAGATCCCGTGGACAGTTAGTCGGATTCATAGCTCTCATAATATTAGTGGTTTCAGTAACTGATATCTCAGGGAATTTAAAACCTATGGGGGTAATTCCTGATTAGGATCTTTATCCCTGGATGATGAAGAGTTAGTCATGTGACTGATGTCAGCACTCCCTGAGGTGAAAGGGTCTGTATCTAGTTTCTGACTCTCTAACTCATTTCTGATTTTATTTTGAGCACATAACAATTTGTCTGAAAAGGCTTTCTGCGTTCTAGTGAAGTCATCTTGAGTAGGGGTAATAGTATGATTTAATACACTCCCATGACCTAAAGAGGAGGAAAAGTTCCTTAGTTTTATATCCTGCCATTTCTATCTAGTCATTATAATAGGTCAGCTTAGTTTCCGTAATTTGTCTTTATAGGCTTTTTCGTGAAATTTCCAAGCCATTTTATTGTTTATGCTTCTGTCTTTAAGCCAAACACGCTCTGCATGTCTTCTACTGGCTTTTAATTTAGCCAACTCTAGCGTAAACCATTTTTGTTGATGAGTGGCTTCCCTAGTTGTTCTAGGCTTCATAGGTGCAACATTATCCAAAAGGATTGTCATCTCCGTGTTATATTGCTCAACAAGTGAATCAGGATGATCTGAGTCACTTGTTATCCTCATGAGAGTGTCCATACACTCAGATAATGTATCTGCAGTGAGGGCCTGGTAGTGTCTCTGTACAACTTTACACAATGGTTCGTGTTTTGGCTTGGGAGGGAAAGGGAGCTGTATTTGACTTGAGACAATCGAGTGGTATGATCATATACAGGATTACAATTGATCTTCATTGTCTTATTCTATGACTGGTATTTTTGAGCATTCAATAAAAACAAACATCAGTTTTAGCTTCATATGCTAATGTTATGAATAGGTCGATATAGACCAATGACCTATAACTCTTGGTATAATTACCTGAGTAAGTCTGTGGGGTGGTATCTATGCATTGGGGTCAACTACTAAATAGTCAGTTTCTCCATATGTTCAAACGTGGGGGTTATGTTGACTATCAGCGCTATGACAAAACCATATCTTCAACACTATCTGTATACAATCAGTTTTTTAATAATAGTATCAGTCACAGCCAACACGTGTTTCGACCTTCAGTCAACCTGAAGGCTGTTCATTATTGATTACAAGTCGAACATCATAATTATAATTTCATGTTACAATGTTACCAATTCCAGAGACCCAAATGTCAAGAATAAACAAAGTGCATAAAGCTAAAAAGTTACATGCCCATATAATACAGAGGTATCAGTAGCAAACCATGATAAATTCCCTCTGTCCATAGAATTCTATTTGTACATTGAAGGTTCCAATACCTGATGAGAGATACATATAATGCATTATGATATAGGAAGTCATTGCCCCAATATATTTACATATTCAACTAGCCCATAATTGTCCATTAATTCAAATTACTGGGGGTCATAGGGTAAGAACTCCTGTTTAAGATGCCCCACAACTGATGTCTTACCTCTTATTCCTTGTTACGAAAATGGGATCAATCCCACAAGGTACCTTTCCACAGGAGCACACAACACCATTTTGGAAGTTAATATCATTTGTCAACAGTGCGTGCAACGTCATGCGCATCTGTATTGAAGCAAAATAAATAAGTATGCGTTAGCCACTGTACCTTTGTGTGTATCCCTTTTCTCTCACGTTCTAATATAGATTTGGTCTAAATGTTAGGTAAACAGTAATAAGTTATTAAAAGCCCCACCTGTAGTAGCGGGTTTTCTGGAATGAAATCTTGATCATTTCTGTTTTGATATTCTTTTATACTGAGGTGTGGGCTGTATATAGATTCCACCTTCACACATAGGGGATGTATTGTACCTGTGTTTTCCCCCGTGGGTGCTTGTCAATACATAAATGTAAAGATGAAAAGATGAAGATACACCATGGTTTAATACTTTAGGAACTTTCTAGTTATCAGTGCTCATTTTTAAGTACTTCTAATTGTCCCATAGTGACTTATAGTTTGTTTACAATGCTAACATTCAATGCATGGTAAGGCTCCTTGGTTATTCTCATTGCCCATTAAAGGGGTGTATTATGTTGACACTTGCATCTGGTTGTAGCTCGAGCGTGTTTTCGATAAACACTTACCAGGCATCGGGTAACGTAACTTGTTCATTTTCCTTCGTTTGTGGCTGTAATTTTTGTTCGGATCCGTTAGTTAGAAATCCCATAATGGTCACTGTGAACCGTTGAGTATCACCCGCAAGGCTCTGCATGCCACCTGTACTTTATTTTAAAAAATAGACGCACCATTTCCGTTAGCAGTCCCTGTGGTTGTCCTAAAGAGAATGTTTCCATTTCTAGGGCGATGCAAATCACTATCCAATGCATCCCACCATGTTGGAATGGTGTATCGCTGCTTTGTCAGTGATGTCACTGCTTATACACAACAGATCGTAATGTAACATAACAGGCTGCATATCCAGTGCCTTTGACTAGATAAAACACTGCAGCCACCTAGTGTCTTTTAAACCCATTGCTGTGGACGTTAGTTATACATTCTAATTAGCTATTCATGGGTGGAGCTTGATACCTAATTAATTGACATAGTTACAGGCACAGCTGAAGTGAGGGCCTAAACAAAGACCTGGGGCATTACCTGACGCGGTAATACCCATGCAGATCAAGGCTTATTGTTAAATAATAAGGTTCTGCAACACAGATGTGCAATATATTACACAATTAGGCTGAATAGACCCTCATTCCCAAAAATTGGTTTAAATTGATTTCTTTACATGTTTTTCTTTTTTTTTTATTGAAAAGTAATATGCATAAAAAAAGTTACAAAATATAGATGTTAAATCTGGAAATAGAAATCTGTAAGATGGTAAACGATAGGTTATCATAAAACAAGCTCTAAATAACACAACAAATTCAATCTCACAATTTCCACTGCAAATCAAGCTGTACATATTTAATGATACTTTCTATCTACTTATTCAAAAGATCCACAGATCACATCAACAACAGAGTAAGCATGTGCACAGTGTGACTTCTGCAATCACAGCCTACATTGTCATTTAGAAGTTCAAAGTTTTCATAAACCAACTTATTAATAACATTAAGTCTAATGCCATAAGTGTTTAATCTACATACAGATAGGTCCTCAGTCCGAGTTAGGAGGTAAGTTCTGTCCCTTACCGGCATGGCGAAAATAGCATGTCCGTGCTGCCACCATCCCGCTAATAAAGGACTATTACGACTTCGTGGGCACGAGCTTTGCGCCATGCCGGTAAGGGACCTAGCACCATGCTGCAAAAGGCCCCCAAAAAGCCCTTACCGGCATGAAGCTAGGCACAGATTACACCTCCGACATAGTCCAATGTGACAATAGCAGTGACCGTAAATAACGGTGACCGTAATTAGCGAAAACCCCTATTTACGGTCACCGTTAAATAGCGGAACCGGAAATAGTGTCATCGCACAGGAACGGGAAGGAGCACGGCGGCCTACTTTAAAAACACAATCCATTGCTATCTTCAGCACACAGAACCCCAGGGACACAGCTGATCGACCTAAAAGTACCTCCTACTACCCAAGAATGCCCAAAGCACTGAAGAAGGGATCTGCCCACCACCAAAAGGAGAGATTTAGCCAGGATGAACTGCAGATGCTCGTCGACACCTTGCATGAGCATGCAGGCACAGTGTTCAGCAGCAACCTGAGGAGAGAGGCAGTGCTGCACAAAAAGGAGATCTGGGCACTTGTTGCCCACAAGGTCAGTGCAGTGGGCAACACACCCCGCACAGTGAAGGATTGCCATAAGCGGTGGGATGATCTGCGCTTAAGGGTGCACAACATTCTATCTGTAAACCGCACCCAGGCCATGGAAACCAGAGGAGGACCAAGTTCCCCCATTAGTAAGTAAAAACTGACAAGCCATATCTGATGAAAGTCAATGCCAATGTCTGTCCAAAGAGTGACGCCATGGTCGGCCACACACACACTCCCTATAAAGTATGCCGAAGCAAGTGAGACACATGATGATGCCTGGTGCAAGGCAATATCGTACAAGACACATACCACACAAAGCAGGATATTCCATGACGCACACAGCGTGCATGACCAAAATAGTGTGCATGTCAGACAGCACTGTTCCTGGCCAACATGACTGACACTGACATATGCCTGCATTTACCACCCATGTATGAAATGAGGTGCCCTTCCAAACACAAATGCCTATTACCTGCAAATGTGTAGATGAGCAATTGTACCAATGTATGTATGATGCCTATCAAAACATCACTCATGTCGTCCCTCTCTCCCACCCCCACAGGTAGTGAGCATGACAATGAAGAGCAGGACACCACCTCTGAACAGGCCACACCCAGTAAGAGGTCCTCCAGGGGACAAGGCAGGGGGTGCTGTGTCCCAGCACCAAAGCTGCCACAGGTACAAACAGCACCAGTACCACCAAGGCCTGTGGAGGCCACAGCACCCCCCCCCACCGACTGTTCTGCCTAGGATGACCTGTGAGACACCCCATTCTGAGGAATCCAGTGTGGCTGGGGAGGTGGCAGCCATGGCACCCCTCACAGTGGAAGACAGCCAGGATGAAATCTGGGGCACCATTGAGGATGATACAATGGATGTTGTCCACACCCCACACCAAATTGCATCCCCCCAGGTATCCACGAGCAATACCGTACACACCAGCACCCCACAGCAGTCTGGCCAAGAGCAAACCCAGGGACATATAAGTCCAGCATTCAGTGTCGGGGAGGATGAGCAGGCTGGGCATGCCAGGCAGATTCCCAGCACAGCCACAGGTGCAGCCGCAGGACCACAGTGGGTTGACCTGCTCACTGGACTCATTAGGGAATTTGTGCAGGACAACCGTCAGGCCAGGGAGGAGTGGCACACCGAGTTGTCAGCACTGGACCGGTCCTTCACAGATAACACCAACCGCCTCTGTGAGGAGGTCTCGGGCCTCCGGCAGGTGCTAGGGCGCATCGCTGATGCTTTGGAGGCAGGTCATCCTGCCCTACAACCCCAGCAGGAGGGCACAGCATCCACCAGCAGTTCGATACAAACCAGCCTGCTCCACCGGTCTGTCCGTGCACTGCGCCGACGGGACATGCCACTCCCTGGCTCTGGGAGTGCTGAGTAAAAGTACTGGCAGCCTCATGTAGGCTTCATGGACTCTATGGGACTTGTGTGGGGGAGTTGTGGGGGAGGCGGAGGGGGTGAGGGTGTGTGGGGGAGTTGTGGAGGGAGTGGGAGGGGGCTGAGGGTGTGTGGGGGAGTTGTGGGGGAAGGGGGAGGGGGTGGGGGTGGAGGAGGGTCTTGGCACTTACGTTAATATTGTTACTTTCAATACACTGGTTGTGTGGAAAAGAAGACCAGAGTTGACATTCATCATTGCGCATGTGTCATTTAATCATTCACAGTGCATAGTGTACATGTACCCCCACACCCAGTGCCCTATGTCCAACCATTATGTCACTCTCTGCTGACATGTATGTCAGCAATATTGTGCGATCACTGACTGGCTCACAGCACGTCCCTCCTGTGCATCACCACCGTGATGATTTCCTGGCATATTTTTCTCATCCCCTTCATCATCATCAGGTGGTAGCAGTTCCATGTCAGGGGGCAGGGGCACGTTCCGGCGGATGCACAAATTGTGCAGCATTACACATGCCATGGTGATCTTGGCCACCTTCTCATGCCTGTAGAGGAGTACCCCACCTGACCGGCTGAGGCAGCAAAATCGTGCCTTCAACAGGCCAAAGGTCTGCTCGATGACTGCACGTGTACGGGTATGGGAACGATTGTAGTCCTCCTCATGCCTGTTCTGTGGGTTTCGGACAGGGGTGAGGAGCCACAGCTTCAAGGGATAGCCACTGTCACCTGTATGAGATAAACATGAAGGTAAATGTAAGGGGAATCATGAAGGACAGCTGTACTAGTCACACATGCCTGCAGTTTATGGTTGCCCATATGCACATGTCCCAGGATGCATTGACGCCATTTACTGTCCCTCCATGTGTCCTGTGCCATGGTCTAATGGTGTGGGTTT
Source organism: Ambystoma mexicanum (assembly GCF_040938575.1). Classification (NCBI taxonomy): domain Eukaryota; kingdom Metazoa; phylum Chordata; class Amphibia; order Caudata; family Ambystomatidae; genus Ambystoma; species Ambystoma mexicanum. The sequence goes on from NC_090924.1 coordinate 545,462,481, forward strand.
CATCTTCATGATGATGGTGTGCACTGACGTCTAGTTGCACATGCATGGTGTATGCATACAGCTGTGTTAGTGTCAAAATGTTGAGGTGATGTGTACTGTGAGATTTGGCAGTAGTCTGTGCAATAATGGGCAATCAGCATTGGAATTTCCATGGTGACATGCAGCACTCCTGTGATTGTGCCGGCCCTGTGCCGGACTGTGGATTCCCTAGTAGGTTCAGTATGATGCACTCCCAGGGATGCTTGTCCTGTGTGGTGATATGCTGGAGACAGCAACATGGTGCATATGCACTGCATGGTGCAGGATGGTGTTACGGAGGGTGAGGGTCGCTGATGGGTGGTGAACATGTTGTGGGGTGTGGGGTGGTTTCCTGTTAGTCATTTCATGATAGGTGTGGACCTTCATTCATATTGGAATTTTGTGTCTTGTATGGTATGTGATGGTTTAGGGCACTATTTGGTGATGTGCACATCGTGCAGTCTCATCAACAGTGGCAGCATGGTGGTGTGTGCATCTATCCCCCCTTTTCAATGTCATGTGCCAGTCCTGCTACTTACCAAGCAGCCAGGCACGTCGTCCAGCATGTCGCTCCATGTAGCGTGGTAGTGTGGAGTTCCGCCGGACCAAAGAGTCATGAGTTGATCCGGGATATCGGGCACAACAATGTGTGGTGATCTTGCTGGCGTTGCATACCATCTGCACATTGATGGAGTGGTATTGCTTGCGGTTGCGGTACACCGCCTACATGGCATGCGGGACCACCAACTCCACGTGGGTGCAGTCGAGGGCACCTACACAATTTGGCATGCCTGCCAGTGCATGGAAGGCAACTTTTGTATCAAATATCTCCTGGGGGGTCCGTGGTAGGAATATGTAGTCCCTTGTGTGCTTGAGGAGGGCATCCAGCACTTGGTTCAGGATCCGAGAAAATAAGGGTTGTGATATGCCATGCATGTGTCCCACTGTGTGCTGGTAGGTGCCTGTGACAAGGAAGTGGAGCACAGACACTACCTTCAGTAGAGGGGGGATGGCGGTGCGTATTTCAATGAGGCTCATTATGTTGTGGTGTATCAGGTCTACTATGGTGGTGATGGTGTCCCGGTCCACACGGTACAGGGTGTGGATCTGCTCAGGGGTTAGGTTGAAGAGAGTGGCTCTGATGCGAGAGATTGGGGGCTGCTGGCGTGGTAACGGTGGCTTCACTGGTGGGGCATGGTGGGCCTGTCTCACCCTCCTTCTCCTCCTGCGTCTCCTCTGTGGTGGTGGCTGTTGTTGTTGATGTTGAGGCATTGAAAGCAGGTCCTCCAGCTCCAGTAATGCTACTACTATTGGTATCATCTTGGTGTGGGAGGGGGTGTGGTGTGTGGGTGTGCTCCTTTTGTACTTGGCCTGACTCCATTGCCTCCACCTGTGCTGATTGTGTGCACCTGTGGCAGTTGGAAACATTGCTCAGGGCTCTTTATGCCTGGTCGGCGATGCCGGTATTTACGCCATGCCGGTAGGCACTTTTTCCACCTTCATGAGGCCGTTATTTGCATGTTCGCCTCACTTGTGAGCTTCTCCGGTTCACGGATTGCCGCTAATGCTGGCATGGTGTGTCGCGTGCACGCGCCCAGTCTGCTATTAACAGCATCGTACTTTACAGAATAACCTGTAGCGGTAAGCGATGCTGGTAATCCTTTACCGGCATCGTTTTTCCCTTACCTCCAAACTTGGAATGAGGGCCTATATAATCTTTTTCTTTTTCTAAAAAGGTGTAAAAAATTGCCACTCAAAAGAAACTCAAGCTAACAATTAATCTAGTATTCAGCTGTTAACTTGTCCCAATCCTTACTTGCGGCACCTCCCACAGCTACCCATTGGTGGCATAGATCACTGATGAAAATCATAATGTAGACATTGGGGGCCGGTAAAATTAGAACATGTGGATTTGAAACTGCTGCCAAAGTCAAGGGTTCATTCAGTTGCGTCGCAGTGGTGGAATCAGGTTCTAAACATGGTGCCAATGTCCATGCACATAATAGATGAGCCCCATGCATTTTTATTTTGTAGTGCTCATCCAATTTCCACTACGCATCATCCACATCATTCCAGTAGACACGTACCAGATGATTTATCATGATTGATGTTTACAGGCTTTGTGATGGAACATTAGAAGGGTGACGCCTCTTAGTGTTTTCTTGTACAATGTGCATTGAAGATCCTCCTCCTCCCTTTTAGAGCACTGCTCTTTCACAATGAAATATCTTCAACTGTCTACAGGGGTTTTTATTCATGTGGCTTTCTTCCTGGGTGGTGATGAATTGGGGACCCACATGGCATTGCCATCGCTGCTGCTGTTGGTCTCATGATTAGACAAGTTAAAATGTCCAACTGGTAAGGAAAATGTAAAAAAAAACGAAAATGCCAACTCTAAAAAGACAATGGGCCTCATTACAAGTCCGGCAGTAACGCTGCCAGTGCTACTGGCGGGTTGCTGCCAGACTTGTACATTATACCGGCACCTGGCTTGCCAGTAACACCAGGGTATTACAACCTCGGCGGCCGGGAAGTCAGGTGCCGGTAATTCTGTCAATCCCCATTCCCATAGAGTCCCGTAGGACTATATGGGAGCGGGGAACACAGAAGCACCGGCACTGCTGCTAATGGTGCCGGTGCTTCTGTAACGACTTGCCTACCATGGCCACTGTGTCTGGCAGTGGCAGCCCTGTTGGGCACAGCGGCTCTGGTAGGCAAACCCGTAGTGTGCCGGTCCGGAAATAACGGTGCCGGTATGCTTACCGGCACCGTTGTTTCTGGACCGGCACACGTGTAATGAGGCCCAATGTCACAAAAAATAAAGCCTGCTCTCTGAACCTCTCTAGCATTTCTAATGACTCTTCTAGTACAGTGCTGCAGGTGTTGGAAGACTCTGGTTATTGCTGTCAGCACCTTTAATGGTTGAAGATTGATTCTGCACAACAACTGCTCACAGCTAGAGTGAAGATAAAGCATTGAGAGCAAGGATTTACAAAAATATATCATACAAAATATCCTCACCAAGCTTGTTTGAGGAAAAAGAAAGCTGGCATGAGCAATCCAGTAAAGAAAAGGCAGAAACACTATCATCTTCAAGAGAAGGTAAAGACTAAAATGATATTTAAAAAAAACAAAGACTGTGTAAAAAGAGTATTAAGGTATTAATTTGTCCCTATTCTTACTTGCACCAACTCTCACAGCTGCCCATTAGTGGCATAGATCTGAGATAACTCTCATGACATTGGCAGACATTAAAACTGGAACATGTGGAGTTGACACTGCGTCCGAAGTCGAGGGTGCATTAACTGTTGGTGGCGTCGCACTGGTGGAATCACCTACTGGGCATAGTGCCAATTTCCATGCACATAACACATGGACCACAAGCATTTATATTCTGTGGTACTCATTTAATTTCCAATACACATCATCCCAGGAGACTCGCACAAGATGATTTATTATGGTTCATATTCCCTATATTTCTGAAGAAACATTAGAATGGTCGCATCTTAGTGTTTTCTTGCACAATGTGCACTGAACATCCCCTGCCTTCCTTTTAAAGCAGGGACTATAATCTGCACACAAGAATCTACCTAAAAAGCATCACTGCAGCTTCTGTTCTCATGTTTGCACATGTTCAAATGTTCAAATGTCCAACTTGTGGTGGAAATAAATGACAACTCTAAAAAGACAATGGCACACAAAATGAAGCCTCCTCTCCAAACCTCTCCAGAATTTCTAATGACACTTCTAATAGAGTGTTACAGTGCTGCAAGTCTTTGAAGACTTGGGCTGTTCATAGTAGCACCTTTAATCAGTGGAGGTTGATTCTGCACATCCACCGCTCACAGCTACAGTGAAGATATAAGACCCCATATAAGCCAAAAAAGGCTGTAGCCCAGTATGGTCCAGATCATCTCATGCAATTTCCAATACGCACCATCCACATCATCCCAGGAAAGTTGACAAAACAATAGAGGGGGAACGTCTTGCTGTTTCCTTGCACAATGTTTGACATGTTCAAATGTCCAACTGGTGAGCAAAACATAAAATACAAAAATGCCAACTTCAAAAAGACAATGCTACAAAAAAATTAAGCCTCCTCTCTGAACCTCTCTAGCCTTTCTAATAACCCTTCAAATAGAGTGTTCCAGTGCTGCCAGTGTTTGCTAGCAGTGCCTTTAATGGGTGGAGGTTGATTATGCATAACCACTGCTCATAGCTACATTGAAGATATAAGACAACATGTTAGCCAAAAAAGGCTGCAGCCCAGTATGGGCAAGACAAGCTTGTGCAATTTTCAATACGCTTTATCCACATCATCCTAGAAGACTCGCGCCAGATGCTTTATCATGATTGATGTTACCAAGCTTTCTGACAGAACATTCTAAGGGCAACGTCTTAGTGTTTCCTTGCACAATGTAAGACATTATGGGTCAGGCCATCTCGTGCAATTTCCAATGCGCATCATCCACATCATCACATAAGACTCCGACCAGATGATTTTTCATAATTAATGATCCCAAACTTTCTGACGGAACATTATGAGGGCCACGTGTTTTCTTGCATAATGTCAGACATATTCAAATGTTCAACTGGTGAGGGAAACATAAAATAACAAAAATGAGAACTCTAAAAAGACAATGGGCCTCATTCCGAGGTGGGTGATAAGGGGTTTACGGCATCGGTAAGGGTGCCGGTGCCGTTAACCCCTTACCGCCGCATTACGAGGTCCTTTAGTCGGAGCCGCTAAAGGACCAGCATGCTAACAACGGGCCCGTTATTAACAGGCCTGTTGTTAGCATGGTCCCCATTTCCATTGAGCCTTATGGGGGCTCGAATGGGAATGGGGATGGGTTCCCTGAATGGGGAAATACTGGGTCCTCCAAGGTTGGAATGGCCCGGTAATTCCCCATTCATGGAACCCGGACCAAGTATGCGGTAAGGGGGTAGGCATGGTGCTATCCTCCAACCTTGGAATGAGGCCCAATAAAGCTGCCTCTCTGAAAGTCTCTAGCATTTCCAATAACTCTTCAAATAGAGTATTCCAATGATGCAGGTGTTTGAAAACTCTGGCTGTTGCTAGCAGCACCTTTAATAGCTGGACGTTGATTCTGCACAACCTCCGCTCACAGCTACAGCAAGGATATAAGACCACATAGGACCAGTATGGTCCAGGCCATCTCATGAAATTTCCAAAACACATCATCCCAGGAAACTCACACCAAATGATTTATCATGATTGATGTTCCCAAGCTTTCCAAAGTCTAATTAGACAGTGAATGTCTTTCTGTTTCCTTGCACAATGTTAGACATGTTCAAATGTCCAACTTGTGATGAAAAAATAAAATAACTAAAAGATGACAACTTTACCACAGAAAATGAAGCTTCCTTTCTGAACCTCCGCATTTAACTCTTCTAATGGAGTGTATCCGTGCTGTAGGTGTTTGACGACTCTGGCTGCTGCTGGGAGCACCTTTAATGGGTGGAGGTTGATACTGCTCAGCTACTCACATCTACAGTGAAGATATAAGACCACATATAAGCCTCCTACTCCTAATAGCAATAAGCCGAGAGCCAATGGTGCATTCCTGCGTGTCAGATAATACCCCACAGTCTTTAATAAAACCCTAATTTTAGTCGGACCTCTAACTATGGGCATGCTAAATATTCACCTTAATTGCATGGAATAACCACTGTGCCCAGTAAATTGCCATTGACAGTTGCCACTATTTCTGTGTCAAGAACATTAAAACAAAATGTGTGTGTTTCCTATTTTAAACTGTTGCACATGGAAACTTCCAATAAAACAACCTAAACTTTTACTAACTCTAATTTGTGAACTAAAATTGAATTGCTGAGCACATACTGCACCTGTATTTATTGGGGAAATTAGCACTAGAAAATCCATTCCATTTCTATTTTACATAATAGCAGTTTGCACAACTAATACCATTCCTATACTCTTTATGAATGTGTATTTAAAATGAGTACCCAGGAGGGGTGTGTGGCAGCCTCCAAGCCCACTGCCCTGTGCCTCCTCATGGCCTCCAGCCGCCATCTCACCTCGCCGGGGAATCAGGGAAGTCTTCTCCCAACCCTCCACAGAATTCCCTTCCCACCCTCCCATCCCCACTTACCTTCTTTTCTGTCCATTTCGAGAGAAGACACACTTGGAACATATCAGTCCCCAGTGCCTCCGCTCCCGATCAGCGACAGGCTGTCATGGAAAGGAAGAAGGGACTCTGTGTAGTTTCTTCTCCCTTCCCATGGCAGCCATTTTGTCTGTTTACTTGTTTTCTATTTTTTCAAGTGCCACCATGGAAAGGTGGCACTTGTAGTGCCTTCTCCCTTCCCATGGCTGCCATTTTGTTTGTTTACTTCTTTCCCCATTTTTTTCAATGGCCATCATGAACAGAATGAAAAAAATGCCTTTAGTACTCCGGTCTAATGGGCCGGGGTAATAATGGCAATATGGCCCACAGGTGAGGGTAACTTATGCATTACTGCATAAGATAATGCCCCCAGGACCCACAGTTAATGAAGGCCCTGGTGCATTATTGTATAAGGTAATGGCCTGGGACTTATTGCCTAAATAGAACACTGGCTTGGGACTTATTGCCTAAATAGAACCAATCAAACATATTTTCCATGAAATGAAACACTAGGTTTCACAAACAAATAAACAAATTAAGATAATGCATTTTCTTTTATAGATAACCACGCAGTAACACACTTCAGCAAACCAAATCTTTTTTAAAGCACACATATTTTTAAATCACTCCACACCAGCAAAAATAAATCTTTTTAAAACACACACATTTTCAGCTCACCCCAAAAAACACTTTAACACACACCATAAGTGATTATAAAAGCATTGTAGATAAAATCACATTTCTACTGCTGTGTGATCAATCTTTTTTTTTTTTGAGTGCAGGAAGTATACTTAATGATTCTATATCATGCACCTCACTGAAATTAATTTTCCTTCCTAATAAACAAAGTCCAACAATTGTTCCCACCCATTTTCTACAAATACAGCAGGACCACTTCATTGTTAACAAATGCAGTGAAAAACAAACAAAAAATACAGAGCCCCATTATCAACATATTATCAAATAATACTTTCAGCAAAACCACGACAAACAACTTATTAATGGCAACCTCACAACAACAAGAGAAAGAAAACTATGACCAGACTATAAATAGATGGTCCATGGAGAGGGACGATCACCAAGGGTCATCAGGTGAAGAATTAACAAATGCGATAAGTCCACACCGAGAAGGAAGACAGGGTACAGCAGTATTGGAGAGAGGGGAGCAAAAGGAGTCAGACATATGCCAGGAACAAAATATAAACAACAATATCAAGCCACATTCGAAGGCAGGAAAAGTAAATCTACTTAGCCCGGCCGATGTGTCTGAAAGCTCAGATGGCATGAGCAGTGAGGAGGACAGTATAAATCCTAGGTTAATGCCAATCATATTTTGTCACAGGTACCATGAACTGCATGCCCAGTGTGAGTTCTGCAGTTAAAATGAGAAAGGTAGACTGTTGACAACATAGGAACTAATATATTAGTAGACACCGGTGAACGTTCATGAACCACGAAGAAACATAAAGATTTCATTGGGAGTCTCTCCTTAGTAAACTCCAAGGAAAGGACGAGTTTATGTATATGAATTGTAATTTTATTTGGTTCTACATTTTCTTTTTTTAGGTCTGGGCTGCCTTTGTAGGTGAATTGTAAAATTGTTTGATTAGCTAAAGGTTTTCTAATTGGAAAACCGTTTTGAGCCAAATAAATATTTTTTTTTTAAAAAGTGGACAAAATGGGGAGTTTTATACTTTCCAAAATCAAAACCAGAAAAAAGAGGACTACATTCTAAGAAAAAGAATAAAATGACTGACACATACACTGCAACCTATCACAAAGAAATACACATTTACAACTTTAACACCAGCCAATTAGAAACACCGAAACACACCGAAACACATACAAAACCCTGTCCAACATCACAAGTAGCCGTGGATATTCAATGCAGATACAAAGCTTACTTGTAGCCGCGGCAACCCGTACATTTTCTACAAACTAAAAACCAAACAAAGCCAAGCTTCAAAACTTCAACAGTACCATCAACCAATTACAAACTCCAAAACACACACATCATGCATACCCTGCTCATACAAACTACTAGAAATTCAAAGTAGGAATAATTTTCCTGGAAATTGAGAAAGACTGCAGATATCATGGCTGGTTTGAAAACTGTGGCTGATTGCAGACACTTGGCTGTTAGGGTTACTGGATCTTTCTGGGAAACTAATATTTACATGAACCTTGGTTTGAGAGATTTTACAATTAAATGGTTTGAAGTACAGAGCAGCCAGATGTCATAATAATTCATTGTGGAGGCAATGATTTGAGGAATGTACGAGGTGTGTCCTTTACTTTAAAGATGAAACAAGACATGGGAAAACTAATGGAACTATTTCCTCGCACCATCTTTATCTTTTCCAATTTGATTCAGAGGCAAACATGGTGATGGACCTACAGATTTCATTTTAAAATTGAGAAATCACAGAGAAATGTTAATAAAGTAGTTTCAACATTCATTATTTTCTTTTTTTTTGTAAATCAACCTTATGCAACACTAAAACAGAAGAGAAACAGTTTATATACACATATATACATATCTGATTACAATTAATCCAAATACTTTACATACACATTTTCCCAAAAGCTTTGGATTAAAAATTAACAAACATTTCCATATTTAAAATGTCGGTCGACAATCTCAATGCTTATGCCGTGGGATTTAAGCAAATCTGTCTCAGCACCTCCTTCCAAATATAAAAGGTTCCTGCCCGTAATACTGTGGAGCTGGCTCCATATATTTTGCTCCACCATTGGTCAGAATACACAAAGACATCTTGGTTACCTTGAAATGCATACAATTTATAGTAGTACCTTGTCAGTTTGGGCCAGCTAGCGAAGACATGTCTCGTTGTTTCAATTGTCCCCTTACACATTCTGCATTACATTTAAACCGGCGATGTCCCTCTCCATCTGCCCAGATGGTCATTAGTGGGAAGGATATCAAATCGTAAGTAGGTAATAAAGTGCCTGAGGTGAGCATTAATGGGCTTAAGCAGGTATGAGCAAGGGAGATTTGGGGTAAAACTCTGTCCAGCATAGGCCTTATACATCTTTTTCAAGTGTAAGCTAGAGAGACTCTTGTCATCCCAAATTGCTGTTCTCCTTTTGAAGCGAGGTGAGGCAAGACTTGATGGTCCCTGGCATGTCAATCACAACCATATGCTTCTCAGCAATACCCCGAAGTCTTATAATAAAGTAGTTTCAGCATTCATGAGAGACCACAACCAATTATGGATTTCAAACAACAATATACATTTCTACATGGACAATTTCTATAGACATGATGGAGTACACCTAACCAATGAAGGAAATGTAGTGTTCCTTCAGAATATCAAAACAGTACTTCAAATGTGCTAGAATACCACACTCAGTGTAATGACAGTTATTTTAAGGACTACTTATCACATATAAATACACATATATAATAAAAATAATATTGAAAAACATTTTTTATTATTATACCCTTGGCTACAGTGTTTTGGGCCTCATTATACAGACGGCGGTAACCATGGCGCTGTTAGCGCCATGGTTGCCACCGGTATTTTACCGAGTCCGCCATGGTGAATGGCGGAATTACCGCCCTATTCCAAGGTGTGTGGGGCGGTAATTCCCCATTCACCATCACACTCCTCATTCCCATTTTTGCCCCCATAGGGAAGACGGTAATTATGGTACCACAAATTGCGGTACCGTAATTACCTCCAAGGTCCCTTTGCGGGTCCCATCCTTAACGGCTGGTAAAACCAGCCGTTAAGGTAGGGTCCCACAAAGGGACCTCGTAGTAAGGCGGTAAGGGATTACCGGCACTGGTACCCTTACCGGTACCGGTAAACCCTTACCTCCATCCATGTAATGAGGCCCATTGATTTTTATTATAACGTGGTTATACATTGTGAATTAAAAGAGGGGGAGGCTCACTTCACGTTTTAAAATACAATAGAACTAAAAAGATCAAAACAGCACAACACAGCTCATGTAGTAATGTAAAGTAGGAGAAGTTAAACAAATGAGAGAATAATACATGACAGTAGGCACTAGATATAAAAGCATGAGAAACAATACACAGGGCCTCATTACGAGGTTGGAGGTAGTCATGGCGCTTTTAGCGCCATGACTACCTCCAATACCGGTACCAAGTCCGCCCTCGTTAAATGGGGACTTACCGGTCTGTTCCGACCTTTGCGGGACAGGTAAGTCCCCATTGAAAAAGCCATTCCCCATTCCCATTTGAGCCCCCATAGGACTCAATGGGAAGGGGGAGGTGCTAATGACGGTACCGCAAATTGCGGTACCACTATTAGCTCTGAAGTCCCTTAACGGGCCCGTCCATAATGCATGGTAAAACCAGGTGTTAAGGAAGGGACCCGCTAAGGGATCTCGGAATAGGGCGCAAAGGGATTACCAGCACCGCTGTCCTTAACGGTGCCTGGTATCCCTTTGCGCCCACCTCGTAATGAGGCCCACAGACTAAACTACATGGGGCATCTAAAACTGGAGTAAGGTGGCTCCTTTTTGTATTAACACTCTACCATTTATGAGTCTGTAAAATACACAGCCACAACAGATAAGACTCCCAAACACCTACTGTGTCACTGACCATGGTCTTTTGCAATGGCCAGTGATTTTTCGCCCCCAATGTCAATATACCTATACAAATAACTTTCAAAAAGTAATAAAACACATACACCCCAAAATGTATAGCTGCAGGCACAGAACCTCTCTTACTCGCAGGTATATTTAGTCCTTTATAGCCCTGTATAGAACAGCAAACATCAGCAAATTGTGCGGGTGAAAAAAATGCTTTCCTGCCCCTCCAGGTCCTCACCAAGTGCCACCTCCTCTGGGCCAGCTCCCCCACTCCCCAGATGGCCTCCTCACCTCCCCCACACAGCACACGCTGTTTCTGTGATGCAGTTTGCTATAAGATGTCGGCTATTCGAGGCTATATCCGAGGCTACAGAAAGCTTTGTGTTGCAAACTCAGCCCCTAGACCTCCTCCAACTCCTAAATTTCACTCAGTGTCCTCTAAACACCACCCCACCTCTAGCCTGATGACATTTGACCTGCAAATAGCTTTTTTTTAATGCATTTTCTTTCCTATATCGGCTGCCATTTCTTTTCTAAATCCCCAAGCTATAGCTATCTATTGCATTATCATGCAAACCATGCATTGAACGCGCGTCAACAACTTCTGCCCAAGTTGTTTTGGACCGTTTCCAAACCTGTCCAGTGGTTTGGGCTGTGCGCTTTGGAAATAATTGCCCCTGTTTGTTATAGGGTAGCAATTACATCATGCCTACACCTTCTCAGTTTTGGTAGTTAAGAAACTGAAATACTGTAGAAAGGATTCATTTGCCCGGGGTCACACAATGCGATATAGTGAGAAAACAGATCAGGCTAGATGTCTTGAGATTGACGTTAACAGTTTACTGGATTGACCACTTGTAATTCATGACAATAGACTGCACATTATAAAAGTATAGCATTATTTGCCAACATTAGCTCTGCATACAAGAGTGCCACCAAAGGCAGAGACAGCTATGTGAGTGTGAGAACTGTTTGTAGTGTTCAAGCAATTTCACAGACATCACCTGTTACATTAAATGAACACCTGACACAATATGTACAGTGCTCATTACTGAATAACAATGATCTGTTTTGAAATGTTAGACCTAAAATATTCTCATTTGGTGGACACATCAGATTACAAGATTGTATGTATGTCCTGCGCTTTCAAATTACTCTTTATCTGTTATCCCCTTCCAGGAATTAGGGCATAATGGACTATAAAAAAACGCTTATTTTATGCAAGCTTCATGTTTTGTGGAATTAGATGGGAAGTGGACTGTCTGAGTGTTTATGAATATTAGAAGTCTCTTTCGCAAATAGAGGTGAGTTGCAGGTCAAAAGACAGATTGTATCCACAGTGGATTAAACTAAACCATTCACATGGCAAAAACACAGATAATCTGCTGTAGATGTCCTGTTCTTGGAAAATTGTTTTTTATCTCACTCACAAAGTATCTGCGAATGCCCACGCCTGTGCTATCGAGGTAATAGGCAGACTGGGACTCCATTAAAAACCCCTGCTGCTGCGTGTTGGTGTGTTCATTTCATTTTGGTCAAGCAGTCACAGCAACCAGACTGTAACCTTTACAGACTATTTCAGTAGTAGCAGTGTTTTAGTTACATTTTCAAATAGAAGACATCGGCTGTGAAATATATTGGATTTTAGCTTGCTCCCATTAAACACAAGAGGGTAATTTTGTAAATTGTTAACATTGCACAGAACACTCTGGCGGCTCTCAACAATTTGAAAAGGTGCAACATCAAAGGGGTTGGAGTCATGAAATTAGGGGCATGGCCTCTAACCCTTAACAGCTGTTTAAAGACACCAATTTTAAACGCTTATATTGTATGCCATTCCCAAAACGAATGAAGTCATTAATGTAAGGTAATGGACGTGCTGGGAGTGCCTAAATCTCTTTATTTACAGTGTGTATACTTGTGGTTGTTAGAACAACCGGTATCCTTCGGTAATCTCAATGCTCTAGAAAGCTGAAAGTGTGGATGTTTTCTTAGCAATATAGGCCAGCACTGCCTCTTTTAATTTAGGTGCAGACAAAGTCCTGCGCAAATGATACATGCAGGCACTGCCATTGCAAAACCTCTTTATTTTGCCTATGCAAGAAAAGACCATCCGGAGGATATATGCCAGCGCAGGACCTCTTTTCATCTAGGTGTGCGCAAAGGTGTGCTCAAAGAAAATTCAAAGTCCCATCCAGATAATACATAGCAGCACTGCCACTGTAAAATATGTTCATGCAGCTTGTGCCCAAGAGCGTTATGGGGTTTGCCCCAACAATATACGCCATTGTAAAACATTGTCATGCTACTTGTACACAAACACTGTGATGAGTCTTGCCCCAACAATATACGCCATTGCAAGTCATTGTTATTCTGCGTGTGCCCAGAGATCATTATAATGCTTGCCTGGTCAATGTATGCTACTTTTAAACGTTTTCATATTGCCGAGTGTTAGGCACCGAGAAGGATGAGAGATCAGGGGATGGATAGTGAGTGAGTGGTGGAGTGATTGCGCATACCACATTTGCTACACCTGCAGAACTGCCAATGTTTCTTTAGAATGGAGACCTCGCTTAACATTTCTAAAGCTAAATCCCTTACCCTTACGTCTGTATTCCTTTAGACATTATTTTCATATTTTCGAGGTTTCTTTTCGAGGTTCCTTTTGAAGAGATACATAGCTGTCAAGTGTCCCCATATTATGTATGTCACTTTCAAACAGTCCTAGCTGTACACTTTGCATGCTGGGACTTGTATTATTACAGCTGTTTTTCTTAAACTCAGGAGATTTCTCATCTTTTTGATAGTTAACAAACCATGGTTATCAGTTTTTCAGCTGTGGTTAGCCACATATGGCCAGAGCTTAGATAGTTACAATCCTTTTGTGGAACCATCAGAATGAGAAAAAAAACACATAGATTGGTAACTTCAGTATTAGGGTTTTATTTGACAAAATTGCCACTCTTTTTACTCACCAAATAATTTGGTGAACTAAACTGTAGTGGAAAAACAAAAGAAAGAATGAAAGAAAATTAAAGAGGAACTGGAGAAAGTATGCCTACTCTTCATTTTAAATGAGGGACATGTTTTTCAGGGGTGGAACACATTATATTTGCGTATTGAGTGTTTTTCTTCCACTGTGCATGTTTAGGTTTAGAAATCCAGCCTACAGACCATCCCCTCTGAATTAATTCATCCTTCCCCCGGTCGTAACCTGGCGAAGGGTGCTGCTATTCTACTGTGGTAGTTGAGGCAGCTTTTGGTGCCAGGAGGAACAAGGTTAATAAGAGGGCATCTCTATCAAGAATGATACCTGGCAAGTGGCAGCCGTAATTTTATTCATTGTACACTGATGTTTTCCCTGAATTTGCATGTAAAACCGAGCCCAGGGAGGGAGCCTAAACCATTGTCGCAGGGTCCGAGGTGGGTCTCTCCACGTGACGAATTTGTTTAAATAATGAGTGTAAATAATGCATTTTAAAGTACAATTTGTGATAGAAAATTTGGTGCAGAAAGCCATACAGCTTACAATTGATTCTGTGACTAAATCCTATTAACGGATGTCAGGTTGTAAAGTGTACACATGGCATTGTGCAATTATGGCAGCATTGCCACTCTAAAGCACCTGTTCATGAGGTCTATATCTATGGTGTATGCTAGCACTGACCTATGAAAGACTTTTCCACAATGTCTGTGACCAGATATTTGCCAGTATTGCCACTGTGAGACAATTTCATGATGGTACCCAACAAATATGCTTGCATTGCCTGTGAGTCGCATGTTCATGGTGCCAATATTGCCTTTTAAAACGTTTTCATGTTGCCTGTGATGAAACACATGCCGGTATTCCCAATGTAAAATACTTTCATGATAGTGTCTTGTTCATTTGATAGCACTGAAAATGTAAGGCACATGTTCATGTCAACTGTGCCTATGGGCCTCATTAAAACTCTGGCGGTTGTCGTGCCGGCAAAACCGGCAGGCTGCCGCCGGAGTTGTGATTTTTTCTGGCGCCTGGCTTCATGGAAACACCAGGGGATTATGACCTTGGTGGTCCTGGAAGTCAGACGGCGTAAAAATGTTAATCCCCTTTCCCATTGGGAATGGGGATGATGGAAGCACCAGCACCGTTAATAGCTGTGTAGGTGCTTCCCAGAAAGTCTGCGAGCGGCTTCCGTCCCGCCTGCCAGGACTGACCTGGCGGGAGGGATGGCACCCGCCCGCAGACTCGTAGTGTGCCGGTCTGGTAACAATGGTGCTGGTAGGCTTACCGGCACCATTGTTACCGGATCGGCACACTTGTAATGAGGCCCTATAACTTATTCCAGCATTGGCCTGTAAAACACTCTACAGTACCGGTGTCCAAACATATGCCAATATCAGATATGTCAGATTGTCTCTGTAAATCCCATTCAAGGACCATGCTCTCACAATTCATGGTGTCAGTGCCACACAACCTATCATTCACCCGACCAATTGAGCAGGTACGTTAAGGGGAGGACTGCTAGCAGGCCTCTATAAAAAGTAAATGGAAAAAGACAAATCTAGTACTTTAGAGCCAACAGCCGTTGACTGCTCTCCTCCTAACTCAATCCTGAATCAAAGCCCAGGGCTTGGAGATTGGGAAAGGCTCGACTGACCTTGCTGCCATGCTTGGAACATGCATTGTAGTTGCAAAACATGTGTGACCTTTCTGATCGTAACTGCAAATTGCAATGTTAATGTAAGTCAGGGGCTAAGCAAGCAATGAGGCGGTGCACCACAACAGATGCAGGGTACATAAAGGGTCTACTGCTGCATGGAATCCTCCTTCCCTCCCCAGTGTTCCTCTGGAAGACATTACATAAACCTTTTAAGTAGGAAAAATCACCCTCCCACAAAGATTGACAATGCTAAAGTCGTCCTGTTGCTATTTCATGTTGCATGCCAAGATGTGCTGTATCATAATCCCATGTACAACTGGAAACATGGATGGGGTGACTTTGGGGTGACACTGAACCATCAGAAGGATCATCCCAGAAACATTCTACGAAGTATGGGCCCTGAATTCTGCATAGCATAAGCTGGAATAGCATGACTGAACACAACATTGCATAATACAGCATACTAAGGCATACAAGCTGTAGAACGAGTTATGTATATGGTCATAAACAACTAAATGCAACTGCCTTTGATTTTTTCAAAGTCAAACAAGTTTTTCTCTAGTTATTTCGTGGACTGCTGGACAAAGTATGGCAACAATAATCACCTCTTTATCAGTCTTCTTCCCTCCCTCACCGACAACACATCTTTCCATATTATTCCAACACCGAAACAACACATGTTAAGTATAGTTAATGCCACTGCAATCACCACAGCAATGGAGTTACGGCACCTAGTCCCATAAATAGGGGCAGAGTGGCCCTGCCAGAGATACCTAGGCCATGGTCTACAGTAAGTTAGAGTAGTAAGGTCAAACAAAACAATAGAGACAGAAACAATAAGGTGAAGAAATAAATGGAGGCACAAAGGAATTCACGCATTGGGGATATGGGAAGAGGTGGTGTCATGTGTATATTAATATGTATTGTGTGATGTTGGAAACATTTACCAAATGAAAGAAAAGGAAAACATGATTCCTCATGGAAACTAGCATTTTACCACAAAGGCAGTTTCCAAAAACTTCAGAGAGAAGTCTTTAGGGAATTAGTGAAGCATGGATGTGTGATGGACCAATGTAGTGCATAATGATTGCACAATGGAACGCACACCAACCCAAGACACGTGTCTACACTATATTTCCCTAAACACCACACCAACCCACCAGAGATACACCAACACAACCCTCCACCATCTCCTTACACACCCCTGTGCCAGGCACCACAGACAATCACATGCAATTCACATTACCAACCTGAAGCACATACACTAACAACTGCTCCATGTAACTTTCAAAATACCTAAAATGCACACACCACAGAGAGCCCTACCTTTTCAGAACTGCACACATTAACACTGCAATAAAGCTGCCAAGTTTCTTCTACTTCTACATTAGTGCCCTACCCTACCTCTTGCACTTGCAGATATTGAAGCGCCAAAATACCATGAAAGGGATAAAGATGTGCTATACAAGACCAAATAATAACCTAATTACATAGCAAATAGTTTATCATTCTACTATCAGGTTGAGCTCTGCCTGGTGCAAGCTACTCTGGTGACTGGCAATGGCAGGGGAGGAAATTAAAGTTGGTTCTGCTGCAGCTAGTCCACTGTAGTAGTATCTCTTGTACTCTGACTCACGGGTCATACTATATATCCCCCTGCCAAATCAAGTAATATGGGACTGAAACAGGATCAGTTTTACAATAACAGAATTCTAGGAGACTGCCCGTGGGACCACTAGCAGAGGAGTACAAAGGGACACCATTTTTTACCTAAAACATTAAGGGCCTGATTCACATAGGGTTTTCCAATGGGATTGTGCCAATGTAAAAGGCTTCTGTGAATCAGGCCCTAAATCTGCACCATTGTTAGAGAGGCTTTTCTACTCCCAATGTTTGCAGATAAGACACAGGGACTTCAAATAATGTGCCCAGGATCACACACTTTGATTAAGAAGTGAAGGTAAGATTGTAATAGTGTCTTATAAAGAATGCTTGCAAAGTTTACAAATCACATTGTAAAGCAACCTAAAATATATAACTTCTAATAGACCTATGTTAAGCAAAAAGAGCATCGACGACTCAGGGGTGTATGTTATGCAAAGCAGAAAATAATGGCGGCAAATGTCCTACTCTGATTTTTTCTCTGTCCGCCTCATTTTGTTAAATTTGTATGAGGCAGTTGAGGAGCAGGGAGGTCATAACGTTTCCCCCTCTGCCATACCTATATGTGTGCATTAACACTAGCATGGATTTTCATGCTGGCTTTAATTTAATGGATTCCTATGGAAACCAGCTGAAATGAGAGCCTGTAAAAAATATGTGGATCATCCATGAGAACCCATTTTAAATGATGCCTGCAAAGCATACTTTGCAGGCAGCGTTCACACTTTTCCACTAACGTGGTGTAAAAGTGAGCAGTAAAGGTGATTTTACCTATGTTTTACTCCTCGCTTTCCAGCACTTGCTGCAAAGGAGGAACATTTCACGGAGAGCACATTTTTCACAATAGTGCAAAAGGTGCCAGTCCCCTCTGTTGACATTAACATTGGAATGAAAATGACCGGGTAAAATTTCAAGAATACAAGTTGCAAGCCTCTGTTTTACATCAATATAAAGTTACATTATCGATCGACATTGTTTAGCATAAGTATCCAACATGCTGTTTTGCATAGTACAAAGAAAATATGAGTATTCAGAGCTCTCGAGTTTCCAATGGCCATGAGTTAGGTCATCCAGTGATGTTTCTTTACACTTTCGATTTTGGGAATTTTAGTTTTTTCATTTCCATTTAAATTTGTGGAAGACTACAAGTCCCGGAACTCAAACCAAAACAAGATTGGATGGCCTTTTCATAAATGGCCATGGGAAATTTGAGATCTCTGTATTCTGGAGAAAAACGTTTTACGTGTAAATAAGCTTTACAAAAGGTTTTCCCTTTTGACTCACTTTGACAAGCACATATTTGCTGAGTTACTAGAACTCTTCTGCAGCCTTTCAGATGAAAATGCCCCATTACCGTTGCAGTGGCGTAACACAAAATGTGGGGGGCACCCTATGAGCCATGCTGAGAGCAACCCGAACTCTGCTACAAATCACGGGTCATGCCACACTCTGGGCCGGCCTACATTATCACGCTTGTACAATACGCATGAACGTGCTGCTGAAGGGCTATGCCGCACACTGTACTTAGGAGAAAGATATAAGTATGTGTTTTAATGCAACATACAGCACACTTGCTGAAACAAAATGGCTAAAAAGCCAGAGTGTTTGCAATTGTTTTGTAGGGTAACATCAATCCAATACATGCAAGTAACCAACAGTGCACAGGAACATTAATGCTTTGCTATTAAAAATGCCATGCCACATTGAAAACATGTCCAACTGGCTGCACAATGTAGACCAGTGTAGACACGTAATAACATTATAGTAAAGCATGCCAGGCCACATTTAGACATACCTAGACTGGTTGCACCAAAATGCCATATGAAACAATAACACTCATCAAGAGGAGAGCACACATTAAAGCCGGTGTCTCTGCAGCCTCTAACAACACGGCCAAACTCTTCTAAATCTGCAAGGAACTGGTCAATCTGGTTGCAGTCTCTACCTCTCCTGTTCCCTCCCAGGCCCTCTGTATGTCTCTGGCTTCTCACTTCTCTGCTAAAACTCAACACATCCTGTCCTCTATCTCCTCTTCCTCTCCCTCGTCCTCTCTCTGTCCCCCTTTGGCCATTTCTATCTCTCGTCCTCCTTGCTCCTCTTTCTCTCTGACAACACCTGACAAGGTTTCTAGACAATTCCGATCTATGAAAGTGTCATCCAAACAGGTGCTCCCCTGCTCATCCAGGACCATCAAGGACCATATTGACACCCTTGCTTCAACCTTGGCTGATTTCTGTAATCACTCTTTCGCCATTGGAAAGTTCCCCTCTCCCCTTCAGCACTCCCTTGTGCACACACTCCTCAAGAAGCCGTCTGCCGATCCTACCTGCCTGGCAGACTATCTCCCAATCTCCATCACCTCTTTCCTGGGCAAACTCTTGGAAAAGCTGCCCATCTCCGAGCTTACTCTCCACACTGAAACTGTTGGTTGTCTCTATGACTAACAGTCTGGCATGAGAGCTGCCAGATGCACCGAAACTGCTCTCCTGAACACCCATGAAGATCTGCTCTCTAACCTTGATTCCAGCATTCCTTCTGTCTAATCCTGCCTGATCTTTCCTCTACTTGTGACACAGTCAACCACGCCATCCTGATCAATCGACTATGTGAGAACATGGGCATCACAGATCAGGCCCTGGAGTGGTTGACCTCCTTCCTCCTGGACTGCGCCTCCCAAGTCCAACTTGGTCCCTTTCTCTCCACCACCTCTCTCTCTACCTGTGGTGTTCCCAAGGGCTCTATCACTCACCCTGTTTTTTCAACCTCTACTTGGCCCCTTTGGCCCACCTGATCTCAACCTTCTCCTCTAACTTTCAGTGTTATGCGGATGACACTCAGCTTTCCTTCAGGCTTCTCGCCTCTCTCACACATTCCTGACTGTCTATCTGCGATTCAAGATTGGTGTGCCTCCAACGATCTCTCCCTTAATGCCATTAAGACAGAGATCCTTCTGATTGGGACCCCTGACCGTGCTTTCCCTCTCTAACTCTGGCCGGCCACCTTGAGCCCTATTCCTGCGAGACAAAAATCCTTGGTGTCATCTTTGACTCCATTCTCTCTCTCTCTCCTCACATCTCGGACGTTGCGAAGAAGTCCCACTACCAGCTGTTCCTCCTCAAAGGGACTCTTCCCTTTCCACTTTCCCTCAGAAGATCACTGTCTCCAGAGCCCTGTTTCTCTGTAGGCTGGACTACTATACTACCATATAATAGTAATATATATACTACGCGGTAGCCTCCATGTAGTTATGGTTAAGTTGGTGTTTCCATAGGAAGAGCACTTTTTGGATGGCGCTCCTTCTGGACGAATCCTCACCAACCTTTGCAAAAAAAGTATATGGCCCAGTCTGAATTTCTTTGCAAAGTTTGGAGAGGTTTGGTCCTGGGGGGGCAAAGTTATAGGGGGGGTCCCAAAACTTTTGTTTTTTCCTATAGACATAATGGGGAAAAAACTTTGCGCATGGCTACAGCCCGAACCGCTGGACGGATTGACACCAAATTTGCGGCAGGAGCGGCAGCTTGGTCCCGAAAGCGTGGTTTTGCAAATTTGGTGTAAATCCGTCCAGTAGTTTTTTTTTAAAAATGACCAAAATGTAAGGCAAAAAAATTAGTGATATCTGTGTTCGCTTCGCGGACGGACTTTCCTATTCGCTCCGCGGACAGCACCCCGATTGGCCCATGGGCTTGCGTCATGTCTGCGGACATGCGACATGTTCGCTGATTGGACGGCGTGGGGCGTGCAGCGCGTCAGATTTTCTGTGGCGCCCGCCATCTTGTATTCGCCGTCGACCGCGTACAGCGCAGTGAAACTTGGATTAAAAATTGTATTTAGTGGAGTGTGTTGGTGTGTAAGAGTGTTTGGGGAGGGTGGGGGAGTATGAGATAAGTTCAATGTTTTGTTTTTTTATGTGCTATATGCTTTTGTTGTGTTCGATTTGTCTGCGGAGAACACAGCTGTTCTGACATTTTGTAAATAAACTAAATGGTGGGGTGTTCAGAGGACGGAGTATGTGTCCTTTTTGTTCGCAAGGAAGGTAAAATTGAGCTAAAAACACTTGCGGTGTATTTAAATGTTCGTAAATACACAAACTGGGGGTGTCCTGAGGACGCTGTCCGTATTGTAATCTGTCAAGTTGAATGTGTTCTAAGAAAACTTGCGGTGTCCCGAAATGGTTGCAACTACACAAAATGGGGGTGTTCTGAGAACGTTGTTTGTATTGTTCGTTGTCAGGTTGAAAATGTTCTACGATCCCTCCTTTTGTCCGCTGATAGTACAATTTCCTATGGGCCTCACCCGACTTTTTGTCCACTAAAGAAATGATAAATCAGGCTGGTGTGCGCCGACATTATGTGATAATCCTATGACTGGCGCTATTGACCTGGCTGACTTGCTTTTGCAACACTAAATCCTATCTCCCGCCCCTAAGCCTGACATTATGAAAGCATTCATATTCCCTGCCTCTCTCCATGACGTTACAGGGTGCGTCATCAAACGCGCCCAGTCGTCTCCAGTCCTACGCGACTTTACACAGAACCCGGAAGACAACACACATTATGTCACAACACAGCGCGCCACAATTCGGAATATGAAACTGTTGTTTAAAAGTAAACAGCAGGATTGTACATTTGGTAAAGTACATTTATTTCACATGAAATGTTTAGTGAATATTCAGCGATTTGCAATTGTCTCTGCTGTCGATCAGCAAAAGTTTATTTTGAGCCACGCGCTGTTCCTTTGCGGTAGATAGGCTGTTGGTTTATGATAAAAGCAGTAAATGGTCGCACTGATAATCGGAAGGTTGGTTGAACAACGAGGCATTAGACCACCATAATGGTTGGTATGTTGCTTCTAGCCGCTAGTACTGCGTAAGGGCATATTGGTCCTTGGCGATTGTCCCATAAAATGGTGAGGGTCATGAAGTTGCTTACATGGAGCTGCACCTGGCAGTTGAAAAATCCATCCGCTGGAGTCTGAAAATCATGACATTGGCAAAATGGGGCAACATACCTGTTTTAAAAAACATAAATTAGTCTCACCAGCCAATCTTTATTAAAAAATTAATTTTATTTATTAGGGCGTGAAACTATTTGCTAGCGAAGATAGTGCAACGGAGTATGTTAATAATAAAATAATAACATTTTCACATTTATATAGCACTAAGAACCGTCAGGTATCTCAGCGCTGCTTATTATTACCCACAGTGTGTGGTGTTCATTTATCGACCACAGAAGGATGAAAGGCTGAGTTTGGCTGTGCCGGGATTTGAACCTGCGTTAGCAAACTGTGCACGGATGTCAGAGCGAGCGCTCGACTCGCTGTGCCACTTGACCAGCTACAGTGAAGTAGCACAGCGAGTAGAGCACTTGACCGGCTACAGACCGGTTAAATTATTTCTATTAACTCACCCTGTGTCGTCTGACTTTTTCAGAGCCCTCTAAACGACAGGGGATCAATTCGGCGGTGATAGTGCGCGGTAGAAAACAATATGTCACATTGGACGAACAAGTACAACTTGACCGGGCTTTAATGCCACGCTATTGTTATTATATTCCGGTATAAAATAATCTAAAGGGTTACTTACATTATAATTGCATTTTCCATTGTCCAAGTGTAGTGCAGTCCCAAAATACGACTCCGCGTGTGCCAACGATCTTTCTCAAAGTGATATAATATACAAAAGTGGTTTCGTTTCAGAAATGTCATCTTTATCGTGTCTTACGTTTTTTGCTACACTTCTTCAAAAGAAGTCTTTCAGCACAATCTCTGTCTGTCAAGGTAACAAAAAAAATAGAACCTTTTACTGGGAGTCGTGGGCCTCTCCGGGCAGCGAGAAAAAAATGGAAGCAGCTGACCTTCACTGTGAACGAGCATAAATGCTTACTTTCTGTGTAAAGCCATCTGTGAGAACTTGCTGTTTACACTACATCTTTGTATATTGTTTGCGTGCTAATAAAAAAAGTTTGTTTAAGGGACGTTATGGTTCCAAGTAAAGCCAAAAACCCCCTGAAATTCGCCAGTTATGGTAAGCTATGCAACCATAACTCGCGCCACCACCGTGCACTGCTAAGTCACCCAGGACATCAAAGATGACATCACAAATGTCATTGATGACATCACTGAT
This sequence comes from Ambystoma mexicanum, assembly GCF_040938575.1. Taxonomy (NCBI): domain Eukaryota; kingdom Metazoa; phylum Chordata; class Amphibia; order Caudata; family Ambystomatidae; genus Ambystoma; species Ambystoma mexicanum. Next base: position 545,485,667 of record NC_090924.1, read on the forward strand.
GACATCACATGTGCATTTACTTTTCATAAAAACTCTGTACAAGGGATTCTTATAATGCTGACCAAAAACTGTCAAGGATCATTGGGATAAATATCATGAGCTAATTAGTGCATTAAGCAATGCATTGATATAAATAGCATTCTATTATGAAGTTCTATCCAGTATACTAAGCTACTAATGCAGAAACATAGGCAGTGTGTGCAGCATACATGATGAAGGTGCCATATTAATAATCTTGCCATGTTGAATAGTGAAATGATAACTGCTTTCGTATTAGAGTTTTGCGTACTGTGAAACGTAATAAGTAGATAATAAAACCCACTTAATACATAATTATTACAGACAAAACACAAAGAGACAACAACAGTTACAAATATGAGTATATACAGGGACAGTGAAGTAAACAAAAAAGCAGAGGTAGTAGCAGAAAGAGTTCATAATCTAACTGATTGTCTTTATGCAGAGAAACTATTGCTCTGTTTCAAAGCTGCTACTTACCATATGTATGTGTATCACATGATGTGACTGCACCCAAAGGAAAGGAGAGTGAGTGTAATGTATACAAATATGAGCATATACAGGGAAGGTAGAGTAATAAAAATAAAACTATGAGAAAGTGCTGATAACCCTAATGATTATCTTCATGCACAGAAAGGATTGCTCTCTTTCAAGCCTGTGTCTTCCGCTATGCATATGTTTCATATGATTTGACTTGACCCTAAATCTACAAATATAGTACTTTTTCAATTTTTACTTCCTGACTGTTACTGAAGAAAACTATGTGGCTTAGATATGTCAGTAAAGGAAAAAAAGGGAGAGCCAGCCATGTGATGTCATCAATGCCATTTGTGATGTCATCTTTGATGTCCTGGGTGTTAGTGTTAGCAGTGCACGGTGGCGCGAGTTATGGTTGCTTATCTTACCATAACTGCCGAATTTCAGGGGTTTTTCGGTTTTACTTTGAACCATAACGTCCCTTTAACAAAGTTTTTTTCACTGAATTTCATACGTTTTTAGTAGCGCAACTTAACCATAACGTCCCTTTAACAAAGTTTTTTCACTGACTTTCATAGGTTTTTAGTAGCGCAACTTAATATATATATATATATATATATATATATATATATATATATATATATATATATATATATATGTATATATATATATATATATATATATATATATATATATATTAGGCACCGCCATTGCCCCACATGAGGAGTACTAAACATTGCACACATAGAAATGGTCGCTCGGCATCTTCAGCAACATCCGATGCCTGACTACCTGACTTCCTGATATTGTCCGACCACCTGCATTTGGATTGGCCAGCAGAGTATATTTTTGCACCAATCACCAGCCGGCAGGCAAAGCCAGCCCACATTCATTTTGGCCCATGAAAGAAGGCTTACTTCCTGTCCCTGGCCTGTCCATACCTGCCCAGCCGTCAGCCAGGAACCCTGCCCGTCTGCCGTGGAACATCCCGCGCTCATCATGAGAAGCGCACATAAGGTACTTTATTCCCTGACACTCGTATACTTCCCCACTATTGCCCCCCACGATCGTGCCTAAGTATATTGCGCCAACCCCAATGTTCCCTCTGTCACCTGTTGCCAGCTACAGTCGTACACACTCAGCCGCGGGTCCCCCACTGTCTGCCCGCTTCTAATACCCATTGTAAATTGTCATTGCATTTATCATGTGTGCTACGTTTCACAACAGCCTGTAACCTCTACTGTGACCTTTTTGCGAACACATGAACTGTCCTCACATGTTCCCTTGTTTTGACATTTTATCTCAAAATATGAACCACTCACTACTCTAGTAGGACCACAGTTGGTTCTATTCAATCCTTGGTTCATAATCCTCCTTTTGCATCGTTGTTTATACTACTTCATGTTGTTTAAATACGTTATGCCTCTTGCTGCCTGTACATGCTATGGCAACGCCAGCTAACCCAAAAGGCATTCAGATTTTTTTTAATGTGGCTACCTTTTGTTCATAGGGTACAACTGTTTTCATTGCCTGTATAACTTGTTGCTTATCCTGCTTTATCTTGACTACACGGTAGCTAACACTCTATTTTTTGGTCTTTGTGGTTCCTTGCATGGTAATTACACCAGATTACAGATTTTTACTAATCCTTCTGTAGGGTAGGCTGTACTCAGACAGTCTATTTACCCAATTACCTCCTGACTAGCCTAGAAAATGTACTGTACCCCGGTTATCTTCCATACCTTTGTCAGATCTACACCTAAGCCCACACACCCTCCCGCACTACAATACACAACGTACCTCCTGCTCGCCCTCTGGGTCCTGAACTGGACACCTCAAGACACCCACATATCTAGCACCACCACCTCCCTCTACCATCACTCACCTTCACCAACTACCTGCATAACACGTCTGCACATCTCAAACCTTCCCGTCCCTATGACAATCTCTAATCCCTACCTGAATGCACCGGCCCTTTGGTTACAACACTTTGCAACCAAACCCACCCCCAATCAACCTTGCCCTCCCCACAGCAGAAACTTAAGGCCAGGCTCACGCCTCCACCATGTTTACCTCAACCAGACCCCATTGCTCTACAGTAAAGTCCCCCATCCAGTCGCCACACCGTGTCTGTCATGAGTAACGTGAGATTTGGCAATAGACCATGCCTTACACCCTCTTAGGCACGCACAGCCAACAGTCCCCTACTGCCTCACACCGCTAATCATCCACTGTCCGCCAAGCAGAGTACACTGACTTACTCTAGCCAACCTTGTGCCACCCAAGCTAGAAACCTGAGACTTGCTTCCAGATGTCACCATCTGTCCTATCATCAGGTCCATACCTCCAATAACAAATCACCAGCGCCTTACAACAATAGAGTCACTGCGCAAATCATTAACATAAATGCACCAGCCCCTCTGGCTCCCAGCACTACCAAAGACATCAAGGTCAAAGGCACGTTCATCAATGCTCGCTCCCTCCCTGCTCATGCCTTAGATATCGCTGATTTCATCACAACCGAAAATGTAGACTTCCTAAACTTGGCTGCATGCAGCAGCAGGCCATGCCCTGTCCTTGGCTATCCCAGACAACTATTCTATCATCAGGTGTGACAGGGACACCAATCAAACCAAGGGTGGAGGATTAGATTTCATCTTTAAGAGCTCACTTGAACCTAGATCTATCCCTAGCCTACAAATCCCATCTGCTGAACTACTGTCCATTAAATTACCAATCTCACCTAATCATACTGCCACAGTGCATCTTATCTACAGGCCCCCAAGACCTATCTCCTCATTCGCGGAAGACATCTCATCCATCCCAGCCACTAGTACCAAGACCAACTCACAAATCCTATTACTTGGCGACTTCAGTCTAGGATACCAGGATGTGAACGACACTAAAGCCCTTGATTTAGCAAGCACACTAACCGACTTCGGCCTCTCCCAGCACATCAAAGAGCCTACCCACATGAAGGGGTGCACCCTTGATTGGGTCTCTGACCTGAACTTCTCGCTTAACATGATCTCTGTGACCCTCTGTTTTTGGTCTGATCATCATAAAATTGTTTTCTCCATCAACTCCAACCCACAAACAGCCAAACAGAACCTCACCCCACCTACACACACTCGCAACAAGAAGGATATCACGGTAGAGAAACTTCTCCCACTTATCCTTCCACTGCTCAATGGGGCCTCAACCACCTGCACCAATCCCACAGTCCTAGTAGACACTTATAATCAGGCCATATTAAAAGCCCTCAATACCATTGCACCACTCAAGCTGCGCAAACAAAAATCTTGCCTCCACCTCAATACTTGGTTCACCCCACATCTCTGAGACCTGTGCAAGGAGAAAAGAAAAGCTGAGGCTCATTGGAAATGTCTACCTTCACTACTTAATAAAAATAACCTGACCACTGCCTCCTCTACCTACAAACAAGCCATACTAGATGCCAAAAAGGATGTGTACAACAAACTGATATTGCGAGCTCAATCAAACACCAAGGAACTCTTTAAGATCCTCAAGGAATTAGATACTCCAGTAGCCCCCCCCTGACACATGCACCCCTAATACTGCCTGATGCTCCAACATCCAAAAGGCACTTTTAGACAAAATCGCTAAGCTTCAAGCTAAAATCAATGCAAAAAGAAACCACCTTTCGCATTCTGCAGGCAATCCCTCTTCGTACAACATCCCCACGCCCAAACACTCCTTCAAACCATTCAGCTTCGCATCTCTCTCCATCGAGAAAGTTGAAAATATTATTAAGAAACTCAAGCAATCTAACTGCCAAGGGGATTCTTGCCCTGCCCCCATCATTAAGGAGGCTGCGTACGACCTCGCACCATTCATCACCACCTTCATAAATGCCTCTTTCGAATCTGGTATTGTCCCAGACAACCTTAAGGATGTGTGGGTCATCCCTTTAATTAAAAAACCCACAATTGACCCGAATAACCTGTCCAATTACAGGCCTATCACCACAGTGCCTTACTTACTTAAAATCCTGGACCGGGCGGCTTACCTTCAAATCCAGGATTACCTTGAAACAAATAATCTATTAGGCCTTAGACAATCAGGTTTCCGACCCAGACATGGGACGGAGACAGCCTTGATTGATTTAAAAACACAAATTGAGTATTTGAAAGACAAGGGCAAGCCAGCACTCCTGCTTCTCCTTGATCTTTCAGCAGCTTTTGAGTTGGTTGACCATCAAATCCTATGTCACCACCTCAAAATAGCGGCCCACTTTTCAGACGCAGCCACATCTTGGATTGGATCTTTTCTATCCATTAGAACCATGAGGGTTTTCTCTCCCTTTGCTTCAGCTGAACCAGCAGACATCCTGTGCGGTGTCCCACAGGGTTCCTGTGTTTCTCCCACATTGTACAATGTGTTTACTATGCTGACGACACCCAGATACTCATCCCTATCACCGGTGACTATATTACCAATGCCAAAGCACTCAATGCAGTCTACTCAGTCATCCAGGCCTGGATGGCACATCATAGGCTCTGCCTCAAAGATGAAAAAACAGAGCTACTCATCCTAGGCTCCCCTTCCAAACTCAACAAACTTGACCAGGACTACTAATCTTTTACTATTGATGGGAACATTATCAAAGTGTCCAACGTCACAAAAACACTTGGCATCTATTTAGACTCAACACTGTCCCTTAACAGAAAAACTAATGCAGTTGTGTCGGCATCGGCCTACACCTGCAAACTCATCACAGCTTGCCGACCCTTCCTGACAACCGACAAATGTATCATCCTTGCTAGAACTCTCATCATGTCCAAAATTGATTACTGTAATGCCCTCTATCTAGGGACTAGCCAAAGAAATTTGGATAAGTTACAGGTCACTCAGAACAATGCCATCAGGGCTGCACTCAACGTCCCGAGGAGATCACACATCTCTGACACAAGACGTAATCTACACGGGCTCCCTGTCACACGCCGCCTATCTCTTAAAGCCCTTGCCCTAACACACAAGGCCCAGAATAACCTTGCTCCTGCTTAATTGTCTAATCGCTTCATTGGTCACACTGCATCCAGACCCCTGAGGTCTGCCCAAGTACACACACTGACCATACCTAGCTTCAAGCTGCAGACAGCCGGAGGCTCGAGTTTCCCAGTCCTTGTGGCAAAAATTCTGGAACACTCTCCCTAACTCCCTCAGAACAGAACCTTCCATCCCCTCCTTCCACAACAAAATCAAACTTTGGCTCCACGAACTTGATGCTTCGTCATCATCTGCCTACAATTCGTGGCACTACCACGGGAAGTTGGGTCTTGCTCTTCCTCCTCCTACCTTTCGCAATACTACAGCCAGACACACTGCTTAATTGGCACATGTTGTTGTTACCAATCGCCTAGGGATTTCTCTTGTAACCTCTCCACATGCCTGTCTATATCTTGTTTTTTTTTCTCCTAGCCTGTTGTTTCTTTATCTTGCCTGTATATTTAGTCCTGCACTCTGTTTTTCTAAGATGTACCATTTCCCTGTGGAAAGCTACTTTGTGTTAACGTGTAACCGTTGTAACCACTTGCTTCAAATTATGCGCCCAGATGCTTCAGGGCAAGGTGCGCAATACAAATAAACAAATACAAATACAAATACAAATACTGCAACAGCCTCTTTCTCAATCTGTCTTCCTCTGTCTGCAATTAATCCAGAACAGGACTTCAAGACTTATCCTTGGCCTCAAGCCCAGGGATCATATCTCTCCAGCCCTGAAATCTCGCCACTGGCTCCCGGTGGCTGCAAGGATCAAGTTCAAGACCCTTTGCATTGTCCACAGGGCTTTCTGAGGTCGGGCCCACACTATATCCAACACTCTCTTCCAAAATACCTTCCTTCTTGAGCCCTTCCCCAGCTACCTCCAACTCTCTAAGGTTTAGATGCATCTCCAGGCAGAGAGTGGGGGGTAGATCTCTCTCCCCTGCAGGTGCCTCCCTCTGGAATGGCCTCCCTGCCCCTTTCCAACCTGAGCGGACCACCTGAAGTTCCGGAAGCAGCTCAAAACTTTCCTCTTCTCCTCTGCTTTCCCTCTCTCTATCCCCTGCTGACCTACCTTATGTACCTGTCTGCTGTACCGACCGGTTGCTTTGATAGTCTCAGAGTCTAACTGAGTCCAGGCTCTTTCTTGATCAGTCACCATTGCACTGCCTCTGGACCTACCACGCACTTAGGGGCTGTAATTGTAACCCTATAGTCCCTTGTTCCCCTTGCACTCCCAAGAGCCGCGCTGACCTGGCTGCACTTACTCAGAGCATTACTGCCCTGTTTTTACCACCCCTTTTCCTTGCACTTCCCCCCTACCTTTCCCCTTGCATTTCTCATTCTCACACTTGCAGAGCTGAATAACACAAGGCCTAGTTAGATCATTTGTCTTGTCCACCCTCTATCTTTCCTCCATTGTTTTGTCACGCTTAGAAACACTTGTGTACATATGTGTTATAAATTATTTATATCATGTCAAATTATTTTATCACCGATGCCCAAACAAATATACAATGCCACAGTAAGACACGGCTAGACTGGCAGCACCCGCATGCCAGTCTAGCCACTAAAACCACATATCATGCCTACTTAGCCTGGACATGGACAACCATTATGATTTATCACACAATCCCACACATCGCCTCTCCTTTCCATCCCCTACCCCAACCTCCAAAATCATCTGCTTGGCCCAGAATTACCTTCACGTCCCTCTTCCCTGTCCAGGAGCTTACGTATGAGTCTTCTTGCCTGGGATGAGGAAGAGTGGGGAAGAGTGGGACTAGGAGTAATGAACATTACAGGTAGCTAAGTCAGGCATTACCTCCATGTACCTCTACCTAATCCTTGTACTTGTGTATGAGGCAGAGCGCCTCATACACAAGTACTGCCTCATCCCCAAGTACAGGGACCAGTAAGAATAGGGCTAAGAGTAAGGATGATTACCAATAAGTAATCAAGGCATTAAACACAAGTAGTGGTTAACACCATTGAGTTGACTGGGCTTCAGCACTCCCCCCCCTGAAATTCTGGGCTATGTTGACACAACCTGGCTGACCTTCAGAGCAGTTGCCGGACAGAACAGGACACAGATGTTAAACTGCACCTGGGCTTTGCTGTTAACAAGGGCCCAGCAATTACTAACATAAAGCATGTCATTGTTAGTACCTGCATTCAAATGCCACATTTTTTAGGCAATTTAAATTGTGATGTGGGTTTAGTACATGCATGTCAGAGGAGTGATAGAAAAGGTAGAGAGGGAACTGGAGACTGCTCATTCTCACAGCAGTCCTTAAGTGGGTGTTTTCAGGCTTAAAGGAGAGAGATCCTTGTATCATTGACATGCACTAGAATAGTCTCATTAAAAATGCACAAAGCACTAAGATGCCCCTCCGCCACCTCCCGTGAAGTTAACACCTCTCCCTACATTTGAAGGATTAGCCCCTCGAAATGTAGGTTTTGTTGCGCCCCTGAACACAAGCACACACACCATTCATCATATACATATACGCACAGCCATCCATACATTTAAGTGTGCACCCTTTCACCATAGAGGCACACACTTCCAGGCACCCACCCATACATTTAAGTGTGCTCCCTTTCACCATGCAGGCACACCCATGCAGCCACCCATATATTTAAGTGTGCGCCCTTTCATCGTACACACATACGCACACCCAGCCACCCATACATTTGTGTGCACCTTTTCACCGTACACTCACACAGGCACCCACCTACACATTTAAGTGTACACCCTTTCCTCAAACACTCACACCCGCACACGTCATGGGGTTGATAGGAGTCACATTACTTCAAAAGAATAGGCTGGAGGTCTCCATGTCATGGGTTGGGGGGAGCCCTATGACTTCACAAATAAATAGTTTATTTTTGCATTCACTCTGACTTCATAAAGAAATTATTTCCGTTAAGGATCGAACCATAACAGAAATAATTTCTTTATGAAGGCAGAGTGACTTCAAAAATAAACTATTTATTTTTGAAGTCATAGGGCTCCCCCCAACCCATGACATGGAGACCTCCAGCCTATGGTCTTCCATATAATGGGGTGGGGAGCCCCTCTGACTTCAAAAAGAAAGTTTCTTTTCGTAGTCACTCTGCCTTCATAAAGAAATTATTTCTGTTACAGAAATAATTTCTTTATGAATGCAGAGTGAATTCAAAAAGAAAAATGTTTAAAAAAATATTTGGGAAAAATATATGTTTTCATTTTCTTTTCTCCAAGTGGGGCCACCTCACAGGACATGTGCTAGCGGGGTCCCCGCACGCCGGGGTCCATAGGGGTCCCATTAAGCCAGTGCTAACAGGGTTTTTCATAGTCCAGGTAAAAGAAAAAAGATGTAGCAGGTCTTCCTTCTACAACGCCTGTACTATACCCCATCTAGGATGCATAAAATGGGGATATTACCATCGCCTCTCTGCTGGAGGGGGTGTGGAACAATAGGCACAGTGGGACATATCTTGTGTTCCTGCAGAAAGATCCAGCCATTCTGGCAGGTGGTGCTCGGCTCACTATCTGCTCAATTCCCAGAGGCGGCTATTCCTTTGACACCGGAAGACGTGCTTTTTGGAGCCAACTACAAAGATATATCCAGCAACTTGGATCAAGTTTCAGACTAACTGTCCACTTCCGGTTAATCCTGTTCAGCCATATGGCATTAAAGCGTTCTCACATAAAAGCGCATTCAGTTATTATCTTGGGCCATGATGAATAAAAGGCAAATGACCATCAAGCAAAGTACTGTGCCTCCTGGAAGGTGGTTTCATAATTTCAGAATGTCTCTTTCCAAGTAGCTTCTTTGATGCAAGACAGAGATAATTATGCTCGCCATTATTTTCGAAGTTCCTGGAACATTACAGAAATAGGATTCAAAATTCCCCGCCTGTAAAGACCACTTTATAAAAGCAAACCACGGAATTGTTGATACTTTTTTCTTGCCACCCATAACATGGTTCATTATTGCTTTGGTCAGTACTGCCTTGTCATTTGTCCAGACCCTCAACCTGTTCCAACCTCAGATAGTCCTCCTGAGTTTCATGGCACTTTTAAAGTTTTTTCCAAGACTGGCTCTGTAGGCAGGGTTAATACCACAATCCTCTTTGCCTTCTCTTGCTGGGTGCTTACTTCTTCTTGAGATTTTAAGTATATTGGTTGGCATGTCATTTTCTTAGGTTGGGCTTCGTGTATCCCTTTTGTTTTCTGGGAGAAGATGCCAAAGGTTGGCAGAAAAATTCCCTCCAGTCTTGCGCCTTGGGAGGGCTGGATTTCCTTGGAAATCTTATCGAAACTTCCCATGCTTATTGATCCATTGCCTTGCCTGTTGGCACTTGATGTTTGGGATGGGTCTTGGGATGGTCTTGTCGATTCACGATCCACGGGTAGTTTTAAGATGGATAATTTGTTAACGCTGTTCAGGGAGAACGTAGGTGGAGGTCTTTGGCTATCTGTTTTAGAAACCTTTTCTGAAGGCCCATCTTTTAGTTTCATATGATCAACTCCTGCTGTTTGAGTGCCCACAGATATTGTGGTTCGTTTTATTTGAACCAGTGTTGATGCTTCTACTGTTTGTGGTGGTTCGTCCCTGCTAGGGGTATCTGTGGTTTGCACTTCTTGATTTACCCGTGCAGGTTTGTCGCTGGCCTTTCCAAAGACGTAATAGCAATAATAATAATAATTTAGCATTTGTATAGTGCTACGAACCCTCAGGTATCTGAGCGCTTCTTATTATTACCCACGGTGTGTGGTGCTCATTTATCTACCTCAGAAGGAGGAAAGGCTGAATTTGGCCCTACCGGATTCGAACCTCGTACCCTTCCAAGTAGGATAGTTTGGTGTGCATGTATGCGATCATGGTGGTCTGATCCTTTAGCATGTCATTTATCGCTTCATACAGCTTTCCAAAGGGTGCCAACGCTATTGTCACCATTGATAGTAATGTCATCGGATCCATTTTTTTTACTGGTGAATCTCTGGCTGTCTGCATTGCGATTTCACTTAGCATGTCGGTTCTGCTGTGTTTTCGAGCAGAAGTCTGGTTTGGCAGTTGGTTCAGAGTTGAGCGCGGTTCTAGTGGTATCACTCTCCGAAAACATGGGACCTCTCTTCTGTGTTGCTGGAGTTGCTTCTTTGTTAGCTCTTGCTGTATGGAAGTCTGCCCATCTACTGGTGATCTGTTAAGGTTTTTAAAAGGTGCCCTTACTTTTTCCTGGGCCGGCGGCCTCTGTCCGTCATTAAGAGGGCCAGTTTGGCTGGGTTTCGCGGCTTTTGGGGTTGTGCTATTTATTCCAGACTTGTGTGGATACTTCATGTTGAGCAATTTAGGGGCGTCCTGCGCTTGTCCAACTTTGTCGGGAGGTTTCCAAAAGTGCCATATTTGGGGTGTCCTGCTCGTTGGAATTGTTTTACTTGTGACTTTGCGCCCCCCTGTCCGGGCCTCTGAGGAACTGGTAGGTGCAACAGATTATAGTCACATTCTCTCAAACCCTCGACCACAGCCAGCAATTCAGCATCCGATGGCTCATTAAGCTTCTTGTCTGCTGAGAGTTTTTTTCCTGAAAATCTCTTCCAATTTGTTAGTGAGCATTAGTTGTTGACCTGCTTGTTGCCCTGGGTTAGCAGTGGCCACTTTCCTATAGGGGGCTTTTGCTCTCGATGAGCGAAGTATTGTCAATTTTTTTTTTTGTAACTGTTCGAGTTTGGTGAATCATGTGGTTGTGTCCGGCCTGTTTTAGGAATTTCTTTTTGCTTTTATCACTGTCTATAGACTTAGTTATCTTATGTTATGTTACTTTGCATTTATATAGCGCCTTATGTACCATTGGTATGGTCTCAAGGCGCTGGTAGGTTGAACGCCCTTGGGAACCGAAGTTCAAATCAGTAGAGAGAGTAGAGAGAGTCAAAGGTGCATGTGAGCACCGGATATGTGTGCAGCTGGTGTGGCATTTGTGTAATAGTTGCTTCTTAGCGGTAGGTGTGGTGGTTGAGAGATCAAGAGTATGTGTTCGTTCTGGCAGGATTTATCCAGACCGATTATGGTTGCGTTAAGCCTGAGGAGAACGCCTGGCTAGGGGGTGTGTAACCAGCAGTGTTTAGTTAGAGTGATGGGGAGTATGAGGCAGATGTTGGTATGAGAACAGCTATACCGAATGGTGTCATAGTATCTCTGTGTTCTAGTTGAATGGTGGTGTAAAGAAGAGAGTAAGCGTGGTGATGTGATATGATGGGTTACATGCTCTTTCAAACGTTCCATGCACTCCAAACAATTCCATGTAAGTCGCGCAATTCTATGCGCTCCAATCCGCTCTATGTACTCCAGTCTGCTCCATGTACTCCAGTCTGCTCCATGCACCCAAGTCCGCCCCATGCATTCCAGTCTGCCCCATGCACTCCGGTCCACCCCATGCACTCCGGTCCGCCCCATGCACTCCAGTCCACCCCATGCACTCCAGTCCGCCGCATACACTCCCGTCCGCTCCATGCACTCCCGTCTGCTCCATGCACTCCAGTCCTCTCCACGCACTCCAGTCTGTTCCACGCATTCCGGTTCGTTCCACGCATTCTGGTCTGCTCCACGCACTCTGGTCCGCTCCACGCACTCCGTTACGCTCCACGCATTCCAGTCTGCTCCACGCACTCCAATCAGTTCCACGCACTCCCATCCGTTCCACGCACTCCAAATCCCTTCCGCACACTCCAATCCATTCAACGCACTTGAATCTGTTCCAAGAATTTGAATCTGTTCCATGTACTCCGATCCGTCCCGTGTATTTCTAAGTTGTTTATGCACTCCATCAACATATTTCACCCGTACCATCCACATACTTCCCGTACCTTTCACATATTACACCAGTACCTTCCACATACTTCATCCGTTCCATCCACATACGTCACCCATTCCATCCACATACGTAACCCATTCTATTCACATACATCACTCGTTCTATACACATACGTCACCCATTCCATCCACATACTTCACCCGTTCTGTCCGCTCTACGCACTCAAAAGTACTCATCCACTCTACGCACTCATCCACTCTACGCACTCATCCCCTCTAGGAACTCATCCGCTCTACATGCTCTATGCACTCATCCGCTCTACACACTCAAACGCTCTACGTACTCATCCGCTCTACGCACTCATCTGTGCTACGCACTCATCTGTTCTAGGCACTCGTCCGCTCTAGGCACTCGTCCGCTCTAGGCACAAGTCCGCTCAAGGCACTCGTCCACTTTATGCCCTCACACGCTCTACGCATTCACCCGCTCTACTCACTCACCCACTCTACGCACTCACCCACTCTACGCACTCACCCGCTCTATGCACTCACCCGCTCTTACGCACCCCACCGCTCTCACGCACCCCTCCGCTCTTACACACTCATTCGCTCTTATGCACTCGTCTGCTCCATACACTCGTCCGCTCTACCCACTAGTCTGTTCTATGCATTCATCCACTCTACACACTCCTCCGTTCTTACACACTCCTCTGCTCTGCGCACTCCTCCACTCTGCGCACTCTACCACTCTGCACACTCTTCCGTTCTGCGCACTCTTCTGCTCTGCACACTCTTCCGTTCTGCCCATCCATCCGCTCTGCGCACCCATCCGCTCCACGCACTCATCCTCTCCCCGCACTCATCCGCTCTATGCACTTGTTCTTTCACACACTCATCTGCTATATGCACTCATCTGCTCTACATAGTCGTTCGCTCGTACGCACTCATCTGCTGTCACAGGTTTCCTTCCTTCTCACCTGTTTGTGTTCTTTCTTCGATGGAGTCTTCCCGCGCACGCTACGGGTCTTATATAAGCCCGTGTGAATGTCCTTGGCTTCCAGCGTGCGTTCCACGTTCCGAGTACTGGATCGTTCAGAATGTCCGGGAATTCCTGGAAACAGCGAAGCTTACACTCGGCAGAGTGTATGCAGAGATCTGGGATGAAGAGAGGGCAGAGGAAAGAAGGAAGGTGGAGGTTTCAAATGGGACCAGGAACCAAGAATTGAGAAGTTAACGAGAGCGAACTTCGGCAGCACATGTCAACCACAGTAAACGGTAGCGTTGAGACACGCAGAGCCGCGGGGCGTGGCTGCTTTATAGAACGTGATGCATACAACACAGAAACTGGTACACAGTGTTCTGAGTTCGGTGGGTATGTTGGAAGTACTGCTGAGTGTAAGCCTCTGTGGGTCAGGGACCAGGAAGTCCAGAAGGGACGAGTCCGATGGTTCATGACAGCATGCCTCCTCCGAAGACCTGTTCCTCTGGGTTTGCCGGGGTGTATAAGGTGGTACCTTTTGAGTAATCTGGGGGCATTAAGATTTGAGAATGGTTCCCAGGTGCGTTCACTGGAAGGGTACCCATTCCATTCAACCAGATATTGTAGTTGACCACGTCTGTACCTGGAGTCACATATTCTGGACACTTCATATTCCAGCTGGTCATTGACAATCACATGGGGTAGACCTTGGAGCAGTCCAGGAGGACTAGATGTATGGTTTCAGTAGAGATGTATGAAATACTGGGTGGACTCTCTTCCAGGAGTCTGGTAGTTTGAGTCGGAAGGCCACTGGGTTAATAATCTCCTTTATGGAGAAGGGACCATAGTACCGGGGGGCCAACTTATTTGGTGGTAGATGTCGAGGCAGTAGTTTCGAGGATAACCAGACCTTATCACCTACTGTACAGGAAGGCCCTGGTCTTCTTTTGGAGTCTGCATAGAGCTTGGTAGTAGCTCTGGCCTTTTCAAGGTGTTCTTTGGCTTGCTTGTGCACGTTGATGAGGTTTTCAATCGAGGAGTCGAGTGTAGGGACTTTGTGTAGGATGTGGAAGCAAGGATGGGAGAACAGAAGGATGGAACCCTTGGTTACAGAAAAAAGGTCTGGTTTTGACAGCTGAATGATCCAAATTGTTATAGGCGAATTAAGCCACAGGTATCAAAAGTGACCAATCGTCCTGGATCTTGGTGGTGAAACAGCGAAGATGTTGCTCCAGGGTTTGGTTCACACGTTCAGTAGCTCCATTGGTCTGGGGATGATAGCCTGAGGAGAGGGCACGTTGGATTCCCAGTATACGGCATAGGTGTTTCCAGAATTGAGATATGTATTGGGGTCCCCTGTCTGATATGATTTTGGAAGGGAGACCATGAAGTCGGAATATGTGTTCCTGGAAGATTCCAGCAAGTTCTGAGGAAGATGGTATTTTGTATAAGGGCGTAAAATGAGCCATGTGAGTGAATAAGTCAATGGTAACCATGATAGTTGTGTATCCTCTGGAAGGTGGAAACTCTACAATAAAATCCGTAGCAATGAATTCCCAGGTCCTTGTTGGTAGTGTTGGTTGGAGTAGGAGACCCCCCAGTCTCTTGTTTATCATGCTTGTTTTGGTTGCAGATTGCACAGGTTTGGATATAGCGTTGGACATCGACTTTCATTTTAGGCCACCAAAACTGTCTTTGTATCAAACGGAGAGTATTGAAGATGCCACGATGTCCTGAATGGAGGGTATCGTGGCAGAGGTTCATGATCCTTTGTCGCAGTCTTTGTGTGGGAATAACCAGGCATTTGCCCTTAAACAAATACCCATCCTTTGTTCTAAGATTCCATCGATTCTTCCCAGTAAATTCCTTCCAGACCTCAGAGGATTGGATTTAAATTCGAATGTCTTCCAGGAGGCTGATTGCTTGGGCTACAAAAATTGTGTGAGGAAACATCTTGGGAAAGGATCGATCTTCTAGAGTTTCATAGTCGGGACGTTGGGATAAGGCATCAGCAATTATGTTGTGAGTTCCAGGAACATGTTGTATTTGGAACTGATACTGTGTGAAGAAGAAGGCCCAGTGGGCTTGACGACTATTCCTGCATTCCAAGGATTGTAGCACTTGACGATTCGATGGTCTGTATGGACCTGAACAGGATATTTGGCCCCCAAGAGTAGATGACACCACTCAGTAAAGGCTTGACGGATGGCTAACAGTTCCTTTTCTTGGACAGAATAATGAGTCTCACTGGGAGTTAGAGATCGCGAGAGATAAGCGATGGGGTGTTCTAATTTGTCCTCGAGTTCCTGCTTGAGAACTGCTCCGATGGCGTAGTTAGAGGTATCCGTCTCTACTATGAAAGGTCGATCGATGTCTGGTTGAGCCAAGATGGGGGCTTGTGTAAACTCTGATTTCAGTCATTGGAAGGCTTTATCTTGGCCTGCTGACCAAAGAAAGGGAGTATCCTTCTTCAAGAGTGTAATGATCGGTTGAACTATCTCCGAGAAGGACGGTATGAATTTCTGGTAAAAGTTGGCAAGCCCCAGGAATGATTTAATCTGTTTCACAGTTGTTGGGACTGGCCAGGATAGTATGGCTTTTACCTTTGAGTGGTCCATTCCGATTCCTTCAGGACTGAGGACAAATCCTAGATAATGAACAGTAGAGACATGGAAAAGGCATTTCTCGGGTTTAGCCAGGAGTTTATGTTCACGTAACCACTGTAGGACTGCCTTAACATGCTCTTCATGCTTGAGATGATCCTTGGAATATATTAGAATATCATCCAGGTAAACTATGACGAAGAGAAACAGCATATTGGAGAACACCCAGTCCATGAAACGTTGGAAGACCGCCGGGGCATTGGCGAGTCTGAAGGGCATAACCAGATATTCAAAATGTCCAAAGGGTGTTCTAAAGGCTGTTTCCATTCGTCACCCTCCTTTATACGGATTAGGTGATAGGCACCTCTAAGATCAAATTTTGGGAAGACTACCGCTCGTCTCACTGCTTACAGGATATCCGAGATTAAGGATAACGGATAACGGTCCTTGAGGGTACATTGGTTTAGACCATGGTAATCAAGACAGGGCCTAATTTCCTTGGTATCTTTTTTGGGAACAAAAAACAACGAAGCTCCTGCTGGAGATTTGGAGGGACGTATGGTGCCATTTTCTAGGTTGGTATCCAAGTATTCTCGTAGGACCTTTTTCTCTGGCTCGGATAGAATGAACATCCTCCCAAAGGGAATTACTGCCAAAGTCTCAGTATCAATTGTACAGTCTTCAGGTCTGTGAGGGGGTAGAGACTGAACGATAGCAGTTGAAAACACATCAGTGTAATCCTGATAGGCCCGAGGAACCTGGATAATATTTGACACTGTGAACGGGCCTTGCTGTTTTGTGGGCGCATCTTCTGGGGATGTAGGCGAGGAATCCAGGTATAGACAATGAGACATACAATGTTCGGAACCAAGAAACAAGGATCCTGCTGCCCAGTTGATGTATGGGTTGTGCTTCTGCAACCAGGGCATACCCAGCACCATTGGATAATGGGCAGACTTTATGATGTCAAATCTCATAATCTCTCAATGATGGTTTATGGAGAGTTGGATCTCTTTGGTTTGTAAGGTGATGGGTCCTGAAGAGAGGGGTCTTTCATCGATAGCTTCTACAGGCTGCATGATGCCCAGTTTCATATGGAATGTGGTGGGTAGTGACCCAATCTTGATCTATAAATATCCCCATGGCCCCACAATCCACCAATGCCAGAATGGGGTAAGTTTCTTTCTTGGATGGCGATAGTAAGGCCTGTAAAATCACTAGATTGCTTTGTCCAGGAGAGTTCAAGGATGGAATAGATGTGGAGCAAACATCTCTCTCCCGAAACTGTGCTCCATCTAGGATCGGGAGCTGGCGTTTCCCGAATGCTGTGAGGGAGCCAAGGGACATTCTCTCACAAGATGTTTATCTGAGGCACAATACATACACAATCCAGTGTGAATCCGTCACATTCTTTCTTGCAGGGATATGGGTCCACGAAAGGCCCCCAGTTGCATAGGTTCTGGGTCTGTAGTGGGGGTAGAAAATGGCTCAGGTTTAGAGGAAGGTTCTATGGAGCCTTTTTGGCAAGTCATTTTGGTCTTCTTCTTTTCCGCCTTCCTTTCCTGGATACGGAAGTCTATTTGTAAGGAGAGATCCATAAGAGCCTGGAAGGAACTCGAAAGAGGGTAAAGCAAGGCTCCGGGGACCAATCTGCGTCCTTGGTCAGTTGCCTAAAGCGTGTCACATAGGTCAGCATATCCTGGGAACCTTGTTGGAAGTCCAGTAGCCATTCCTGGGCACTGTAGACCTGTTCTGGGCGGTCAGTCATGGCCTTTAAAGCTTGTACGAAACCATCATAGTCATCCAGGAGGGCATTTCCAGAATTAACCAAGGGCGTAGCCCAAGTTAGCGCATTCCCGGAAAGATGTGAAATCATGAAGCCAACCTTTGCTCTGGGAGTAGAGAAGTAATAGGGCTTAAAGGTAAAGTGGACTAAATACGAATCAAGGAATCCGCGAAGGTTTCTTGATGAGCCATCATATTTATCCACTATTCCGCCCAGCAATACACTTTCTTTGGTCACAGAATCACGTGATAGGACTAACTGTTTTAATGCAGCATTCCCGGCCTTGAGATTATGAACTTCTGTTGTTAACTCCTGCATGCCGCGCATGAGGTCTTGGACAGCTGCCTCCATGTCCGTATCAGTGTCGGTTTGTTGGCGTCTCAATCTGTCACAGGTTGCCCCCCTTCTCACCTGTTTGTGTTCTTTCTTCGATGGAGTCTTCCTGCGCACGCTACGGGTCTTATATAAGCCTGTGTGAATGTCCTCGGCTTCCAGCATGCATTCCGCGTTTCGAGTCCTGGATAGTTCAGAATGTCCGGGAATTCCTGGAAACAGCGAAGCTTACTCTCGGCAGAGTGTATGCGGAGATCCGGGATGAAGAAAGGGCAGAGGAAAGAAGGAAGGTGGAGGTTTCAAATGGGACCAGGAACCAGGAATCGAGAAGTTAACGAGAGCGAACTTCGGCAGCACACATCAACCACAGTAAACGGTAGCGTTGAGACGCGCAGAGCCGCGGGGGCGTGGCTGCTTTATAGAACGTGATGCGTACGACACGGAAACTGGTACACAGAGTTCCATGTTTGGTGGCCATGTTGGAAGTGCTGCTGCGTGTAAGCCTCTATGGGTCAGGGACCAGGAAGTCTAGAAGGGACGAGTCCGATGGTTCATGACATCCGCTCTATACACTCATCCGCTCTATACACTCTGCACATTCATCTGCTCTATGCACTCCTGCGTTCTACACACTCCTCCGCACTTACGCACTCATCCGCTCTACACACTCGTCCACTCTACACACTCATCTGCTCTACACTCCATCCGCTCAGCACACTCATCCGCTCAACATACTCATCCGTTCTATACACTCCACTGATCTACACACTCATCTGCTCAACACATTCATCCGCTCAGCGCACTCATCCGTTCCACGCGCTTCATCCATTCTAACGATTTCATCCGCTCCATTCACTTCGTTCATTCATCATGCATTATCGAATTCAGGCCATGTCACTTGATATATGCACTGGATCCGTTCTGTGGTCTCTACCTGTTTTATGCACTTCACCCGTCGCATGTACTTGATTTGTCTATTCTGTAATTTCCATTTATGCCATGCACTCATACAGTCAGTGTCATCTGACTGTGCACTCATCAGTCTCTTGAATTCATCTTTCCATTCTCTTCTCTTTATTCGTTTCGCCTATTTTGTTAATTTTGTCAATTGCAATCATTACATCAATTTCATTAATTTAAAACTCATTACTGTTTTCGTACGATTTATTCTTTGTATCCACTTCACTGCTTTGATCTAGTTTACTCGTTCTATTCTGTTTGTCCTTTTAGTTTACATTGGCGGTTATTAGTCATCGATTTCGCTTGAATCTTGATGTTGTATTGTTATTTGTCTTATTGTTATTCAAGATCTACTAGTTTGTTGGGTTGGTGTCATTGAGATGCTGCTATTCAGTTTGGGTTAGTTTGCATACGGGTTGGTTTTAGGGGAAGAGCCAAGTTTTCAGTAGTTTGAGGAAAGACATTAGATCTTCAGTTAGGCAGATGTGGGGTGGGAGTGCGTTCCACAGCGTGGGGGCCAAGGCTGAGAATGATGATCCGCTTAACCAGACTGAGTTTGTTTTAGGTATGACCAGGAGGCCGGCTGAGCTTGATCTTAGAGTACGTGGAGGGTGATAGGGTTTTAGCTTGTCTTGAAGATATTGAGGTCCGATTTTTTGCAATGCTCCATGAGAAATGCATAACGTTTTGAAGGTCACCCTTCGGGCTACTGGAAGCCAGTGCAGAATTTTAAGGGCTGGCGAGATGTGGTCTCTCGGGCCGAGTGCTAGTAGCAGTTTGGCTGTGGCGTTTTGTGCTCTTTGAAGTTTTTTCAGTTGGTAAGCATGGACTCCGAGGTAGAGGGGGTTAGCGTAGTCCAGTCTTGATATAACAATTGATTGGACCGCAGAGAGTCTGTTGGGAAAGGAGAGATATGGAAAGATGCACCTAAGAGTTTTAAGGTGGAAGTGGCAGGACTTTGAGACGTTGTTGACTTGGCGCGAGAGTGTTAGGTCAGAGTCAAGGGTGTTAACTCTAGCGGCACTTGGTGTTTTCCTGTTGTCTTGTAGCACAGCTGATGAGTTCAGAATTGCCGGGATGGGAGCCGGTGTCTTCCCATCTAAAATGGGGGGTATGGGCTTGTTGTCCTGTAATGCATTCTCTGAGTTGGGAACCTCATCTGCGTGTACATCCTGCGTTTCCAGATTGTCAGCAAGTAGATTAGCCTCTTGTTCCAGGGGCAGATTCCTCAGGTCTTCTTGTTGTGGTGTAGTATGGATCATGACTGAGGCTATGATCCCTTTGAGATCTCGTTCCACTTCTTTCTGCAGAACGAGCACAAGCTCATCTGACTATTCTGCCCCTTAACCCCTTTTGCAATCTCGGGTTTGTGCGAAGTCGGAAAAATAAAGACGTCACTCGGCTCTTCCTCTTGAACGTTCCAAAAGCCTGTTCCAGACCCGCTTTCCTCCGTCCCCTCTCCACGCGCAACCGACGGTCATCCAGGTAGTGGGGGGCCGTCGAATGCAGTGGCTGTTGAGAACTCTGCTGAGGTTTGGGAGGTATGTGCGGGTGAACCCACAAGGCTAAAGTTAGTTCGGGCAAGGGGCGGGGAGAGCAATGTGATCAAAGAGGTCTGGCGACTTGATATAATCGAGGGAGTCTTACCGGATGGTGTTAGCAAGCGGGTACGAGGCAGCCCGCACGTTTTCTCTCAATGCCTCGTCCGAGGATTCTAGGTCCTTCCGCCCTTATTCCTTGTCCAGAGGGTGGTTTTGCTTACTCCGTAGGAGTCTTCCTTCATCTTCAGCCGTGGGTCCAAGCACTGCGGCAGTTGCTGCCATAGACTGCAGAGACTGCAAACAATTCTGCGACAGCTCTGCGGTCACTCCACGGTCTGATGATGTTCTTAAAGCGGACTCTCACGCTGTAGTAGACAAGGTTGAAAGACTACGCTCTGTAGTCAGGGAACAGCAGGAAGGAGCAGGTACTGCAGAGACTGCAAACGACTCTGTGACAGCTCTGCGGCCGCTCCGCGGTCTGTTGACGTTCTTAAAGCCGGCCTCTCACGCTGCAGTAGACAAGGTTGAATGACTACGTTCTGTAGTCAGGGAACAGCAGGAAGGAGCGGGTACTGCAGAGACTCCAAACGACTGTGCGATGGCTCTGCAGCCGCCCCGTGGTCGGATGATGTTCTTAAAGCCGGCCTCGCACGCTGTAGTAGGCAAGGTTGAAAGACTATGCTCTGTAGTCAGGCAACAGCAGGAAGGAGCGGGTACTGCAGAGAATGGGGGTATTATCATTGAAACTGGAAGAAAATGAAATCCCCAAATATTCGAAAAACACAACCGTTTGCAGCCTTTTACCATCTACCCGAAATTGATGTCACTTTCGCTTTTCTGACTTTCTTCCTGGATTACAAATACAAATGAAGATTGCTGCTTTGGGGACATTTGTCAACAAGTTCCAATATTTCCTGAATGCTGTATGTGCGTCAATACATTTTTGTAAGGATCATGGTGTCCTGGCCAACAATACAGTGGGGTCAGCATACCACTACAAGCCTGCAGGCATCTGAGTGCTGAGATAACAGTTGTTATTATCCCACTGCATGGTACTCAATTTATCAACCTCAGAAAGATGAAAGATTGAGTTGGCCCTCCCCGGATTCAAACCTGCATCAACAGGCTGCACACAGATGTCAGAAACAGGCGCTCAGCTGGTTGTGCTATCTGACTGGCTATATATCCAAATGAGGAACATTTGCTTAAGCAACCTGTAAGACTACTGATGAATAATGTAAAAAGGAGTAGAGAAAACACATGAACAATGCAAACACTTGTTTCAACTGGAAACCTAGGTGTAAATTGTCCATGGTCACCAGAGCATATGCATTCTGAGCTATCTTTGTGGAAGCAGGAAAGAGTACAAATCAGATCGATCGGGCATTTGAATTTCCTGACACACTGCCATAACTTCACTCTGTTAACTTTGTCAAAGACAGTGTTAAGGTCCATCAATGCCAAATATATGGGCTCCTTTTGGAGGTAACTAGAGTTGGATATAATCAAGTACACATTTAAGGTGTGCTTGTTCAGTCCCACTCTATCCCAAAACCCCAATATTCCTTGTCGACCCATTCCTGCAGACGGGCCAAAACTGCCTTTCCAAAGATCTTAACTGTGAAACAAGGAGGGGGATAAATCGTATGGCACTGGCAACTCTCTACTCTCCTTCTTGAATATTGGGAATATAATTGCTTGCCCCTAAATAATTGGGAAAGAGCATTGTTGTAACATACATTTAAAAAGACAAACAAGGACTGGCATCCAAAGGTCCTCTAGGGAACAAAATAAATCAGATGGATTAGCATCAGGACCTGTACTTCTCCCGAAGCCTCTTTTCGTCGGGCAGTTACTATCTCAGGGTAAGAGAATTGCAGGCCAGTTTTCTTGACGCATGGATCCTCTCTAGTCTCGCTCTCCTGTATTCATTAATGGAGCACTCTTTCCATAGAGGGAAGAGACGTGGTTCTCCCTGAACTTGTAGGGGACATTGGTATTAACCACATTGTTATTTCCTCTCTTTTGGGTCCATGATTTACAAGCTTGCAAAAGCGCATGTCGTTTGATTGCGCAGCAAGCAGTACCAGGTCCTCTCAGGCGTGATCATCTGCCACTTTCCTTTCCAGTGTAACCTTTTTGTAGACTGCTCTGGCATGCACGATACTCAGCCTATCTTGTTTCTCTGGTTCTAGACCATTCAGCAACCTGACTATGCCCTGTTTGTATTCGTCATTATACCAGGAACCCCTTTCCATAGTTTTGTACTGCCAAACTTCCTTTAGAAAGTTAGTCGAGATTTTGGGGATTAATTCCAGGTAGAATTTCAGCATTTCAGATAATATATTTGCCGGTATTATGCAATGCATAATCCAATTAAGCTCCAAGTTAGAAATAAAGGGGTTATCTTTATAGGTGCAAGAGGTCCGTAGTCCTGAGATTTCTGTATATTCTTTAGGATGTAGATTACAAAAGCGCCAAACATCTGTCATGCCCTGAAAATTGAAAATATTCTATACCTTTGCAGTGGACTGAGATAGGGGTCTGGATTTTCTTCTACAAGGGTGCCATACTAAATTTAAATCTCCTTCCCACATCATCAGAGTATTTAACCATTTAACCAGTAGTTTTCTAACACATTCAAAGAAGGATGCAGTATTGATATTAGGTGTATGCATTGATCTGCAGAGGCCCTTAATTAGCTGTAGTGCCAAACACAGATAACATAACATAAATAGCAGCCTTCATGATCCTCAATCATTGCCAAGAGGTTAAACATGGATTTGTGTACAATGATAGCCACTTGGCTAGCGAATCTCTGTGTAAGGCATAGTATCTATTACTACAAGGAGATCGTAACTGACATCATCTCAGCCAAGCAGAATGTTTAGAGTGCAATCAGTAACTACTGGTATTGACTCAATTCTGAATATTCCGACTTCAAAAGCAGACAGGGAAGCAGCAAAGCAATTCCCAGGTAAGATTTCTTTCAAAAAGACACTTTCTCTCTGGGAGGATATTTTTTTTAATGTTGCTACAGCATGCTATTTAACTCACGAAAGAGAAAACTAAAACACGAGAAAACACTTTTTTTTGTTATAGAAAAACCATTTACTTTCACATGACACCTAAAGTAGGGTCATGTTAAGACTGTTTCAGTTCAACCAGTTTTGTAATTAAAATGCTTAACTTATAAAGACAACCCTGTTATTTACATACTATGAAGTAACATTTAATTTATTAACTCAGTTTGCATATCTACTTTACTCACTATTAAAAAAGCATTTGACTTTGCTACCAAAACTCCAAAACATGTACAGCTAATACTGTGATGTGCTATTAGCCTTATAGACCTCGGAAGGGGATAACACCTCTTACCCATGATATTGACCGCCCTCCCTCCCTCTTTATGGCTTTATTATTGCCATAGTTGTTGGCCATATGTCTCTGTGTTGACCCGCTCAGATGGGTTTCTTATATAAAGTATATGTTAGCTGCATACAATAGCACAATGCATACCTTCAAATAATTATTAAGCCCATGGACGTTTCATGCCATGATCTGTTGGTTTTGATCGGCCATAAAACACTACATCAAAAGTAGTTTATATATTACCCGGTAAATATAGTCTCTATTCCATGTTAGGAGCTTCGTGTCAATACAGTTTCTCCCCTCCACCACATCCATCAGATTCTGCATCTTCTGAAGGTATTGCACCTGTATATCCTCCCCTCCTTCCTGAACCCACACTGACCTACCACAACTGGCAGCGATAACCCCCACCAACATAGCCAATGTCATACCATTGCAAAATCTTAATGGGTCACTTATGTGGGGTGATGAAGTGGCTCAACTCTGAGTTACCTTATGTCAACATTAGCTGATCAAATAATAATCTGTACATTATCCCCCATCCATTTGGCAGCATGGTCAGCTTACAGAATATGGTGACTGCCTTGACCGATCTAGAAAACAGACATTCCCATATGAACTATTTCACATGATCAGGTCAGATTAGCGGGAACCAGTACTCTTTATGCTCGGTAATAATGCAATATCATCTCAAATAACTGTAGCTTAAGTGGGTGGGCGAGCTATAAGTAAAGCCTCCCCAACCTGCATTGCCAAGTCATGATTTGTAAAGAATGATGGTAAGCTGCACGGCGCATAATGTGATTTAGAAGTTAATAACAAGCATGCCCTATCTTCTTGACGCCTAGCAGTTGTTTTACTGTTTGAGATTGCGTGTATGGCTTTTTCCCCCCCAGGGCTGAAGTCTGGGAAAAATCTCAAGACAATGTTCCGCGTCTATTGCACACCACATCCAAATAATGAAGACTACCTTTTAAGTTGGTTATTCTTCTTTATTCCGTATCGTCGTCGATGACTGCCGTTCACACTTCACCTTCCTCTTTCCTCAACCAGCTCCCTCTCATCTCTGGATATTAATGGGATTCTGTTCTGGAAGGTACACCGATGAGACCACAACACCATCCCCTTTGCAGCGTTTAATATTTTTTAAAATGTGTTTATTGATATAGTTGATAAATCAACTTTTCAATACAAAAGTACAATTTTTTTTTTAAAAAAACTGAAATATTTAAAATACAGGAAAAATAAACAGATCACATCACCACACATCAAATCACATCATATTAAAACACATCATATTAACTCAGTTTACAGGTTATAAGACATTAATGCAAATGTCGGCAGGCAATATCGTTAAAAGTAATCATTTGGAAAAGAGATATTATATTCACTTTTCATATTTTCACTTTCTGAATTGAGCATGAAAACATGAATACAACTCAACAACAGAATATTAAAATGATTATTGCAACTACCTAGCCTTTTCTATCGCTATAAGATTCCTGCTGTTAATGTTGTGTGTATTCAGTTAGTTCTACCAGCTGCTATTTTTCTGGTTCCAGCCGTTGTTACAAATTCAATTCAGGGCCTTCTTTTAATTTCAATGCTGTCAGATAATTGACAACTGCTAGTCTTATTTTTGTTATTTGAGTGTTATACACCAAATGCCAAAAATGCTCAGTCGATAGGGCTATATATGTTTCAAAATGTCTTTTAAAATACTCAACCCTTTTATCCAATAACATAGGACATTCCGCAATGAGATGGACCATGGTTTCAGGAATTCTGGAATCTTTGCAGAAGCGACAACAGAAGTCGTCCTTCCTTGTAATGATATTCCATTTAGCTAGAACATTTCTTGTATGCCATAAATTCGTTCTGAATATCAAAAAAGAGTCTCTGGCTTTAGCGCCAGGAAATTTCAACAGATAATTTTCAGGAGTTCTTATTTTCTTCGCAATTGTTTTGTAGACCTTAGCATGTTTGGTTTTTTGGCATTGCTCATATGTATTAATCCAATCCCATATCATGGCCTTCTCCTTAGCTCTGTTAGGATTTGTTATTAATAATTCCTCTGATATCTCTGCACTTTGTAGGAAGCATTCCACACTTTGTCGCCAGTTACCTATGGCTTTATGCTCACTTGTTTTCTAATATATCGACAAAACATGCAAAAGTGAGCTTTGTTGTTGACTCATGATGCATTTTCGATACAGACTACATAGTCTGCACATGTACATGCAGTATAAAGAGGATAAAGAGGATAAGCCCAGCTCATACCGTAATAAGCACATCTGAGCTGTCTTGGGCACAAGTAATATGTTTTTTCAGAATTGTCCTTCCAATCTCGACCAGGCCATCTCGTTCTTCCATGATCTGGACTCAGCACCATATAGTACCGTAGGTACAACCTTTTGGCAATAGAACATGATTATAGGTTTCAAAGAAAAGGCACCATATTTCTGATTTATAATAGACGCTTGTGAGATGGCAGTTCGGATTTTCTTTTTTAATTCTTCTAGATACGGAATGTCAGAAGTGGATATATTGACAAGCATTCCCAGATACTTATATTGCGTTATGTTTTCTAAAGGCTGAAATATTAGGGACCATGTAAGATCATTTTCTTCAACATATTTCCCTAAATGATCAAGTAAGGTTTGTAAGCCCCTTGGTGTTTTCGCCAATAAGACCAAGTCGTCGGCATAAAACAACCAACGGACTGCATATGCTCCAAGCCGCAGAGCATCTGATATCACGTCCCTAAATTCCTTCACCACGTCTGCTATAAAGTAATTGAATAGGGTGGAGGCCAAGAGACAGCCCTGTTTTAAGCCTTTATATGTGTTAATGGATTTGGATAAAGTTCCATCCATTGTCAACCGCACTTGAATGGAAGTTTCTGTGTGAAATTGAATTATCCAATGCTGCAGGTATTTGGGACATGAGTTTTGATTAATTTGTTAAATAAGAGTCTTCTAGATACGGAATTGAAAGCAGTTTCGAAGTCGATGAAGGTCATAAAGACCGATTGTTTAACTTGCAGCTCATGCTGTTTGATAGCATTCAAGACCTGCAAGTTCACAGAGGTGCCTAAACCCACTACTAAACCCGTTGAAGTCTCTTAAGACCAATCGCGCAAAGATCTTCCCTGGGACATCGAGTTGGTCTATAATTTTGTGGGTCTAATCTGTCCCCTTTCTTGTAAATGGGGACAATAATGGACTTCTGCCAGGAGCAGTGTATTTTTTTGCTAATTATGATCTGATTAAATATTGCACCTAGTATAGCCGCCGGCGCCTCAATGTTTTTTCTCAACATAAGGTTGGAAAGGCCGTCTGGTCCCGGAGCTCTCGATTTGCTCAATTTTTTCATGTAAATTTCAATATCTAAATTGTCGAACACTAATTGCTTGTCTCCATTAGAGCACGGGTCCATTAATGGCGTCGGAATATGGGTTTCGGCATATAAAGAGTTATAATACTGCACCCATATTTCTTCTTGTAATACATTTATTGGTCTTATCGATTGTTTTCCCCCACAGGTCGTTTTTATTAGGCCCCATACTAGTGCCGAATTCTTCGAAGTTATAGTATGCAACGTGGTTTGAGCATCTTTCAATATCATGTTTGCTTTTCGCTGTTTTATCCAGTTATTATATCTATTTTTGCATCTGGATACCATTAGTCCTTTGTTGGCAGCATTCTGCTGCTTTATGAAACGTAATTCTCTCCTAAGATCTGCTTTTCTAATTCTGATCTCTTCATCATACACATGTCCATGTGGTCTCTGGTTCCTAGAAGAAGATTGTTCTGGTTTCTTGAATAGCTGTAGAGTACCCACATAATCCCCATCTGAGTAATGTAGGTTAGGATTCAGAATGTCTTTCGAATATGACACAGCTACAAGAAGGTCATTTAAGACCGCATGAGTGCATCTGAATCGGTTACCATTGGTAGAGAGCGCCAGACTCTTAGTATATTTTTGATGGGGCTTTTTCAAAACGTTAGTGGGCCACGTCCATGTTAGATGAAGAATATTATGATCACTCTTGGACTGATTTAATATTCTAAAAGAGGTAACATGACAAAATAACTCATTATTAGTGTAAACATAATCAATTGTGGAGGTATAATTGCTTTGCTGCCAGTTTATTTTAGGGGGTACATCACCAAACACTGCACCATTTATCATGTTAAACCCTCTCTTCTTCATTAGACACTTCCATGTTTCCACTGTTTCTTTCAACTTCCCCGTTTTTTCATTGATACAATTCAGATTTAAATCACCAGCTATAATAATATGCTTTATATTAGGGTCTTTGTCAATCATATTTAAGCAGTGGGTCAAATCTCTGAAGAACCGATTGTCAGTAATACTCAGATGGTTCCAATGCAAATTTAAGCAGGCAACGATGTTATCATTTGAAGTGACACGGACCAACTGCATATGACTATTTGGGGAGGCCCATGCTTCAACTTTCAGGCCGCTTGACAATTTTACAGCGGTTATGAGACCTGTCATGGGCCGACCTCTAGATTGTTTGATGGCCGGTTCTAGAATGACATTGTGATTTTCCCACACCGGAGCGGAGGTTAGCCATACTTCTTGCAGCATGATAATGTCATAATTGTCCAGAATGGACATCGAGGTCGATGTAAGGTGAGCATGGCCTCGGGTATTTTATGAAGCTAGCTGAATAATTTGATTGCTTTCTTCAGTGGGTAGGTAACATCCATTCAACCCCTTTCCCTGAGAAAATCTTGTTACCATTCTTATCTGATTGTCATTAGCTGTAAAAATGTTATAGTCAAGGGATCGGGGGAACCTGCAGCCAACCGTACCTTTCTATGTTGGATGTTTGAATGTGTATTAGCTATATTCAATGGATAGGTGTTAGTTGCACTTGGTGTTGGCGTTGGATTAAGCAGCAGGAAACCTAATTGATATATTTCGTCCCTTGCTTGCCAAATTGTATATTTGACTAGGGCTGATAACATCCACATTTTTGCAACTGCTCTATCATGATCATGAATGAACTCAATTTGTGAAATGTCATCAGATTTCGTGCCCTGTAAGATTGGAATATTTTGTAGTATGTTCAATACTGAGGATCGGTTCAAGTCATATAATCCAAACTCTCCACACCAACATTGCAAAATTAAACTCAAATGTGTTGAGTCATTACATTTGTTATGTCTATTCTTCACAGGAATTTTCATTTCCTTTTGCTTGTTTTGCGTCATAAAGTTAGTACTTGCAGGAGTTGTTCCTGCACCACAGAAGATGTTATTTTGATGGGATTTCAGGTCATATATATTAGGATGGTACTTCCCTGTTTGAATCGCCGCAATCTTGTGCGGCTTGGCAGCAATTGATTTGGTGCTCTGAAAATGTTGTGCAAAAAAGATACTCATTGATTTCATAATTTTTTCCCGCCATATTCCAATGTCAGAAACAAAAGATCTTGTGGTCTGTTATCTAAATCCCCTCCCAGCTCTTTCTTCTGTACCAACTGTGAGGGAGGGTATGTTCTTAATGCATCAGTAGCTTGTTCATTTTTTGCTGCCTCGTCCACGAGATTATCTAGTGGATCGTATCTGAGATCCATAGTAGTTGGAGTTTTGTTTTCTTTTGTGGCCAATTTAACAGTTGGAGTGACAGCTTTGCTTCTATTAATAGGAGTGTATTTTCGAACAATAGCTGCACTCTTCTCTTGGCATCTTTTATCTGGTAAGGTCAAAAGCTTAACAAACTGATGAGAATTTTTATTCTTATGCATTTTCGTAATCTATTGATTTTTCGTTTTTTTTCATCACAGAATGTTCAACAGCAAGTTTTTTATTCCCTCTCTTAGTCACACTAAATATGTTATATGTCTCATTGTTGGGCAGAGGGGGCACACTCACTTGTTCTTGGGTTCTTTCACCTACTGCTTTCTCCGTCTTCTCTCGATCAATGATTTCAATTACACTTTTATCATGCATCACACATCCAGTGCCAACTTTCTTTTCATTCATGGACAATATACTCGACCCTTTCTCATCTTGATCATTTCTATTATCTAGCATGCTGATGACAGATTCTTTTATGTCTTTTGGTTTAACTAAGTTCGGTTTCTGAGGACTTATACTAATGACCGCCTTGTTTTCAAGTACCGGAGCAAGTACATTTTTACTTTCTAACAGCTCTCTTAGTAAAAAATTCGGATCCATTATTCTTGCATCTAATGTTTCATATAGCTTGGCTAGCGAAAAAAGGGCCGTCTTCATGGCCTGTAGCGTAATTTCTGTAGGGATCAGTGAGACTGGGTTTTGGGGGCATATTGATTCTAAATTATTATGCTTAGATTGCTTAGGGGAGCGTTGCCTGAAAGATATAGATAAGGTGGATGATTCTAGTGAGCATTCTGGAAACATTACAGGCGATTGTGACAAGTGTTCCACATCCGCTTCTGCATTTAGCTGTTTCGCCAAGCCACCGCTAGCCGGTGACACAGCATCATTTATTGTATTGGGAATGTCCTCAACATCATCATTTGTTTCTACATCATTATTAGTTAGAGTATATAAGTCATCAGAAAGTTGTATAGTTTCCGTGTATAACTACATCGGTTGTAGATTTAGAATACGCTGGCAAGGCATAATCACCCAGCAAATTGTGTTCAGACAAGGCAGCTAGAAGTGAATCAGACGGCGTGCATAAGTCGACTGCAGTCGGTCCCGTGTTAGTGTTTTCAGGGATCACTGCAGTCGCTTCGGATTCGCTGCATGCCGATTTTACATTTCTTTCCTTCCCTTTCGTGAAATCACATTCAACACCCGGCAGGCCATCAGAATAAAACTTCCTAATGTCGCTGGTATGCGACAATGATCTACCACGGGAAGAAACACGAGGGGGCGCCCATTCACAATTCGTTTTGGGGTTATATGAAAATCATATGGTCGTTCAGTTAGTGGTTCAACCGCAGGCATATTTGTGCGCAGCGTGTACAATTTCACCATTAAGATTGTTTTAACAATATCACGCTTAGAAAAATTTCAGAACTTTCCCACAAGTAGTTACACAAAAAGAGATATGGAATGAAAATATTATTATTGGGGCTTACCCTCGCCGCCCTCTGCACGATAAGCACAATCAGCCCTTACAGAAAGCCCTTGCTCAGAAAGCGCACGCAGGAAGCACGTGCACTGGGCTAAAGTAGAGAATGCTGGGATGCCGAGGTGTGGCTCAGCTGTCACTATAGGGAAAACAAACGACAGTGTTCACAGAAATGTTTTAAAGCGCCAAAGCGCTAAGTCTTTGTTTATAATGTGCGAATGCACTCGACAAATGTAGCAAACCGTGGTTGTAGCAGGTGAGAAACACGAAGTCCAAATCACGTAGTGTCACACAGGTAAGACAGGGGTTCCTCAGCACAATCAGCCCTTACAGAAAGCCCTTGCTCAGAAAGCACGGACGCAGGAAGCGCATGCACTGGGCAAAAGTAGAGAATGCCGGGATGCGGTGATGTGGCTCAGCCGTCACGTGGTTGTAGCAGGTGAGAAACACGAAGTCCAAATCATGTAGTGTCACACAGGTAAGACAGGGGTTCCTCAGCACAATCAGCCCTTACAGAAAGCCCTTGCTCAGAAAGTGCACGCAGGAAGCACGTGCACTGGGCTAAAGTAGAGAATGCTGGGATGCGGAGGTGTGGCTCAGCCGTCACTATAGGGAAAACAAACGACAGTGTTCACAGAAATGTTTTAAAGCGCCAAAGCGCTAAGTCTTTGTTTAGAATGTGCGAATGCACTCCACAAATGTAGTAATAACGTGGTTGTAGCAGGTGAGAAACACGTCCAAATCACGTAGTGTCACACAGGTAAGACAGGGGTTCCTCAGCACAATCAGCCCTTACAGAAAGCCCTTGCTCAGAAAGTGCACGCAGGAAGCACGTGCACTGGGCTAAAGTAGAGAATGCTGGGATGCCGAGGTGTGGCTCAGCTGTCACTATAGGGAAAACAAACGACAGTGTTCACAGAAATGTTTTAAAGCGCCAAAGCGCTAAGTCTTTGTTTATAATGTGCGAATGCACTCGACAAATGTAGCAAACCGTGGTTGTAGCAGGTGAGAAACACGAAGTCCAAATCACGTAGTGTCACACAGGTAAGACAGGGGTTCCTCAGCACAATCAGCCCTTACAGAAAGCCCTTGCTCAGAAAGCACGCACGCAGGAAGCGCATGCACTGGGCAAAAGTAGCGAATGCCGGGATGCGGTGATGTGGCTCAGCCGTCACGTGGTTGTAGCAGGTGAGAAACACGAAGTCCAAATCATGTAGTGTCACACAGGTAAGACAGGGGTTCCTCAGCACAATCAGCCCTTACAGAAAGCCCTTGCTCAGAAAGTGCACGCAGGAAGCACGTGCACTGGGCTAAAGTAGAGAATGCTGGGATGCGGAGGTGTGGCTCAGCCGTCACTATAGGGAAAACAAACGACAGTGTTCACAGAAATGTTTTAAAGCGCCAAAGCGCTAAGTCTTTGTTTAGAATGTGCGAATGCACTCCACAAATGTAGTAATAACGTGGTTGTAGCAGGTGAGAAACACGTCCAAATCACGTAGTGTCACACAGGTAAGACAGGGGTTCCTCAGCACAATCAGCCCTTACAGAAAGCCCTTGCTCAGAAAGCACGCACGCAGGAAGCGCATGCACTGGGCAAAAGTAGAGAATGCCGGGATGCGGTGATGTGGCTCAGCCGTCACGTGGTTGTAGCAGGTGAGAAACACGAAGTCCAAATCATGTAGTGTCACACAGGTAAGACAGGGGTTCCTCAGCACAATCAGCCCCTACAGAAAGCCCTTGCTCAGAAAGCACGCACGCAGGAAGCGCATGCACTGGGCAAAAGTAGAGAATGCCGGGATGCGGTGATGTGGCTCAGCCGTCACGTGGTTGTAGCAGGTGAGAAACACGAAGTTCAAATCATGTAGTGTCACACAGGTAAGACAGGGGTTCCTCAGCACAATCAGCCCCTACAGAAAGCCCTTGCTCAGAAAGTGCACGCAGGAAGCACGTGCACTGGGCTAAAGTAGAGAATGCTGGGATGCGGAGGTGTGGCTCAGCCGTCACTATAGGGAAAACAAACGACAGTGTTCACAGAAATGTTTTAAAGCGCCAAAGCGCTAAGTCTTTGTTTATAATGTGCGAATGCACTCGACAAATGTAGCAAACCGTGGTTGTAGCAGGTGAGAAACACGAAGTCCAAATCACGTAGTGTCACACAGGTAAGACAGGGGTTCCTCAGCACAATCAGCCCTTACAGAAAGCCCTTGCTCAGAAAGCACGCACGCAGGAAGCGCATGCACTGGGCAAAAGTAGAGAATGCCGGGATGCGGTGATGTGGCTCAGCCGTCACGTGGTTGTAGCAGGTGAGAAACACGAAGTCCGAATCATGTAGTGTCACACAGGTAAAACAGGGGTTCCTCAGCACAATCAGCCCCTACAGAAAGCCCTTGCTCAGAAAGCACGCACGCAGGAAGCACATGCACTGGGCAAAAGTAGAGAATGCCGGGATGCGGTGATGTGGCTCAGCCGTCAAGTGGTTGTAGCAGGTGAGAAACACGAAGTCCAAATCATGTAGTGTCACACAGGTAAGACAGGGGTTCCTCAGCACAATCAGCCCTTACAGAAAGCCCTTGCTCAGAAAGCTCAGAAATCTCATTGTGATAGTGGAGCAATTTCATGGTTATTGGGCTCGGTCTAAGAGACCCAATGGATGCGTTCTTTGTTAAAGGATTGTGATGGCATGAGCTTAAGCAACAACTGCTTCTTTGTGTATGTGTTTGGTTTCCTTGCTCATGTCCCGGGAGGATAGCTCAAGGACAACGTACTCACTTTGGACACAAGACGACACGGAGCAACACAGACTCAATTCACGGGTCTGCGCTCAGAAACCTCTGGTTATTAATCGTGTTATGAATAACCTTTCATATCATGACAACAAGACAACTTGCACTACAAATCTCGCCTCCTTTCCCGCAGCTCCGCTTCCCTCGTATCAAAGGTTTGCTCACGTCCCCGGCATCTGCGGGGGCGTGAGCACAGACTTTCTGTCATGCCTTAGCTCTGGTTGAAAAGCAGCATGTGTAGATTTAACACGACTCTTTTGGGGGTTTTCCATTTCTTTATTTTTGTGCAGCAGGCAGTGGGTATTTTTCACTCTCAAATTGTCATTCACCTAGGCATCCGACGATGATGTGAAGAAGGGTACTACTTCTTTTCAAATGCACACACTTCTGCATATACTCAACTAAATAAAACAATATTTCACACAGCACAGTTAACCGAGTCAATGTCACAGCTTCTGGAGCACTATTTATGTCGTGCAATGAAGCTGACCCGTGGACCAATCAGTGATCTGATTGGTCAACGTGTCATCTCACTATTTCACTCCTCACATGATTCACTCAGCAGCCACAGTTTGGGTGTGTTGCTCATTGCTGGTGAAATGTGTTTACCATGCAATGTGAGGAAGAGCAAATGGAGGGTGACCCACCCTAAACACCACCAATAAAGCAAACAGTTTCTCCAGTCTGCGAAACTGATCTTGACTCTGAGCAGTTGCTGGCCATGCTGGTCACCAGCCATGCCTCTGCATGGAGCATTTCAATAAATGTACTGAATCTTTGCATTGTTTCTGTCCCCCAGTGAGCTCCATGTAGATAGAATTCAGCCCCAGGAGCCATCTTGAATTGTAGCTTGTGGCATTCAGACCTAATCTGGCAGCATATCCCTCAAAAGCCTTTCTTCAGAAGCCACCAGGGCTGTCACAGGGTTTGGTGAGGTCCGGCGAAAACAATGTGGTGAGGCCTCCTTGCTATTGTTTGCACTGTGCCAGCTGCACCATAAATAGGAAGCACAAAAACTCTTTGGTTTTATGTGTTGTGGGCATAAATGTGCTGACAAGGCCCTCTGATTGCAGCTGGGCTAAGCTAAAATAATTCTGTTGGTCCTTTGCACATACCATCAAAAGGGTATTCAGAGTGAAACAGGAGACTGAAACACTGACAATCATTGCAAAGATGATATTGTGGTCAGCCAACATATGTCATCATCCACCATCTGCCAGTCGTGTAAACCTCAGTCAAATTAAAGCTGTGCATGTTGCTGCTAATATGAGCTGCAGTATGACATTTCCATCATAATCCCCCCTGCAAAAGCCTCCCTTATTTCACCTGTGTTTTGGCTTTCTCTAACGTGCTTCTTAACCAAGGTACTGTTGCCAAATAGTGGTTGTCTATACAGGGCAGAGGTTCTCAGTTAAAGTCAACTTGATTGTTTTCTCAGGCCTATCATTTGGTGCAAACATATTTCAGGTTTGGATGTTACTGTGGCGTAGATTTCCCTGTATCTGGACTGAATAACTGGTATTATATCATATTTTTATGTATAGCGTTCCATGACCGACTCCTACTACAAAATGTAATAATACTTCATTTATCCACCTGTGAAGGAAGAGGGGCTGGTTCAGCCCTGCTGAAATATGACCTTGGGAAGTGTAGCCTGGCACAAGTCAGAGTTGAGCTTTCAAAAATAAACATGTATTAGAATGCCTAGCAACGAGCCTCTCTTATCCCCTCCAGTCCCATTTAAGTCAACATGTAACATTACTATTATCAAGCCAACTCGTGGGTCATGGCATATTCCTCCTGATTTTAAGCATCTAATATGTTTCATATTAATAAGAAACGTTACCCCCAGGGCCAATGCACAACCAAATGCTGTGGTATGAATATTTATGGAGAAATAGCTGGTAAGATAGCAGTTTCAGAGCCCATTGCTGGAATCTATGTGTGATCTGCAGGTCACTTGTTTGAATCCTCTCAAGTTCGACAAATGAGCATTACATTTGGCTGGAAGTTAATAATCATTTTATATGAGTGTTTTTAAGTAAAGTGCTCTATCCAAAACACTGTATAAGTAATGGATTTATATACATGCCTACATGTTACAATCAACCATTCTTCAGCTGCAGTAGAGCGCGGAGCGAGGGATCGAGCAGGAGCTCTCACTTCCTCTTCCTAGCTCACCCTGCGCCATCTGAGCTGTCCAGACCACCCCCTCACTGGAGCATTGCCTCTGGGCTATTTAGGTACAGAAACAAGATTTCCTTTTGTTGTACCTATCACCCACCATATTTATTAGCCTCACCACTCTGACCGTGAGGACAGCTGTGAGCGACACCTTATAGCACCACAGACCGATGCCCTCTCCATTCCACCATCAGCAACACTGTTTCCCTACAAGCTCCGAGTGTTTTACCAATGACGTTGTGAGCATCCAGCCAAAATCGTTGTTCGTCTCATAGGTGCCACTGATTGGCAGCCTACTTCCATATCCCGCCCACCAGCCGACCGAAAGGCGGAAGCCGGCACCATCGATTTAGGCATCATGAACAAGGTGCCTGTACTGAGCCTGTCCGGTGCCTACAGGGCCGAGGGCCAGCTATTATACCCGCTACCCACTCTACCGTGAGCCGTGCCGAACCTCACTTGGTCCCATCTACCTCAGCTCCTGGTGCCTGCCTTGCACCCTGGTAAGAGACACACAATCCCACTACTCAGACCTGTGTGTGACTTCTCCTTCTACACAGCTGATACCAACAGTTTAATATATCCTCCCATCTTGCTGGGGTTCACGGGCCAATATCTATCCCCTCCGTACTTGAATATCTGCACAAGCAGCCCGTGCAAGACCTTTCCCTTTTACTACGAACAATGCTTATTGCTGTAAAATGTTCACTTCGGCCCAGTCACAAACCTACTTGCTGCCAGTAATTCTGTATGCCTCCTGATAACGTTTGCTCCGCATGCCTGCTCGCGGTCTGTTGATGCCTATGGCCTATACAACCTTATGACTAAGGCGGCATTCGCATCCACACTGCAGTCTGCCAACTGC
Source organism: Ambystoma mexicanum (assembly GCF_040938575.1). NCBI lineage: Eukaryota > Metazoa > Chordata > Amphibia > Caudata > Ambystomatidae > Ambystoma > Ambystoma mexicanum. The sequence continues at coordinate 545,522,473 of NC_090924.1, forward strand.
TACCCGTTCTGTGCTCTCAATTGTGAGTCAGCACGTCGTAGCACAGTCGTGGCACCAAACTTTGTTTGCCCTAACTGCATCATCGAAAGCACTGTTGTTTATCATACTTACTGCCCAACATGCTCCTATTTTTACGACTTGTCGCCTATATACGTGCCTAGTATCCACTCCTCCTTGTAGGATCATTACTTGTATCCACTCCTCCTTGTAGGATCCTTACTTAATGTTTGCCTCACTGTGATGTTCAACTGTTCCAAATTGTATGATCACATTTGTATGCAAAGATGTTTATTTGCCCACTGCCTCTGAACTAGCCATCTTGTAGAGTGCTTCTCTGACCCACTGCCTGATCGTCTATGAGCCTATTCTATGTTCTGCTTTGTCTTACTGCTCATCTCTGATCTAGCTCAGCTGTATGATGTTCACCGCCCACCACCTAACTCTGAACTAGACTATTTTCTATGATGTTCCTTGGCTTACTGTTAACTTTGAATCAGCCTATTTTGATGCTGCTCACTACCCCGCTGCTCAATTCCAAATTAACCTCTCTGCGTGCATAAGCACTCTCTGGCCCATTGCCCATCTGCATACTGTAGTGCCTTCAGCACTATACATCAAATGTGTAGCCTATAGCCTGCATCATATACCAAATGTGCACCCCTCTGCTTATTTGTATACTGTAGCGCCTTCAGCATTATACATCAAATGCACAGCTATCTGCTAAACGTGTCTCATCTCTTAACTTATTAGGTCAGAAACCTACTTATCGACATATGTCGTTTCTAGTCTATTCCAGACTACTAAGACCACCATTTAAATACTACTTCAGGTTGCCTGGCATATCTCTTTCATTTCAGACTATTGTGAATGTTGAATGCGTGCCTCTATCGTACCTAACCTATTCCAAAATATTGTGTAAACGTTGAATTTAGCCTACACTAGCCTACTGTGCCTCTGTCGCATCTAGCCCATTCCAGACTATTGTGCAAATGTTGAATCTAGCCAACATTACTTTCCAGGCCTATCACCTCTGTATTTTCAAATGTGTACACTAGCCAGCACCTATACCTAGTCACACTTGTACCCCGCACACTTATCTGGTCACCCCTGCCTTATATGAACCTATCTTCTTAAAGTGACTTACTTACTAAGTATCAGCATGCTTACTAAAGCCATTAGCTATATTACCTGCTTTTCATTACTTATATTGAGTCTCACACTCTGCCTTGCTAGATGCCACACTCAGGCCCTTGGAAATTCATCCTCAGCGGCACCCCCCGACCTGCCCAACAATATAACAACTAAACAGCCTCTAGCTATGGGTGACACTATACAGCTATACACCAAATCCTGAGTAACCTCTGCTCAACGGATTCTAGGAATACTCGCCTCAGAGCGAGACTAGAAAAAATATTTGAGCCACCATGAAGTTCGTTACCCATCTCTATAGGAAAAAGGACACCTAAAATTCAGCTGGGCCTAATGCTCTCAAGTACCGAGTTAGTAAACAACCGCCTTCCTAAGAGAAAAAGTTGCACAGTCCAGCACTTGATACCTAAAGACCAATTAGTTTCTCACCCAACAACTGTAGACCCCACTAGCCTGACTATCAAAAGAGCTCTAATAAATTCCAGATCCTTAGTTGCTCATGCCACCAAGATTGCTGACCTCATTCTGAGGGGTAACCTAGACTTTCTCACCATCACCGAGACATGGTGACACCCCACAGCAGGCCCTATGCTTATGCTAGAAGTCCCAGATGAGTATACCATCATGAGACAAGATAGACAAGGAACTAGAGGAGGAGGCATTGCCATTATCCACAAATGCAGTCTCACTATGAGATTAGCCCCCCTTACGATATCCTATCATGTGAAGCACTGTCAGTCAAAGTACCTTTGATTAACTCCCAAACCCTCAACATACACCTGATAAATCGCCCCCCGGGCCCAATTGTAAAATTTGAGGATGACATTAACACAATCCTAGTTAACAACCTCAAAAACTCAATGCAAGCATTACTATTGGGTGACCTTAATCTGGGTTTCAATGACCCTTCGGATCTGCCTGCCCTGGCAACAGCAAATACATTAACAGAATTAGGCTTCACACAAAGAAGTATTACCCCCACCTACAACAAAGGTAGCATACTAGATTGGGTGGCAGACTACAATTGCCATGCCAACATCCTCTCCATCTCACCGCTAGCCTGGACTGACCACTACTTACTCTCATTTACTCTCTCCACCACTAGACCTTTGCCCACACCTGCCCCTATGGCTCCACCCACACTTACCAGACATAAAAAGAGTATCACAACGGATAGGCTCATCCCTGCCATACTCCCCACCCTCAATGCACTGCCTGACAGCACCAACCCAGAGAATCTCGTTGAGGAGTACAACAACAAAATTATGGCCTCTTCCCTGGACCAGATCGCCCCCCTCAAACTCAGACCAAGTAAGCCAAAAAACCATCTGAACAAATGGTTCACACCCTTCCTAAAAAACCTAAGGCAACAAAAAAGAAATTGCGAGGCTGCCTGGAAATCACTACCCTCAGACGCCAACAAAAAAGAAATTTGCCTAGCTAAGAGGGCATCATACAACACTCGGATCTCTCAAGCTAACTCCAATATAAAAGAATGATTTACTATTCTCAAAGAATTAGAGACCCCCATCGCTATTCCAGACACCTGTAACAAAGATAAAAAATGGTGCTCAGACATCCAACATGCACTTGCGAATGAAGTATCTACCTTACAAAATAAAATATCCCTAAAGAAGACTCTTTAAGGAACCCACCTTCTCCCAAAATACCTAGGAACACAGACGAAGCCCATCCTACCAGATTCAACTTCACCAAAGTGTCCATCGTCAAGGTGGAAAGAACTATCCTGTCCCTTAAACCATCCAATTGTCAGGGTGATCTCTGCCATGCACAGCTTATTAAGGATGCAGCCCGAGACCTATCACCCTTCATATCCAAGCTTATTAACGCTTCCTTTACCACTGGCACTATACCTACTAACCACAAACAATCATGGGTACTTCCAAAACAACGTTAGATCCCTTAACTCCCACCAATTACAGGCCAATCACAACAGTCCCCTTTCTTCTAAAAATATTAGATTAGGTGGCCTACACGCAAATACAAAAATATTTGGAATCTCACCACCTACTAGGAGCTAGACAATCTGGCTTCCCCCCTCAACATGGAACAGAAACTGCCCTTATTGATCTCAAGACCCAGGTCGATGAGCTTAGAGACAGCGACAAATCAGCCTTGCTCCTTCTCCTGGACCTCTGAGCTGCGTTCGACCTAGTGGATCATACAATATTATGTAACCATCTCCACACAGCAGCACACTTCTCCAAGGAAGCTATAACCTGGATTAGATCTTTCTTATGTGGCAGAACTATGAAGGTCTTCTCGCCCTCTGCAGTTGCAGACCCCATACCCATCACTTGCGGCGTTCCACAGGGATCCTGCATCTCGCCTACACTGTACAAAAAAATTTACCAAGCCCATTTTCGATGATCTGGAACATCTTGGTATCACCTACACCAACTATGCAGATGATACCCATATCCTCCTCCCACTTTCAGGAGATTATGACAAGGATTTGGCCTTGGTGAATAGAGTGCACATCATCATCCAGGAATGGATGGCCATGCATGGTCTATGCCTGAATGATGACAGAACAGAACTCATCATCCTGGGTACCCGTACGAACCTCAAGAAACTGGGACCTGACTACTCCTCTTTCATAATCGATGGCAATTGCATCAAGATAGCACAGGAAGTAAAAACGTCTACATTCTCATTCTTTAAACAGGTCAACACGCTAGCATCCTCCACGGCCTAGACGTGTAAACTCATAGGAACAGGTAAGCCATTCCTCTCCACTAACAGCTGTACCATCCTGGCCAAGACAATTTATCCTATCCCGATTGGATTATTGCAACACCCTGTACATAGGCTCCAACAAATCCATCACTAGAAGAATCCAAACCCTACAAAACAATGCTCTTAGAGCGGCACTAGGCATTTCTAAAAGAAATCACGTCTCTGAGAGCAGACAACAAAATAACTGGCTCCGAACCAGTGACAAAATCCAGCTAAAAACTCTGTCACTTACACACAAATCTCTTAATAATGCCGCCCCTATCTACCTCTCTGAGAGATTCAATAAACAGACTTCCACAAGACCCACCAGATCAGCAAACAGGGACCGTTTGTCCATCGCTAAATTTAAACTATCCACGATTGGAGGTAATAGTTTCCCCGTCAAAGCATCTAAACTATGGAACTCCCTGCCTCCTACAGTGAGAATAGACCAGTCTTATCTTAACTTTAGAACCAACACCATCCTGTGGCTGAAAACCAATGACCATTAACTCACATGATTTCTATTGAATTGTATCCAACAAAGCCCTTCCCAAATCGGCAACCCCCACCTGGTGTTCATTGTATATAACATTCGCTATATTGTAAATATCTGCAAATTCTGCCACTGTAAGAAATGTATTTTACTTCACAACTCAATATATGTTAGCTATGGGGATAACAATAACATTGTACATAATGCCAGTAACTTCTGTAAATAGCAGTTTATCCTGCTCTGTAATTAATGTTTCACACTTTGACTCACTGTAACTAAGCTTTGCACCGTCTTGTAACTGCTGCGCCCTGATACCCCTGGGTCTGGCACGCATTATAAATAATTAAACAAACAAACAAACAAACAAACAAAACAAACAATGAATCCAAGCATAGGCTCAGAATGTCAAATTCCTGAATTAGTGTCATTTAGGTGTGACTTCTGTGACACGCATTGAATTTCAGGCATCCCTGCATGCGCATGATATCCAACTGTTTCTTTGCTTCCTTGAGATATGTGTGAATTGTATATCTTGTTTTATATATAACTCCTGCACACACCACTGCCCTATTTTACCCACAACTCATCTGGTGGTCATGAACCACATGAGGTATACCAACAAAAGACCTCGGCTGGGCATGCTTCCGGCTGAAAAATGGATAAGGCAATTGCGTTGTGGGGTCACAGATAGGAATAACACCAGAGATTATTCAGGAAGCAGGTTGTCCTGGTCAATCAAGAAAGCAGTAGAGGGTCCAGGTTGCAGAGAGAGGGTCCTTTTGTAGCCAGCCTGCACTCTGCACTTCCCTGCTTGAGCTTGATGGGTGGTGTGAATGACCGCGAGTGACAGCAGCAAGTTAGCATGAATGTATCTGTGCTCATTCAGAGGTGGTGTTAACGAATGCACTATGGTTACATGACACTGTCACATAAAGAGTCAGTGAATAGCTTTCTATTAGTGAGTGACAGAGGCGCAGCACTAGTGCCTATTCAACAATCACGCCGAACAGCAGGCGACTCGCCATGTGTGGCACATTTTCGCACAGGGAGATGCTAGACCTGGGTCCCACACTTATATGATATGAAATGATAAATATGCCTGTACAAAAGTGTTTCTAGGCCCGACAAGACAACGGAGGGAAGACAGAGGGAGGACAAGACAAACAATCTTACTAGGCCTTGTGCCATTCAGATCGCACAAGTGCAGAACGCAAAGTGCAAGGGGAAGGGAGGCTGTGAGGCTGCTGTGAGCGTGTGGCCTGGAGCAGTTTGTACCCCATGCACTCCCCTCATGACGGTCCCGCAAGCCACGCATCGATATAATCATCGGCAGACACGGGTATCTTTCTGTTTCCTTGCCTCGCTACCAGGTAGCAGAACTGAATATAAGAGGAGTTTCTTGCAACACCCAGCATGGAGCCGAGATCTCAGTGTGCTCCCTATTTCCCACCCATCACGTGATCTCACACTTGGGTAAATGTAATCTGGCCCAGGGACAGCAAAACATTGAGCAGAATGTATCCACACCCTCAAGTGCCCTGAATCCCCCTCCAGTACATCTCTAGCACCCCTGCCGAAGGAAAGATTTTGGTGTCCAAGCCAAAAGACACCCCCATTCAATTCCTCTCTCCATCCCACTATTCTGGCATATCAAAGAAATTCCAATTCCTTGTATTGTTTACACCTTAAGTGCTAAGGACAAGTATGTTAGTCCTTTTTGCATAGGAATGCATGATAGTCTTCTAGATGAATGGCCATGGGCCTCATTAGGACCCTGGCAGAATGGGTTTAACAGCGCCGGTAAAGGTGCCGGAGCCGTTAAACCCATTCCGCCCTATTACGAGGTCAGACCAGACGTCCTTTGCGGGTCCCGCGAGGGGACCAGGGAGCTAACAACGGGCCCGTTATCAACGGGCCTGTTGTTAGCTCCCTCCCCATTCCCATTGAGCCCTATGGGGGCTCAAATGGGAATGGGGATGGGTACATTGAATGAGGAATTACTGGGTCCTCCAAGGTTGGAATGGCTCGGTAATTCCTCATTCAAGGAACCCGGACCCGAGTTTGGAGGCAGCCATGCCCTTATTAAGGGCATGGCTGCCTCCAAACTAATGAGGCCCCATGTCTTGTTTTTGTTGTCAAGGAAAACATAAAGTAGTGGGACTGCCAAAGGACGGCTTTGCTGAAGTCCCTTTTCCAAGCAAGTTATTAAATGTAAAATAATTCCCAGCGATGCATGACGCAGTTAAAGTTCTATGCAGAAAACACTATCATTTCTTAAGAAGAGACAAGCATATAAGGTGGAAAATACCTGATTATGATAGCCAATCAGCTGTAGTAATGAAACAGTGCTCTTCTATGCCGTTATTGGAAGGACCTACAGAACTTCAACACAGCACGTTTCAGAACGGAAAGGGTTAACAATTGTACAGCTTTGAAAAGATTACGATTAGGGTCACTTCATAACGGCACACGTTTCATCAGCGTAATTAGGCTTTCAGGCCTGGCAAGCAACGTTCGTTTTTTCCACGGGGGCTAATTTCCCCTTTTAGTGGTTCTTCAACCATTAATGATATCTCTCCGCTCTGAAAATAATTCAGCTGCCTTATTGACCCCATCTATGTTGGTACTGTCACCTTATCAAATGAATTCCGGCGGGGAACAAAAAAACCCACTTTCAATGCTAACATTGTGCTGTGTGTTTCTCCTGATAATGGCCGCATAATGCCAGCCCATTTTAGTGTCTTAAGAACTGCACAGTAAGTATCCCATGTGACCAATGCAAAGGTATTTGGGAAGTTGAGTGGTCAAAGGTTATAGAAAGGTACTCAAGCACGTTTCGCAGCAAAACAAATATTTCCATAACTGTAGGAGTGAAGAAGCGGGGAATACACTTGTGTTGTTTCCCGTGGGGGGCAAGGGGGGTCTATGCAGGGACAAATATTGCATTCAGTTGTAGTTTTATCACGAAATAACTAGCCATCTCATTTCTCTAATTCTATGTTATCCACTGTATCCGATTATCAAAGTAGAGTCATGTCATTATGCAGGCAAGGCACAGTACATTATTTGCTTCATATGTAGAATCCTCGACTCATCCCTTTTGGTTTGGGCTATGTGGAATTCGGGTTTGCACGAGACACAAAGACATTTGGATTTATTTGTATTTTATTTATTTTAATAACAGGGGCGTCAATTTCCATCGAGAAATGACTTGCAATATAACACATTTACAGATGGTGGAAAAATCCCCACCAATGTTGCCTGTACAAATAGCATTAAGATGAGAACAATAACTGAGACAGTTTATGAGGGTGTATTAAATGTGGACATAAATCAGGGTCAAAACAAAACAGACAGATACAAAATGTATATAGGAAAACAGGTGACTTACAAAGGTAACATTAGTGCTTCAAACTAAAGAGGAGGACTAATTAAATATACAAAAGGACATTATTAAGCATCACTAGAGGCAGTGGAGGAGTCAGGTAGTGTGGATGGGGAAGGGAGAAGGGGGAGCTCCCTCTTTAGCAAGAAAGTGAGGTTTTAGAAGAGCTTTGACTAGTTCCACAGTTGGTCTGGCTTTGATTGCGATGGGCAGTGCGATCCAGTGGAGCAGGACAAGTAGGGAGAAAGAGTGGACGTGAGAGGTGGCACAGGGAGGGTATGGGATGGTCAGGTTGAGTGCAGAGGAGAATCGGAGGGAACAAGATGGTGAATAAATTGAGATACAATTCGAGGGGTACTAGGGAGCAAGGCCATTGATATCCACTGGCATCAGAGTATTTATCATATGCATTACTATTATAGTAATAGGGAAAAACACATGCACATCTTGGAGGAATCATGACAGGTAGCTTGCAAGCGGGAACCCAGGCTCCGCCCACTCCAGGGCCTTTGTGTTCTACTGGAACAGCAGTCTTTGGCAAAGAGTTGCTGGGTCCATATGTCAGCTCGCCGCACAGCCCCAGTGTCTCATGCTGCATAGTTTCGGTTTCTAATACGGGTGGGTCCAATTTTTCCTGATCTTCCTCCCTGGGGTTCCTGGGCATGTGAGAAGTCAGCACTGTCAGTGTAGGTAGCTCGGACGGCTCCGAGATCGGATTTATTTTCAAAAGGATTGCCGCTGGAGAGGAGCTCATCAATCAGGTGGCCATCTTCGTTGCGCGCAACAGCGCCCCCCATTTCCACAGTGTTGTTTTAAATAAGTGAAAGAAGGATGGGTTGTGTAGGGAGTGTGCACTGCCACTGATTCCGATAATGTGAACGAAGCATTCAACAATCAGAATCTAACACGGACACTGTAAGATCTGTTTACTTGAAACTGAACGAATTTGAGTTTTTGTGTTCACTGTCAAATAGGCCCAGCCTTGAAATGGACCCAAGAGGGTCGAAACACGTGTTGGCTTCTGAATGGGCTGTTATTAGCATTTGAATGGGCTGTTCCTGTTGGGCAATAAATGAGACCCACAGTTGTGTTTAAGGATGCCTTAACATGGGGCAACTAATAAGACCCACATGTTTATAATTAAACCATTTACTCAACAAGGGAATTAAATTTTGATTGTTGACTGCCTCATTCACATTATCAGAATCAGTGGCAGCGCACACTCCCTACATATCCCCTCTCCTTTCGCTTATATTGCTAATGCAGGTTGGGATTATCCTGCAACTGTAAGGAGGTGCGGCAGTCACACGTTCTCCATGTAATGTTACCTATATATATCTATTCCACAGCGCCCATTATCCGGTAAATCCCACTTGTTTCTTGTTTTAAATAAGGTTAAGGAAAGTCTTTACTACTTTTCAGGATAGCATAACAAACTTATTTTTGACAACAGTGATTTAAGTATGGCAAAGGGCAAGTCTTTTCAAGGTTTCTGGTTCACAAAATGTTCAAAGGAAACAAGAACTTAATATGACCAAGTCTCTTCTCAACATACCAATTCAAAGTGAGTTTCCCGGTTCACTCCTCTGCAGGAAACCCATCAACCACAAACTCCCAGGAATATACCCCTTTTGGCTCACTTAGATCCCCTGGTGTACTCTCCTGCCAGATATCCTTGTCCAAAAAGGTTTCACTACCTGATATCCTTAGCAGGGTTCTCTGCACATTCCCTTTCTCCGTAAGTACCACACAACTGTGCTTTTTCACTAGCACACTTTTGTTAACTTCATTTGTTCTATTCGGTCGGTATTCAAAAATACTTTTAATATGCTTCTAAGCATATCTGCTCATCCTGTGACCCCCTTTGCTATAAGGTTGACTTAGCATCTCTTTGTGCAGTGGCTGAGGAGTGCTCATGAGGGGTTGGCTTCCCTTTATTGGTAGCGTCCCGCTAGGTCTTTGCCTATGTTCTTCCTGCCTTCGCTGCCAAGACCAGTGCAGCTTTGCAAGACCGTCTCTCAATGCATGGCTTCGCTGTGCACCATGTGCTTTCTCTCGCGCTGTGCTCCTCTCCTCTGCTTCTGGACCTCTCCCGCTGACTTCTGAGAACCTTCTTTTCCCACAGTTCTTTGTAGGATTCCCTTTGCCATCGGTCATGATTTCCGCTCTGCACACTTTGCAACCTGCCTTCTCTGTCCATCCAAGTTCAATTAGCTCCATGTGATTTTGAATTTTAAAAGTCCAGCACAGCTGATTAGATTTGTGACAACTAGACTGCACAGTGGTAAACAGTGTATTGGTGGGTAAAGGGCCTGTGAATGCGCTCTGCCTAGCTCTAGAATATGTGCAAGAATGAGCTGCGTTGCTAGCATCAAGAGCCAGGTGTACCCACTTACACCTGGTAGTGTAGAAATGCAATTAGAAAGATGTGACGCGCTTGTCAGGCTGACACTGAACTACTTACAAACACCTGAGAGACTAGAGGAAATATTTCTCTAGACCACGTATGAACAGTCCTCTACAAATTGGTACAATATAATGTATTCACCAGGTCACTTGTTTGCCCTTATTCCATTTGTATCTACCACCTGTATGTGTTGTTAATCATTAAATCTTCACATACCCATTTGAAGTATCAAAAATATCAATTTATTAATTTTTTTAGATATAAAACATTATGTCATAAAAAAGCATACACCTTTATGTCAAACGTGCATACATCAATATAAAACAGATTATACCATTTTCAACCCATTGATAGTGTACTACAACAATATACTGTGGTCTATTAATTCATCAATGTTTTTCATTCTCTCATTAAATTAATTTTCAATATGGATCTATGGTTAGAACCTTCTCAAGTTGAGCCGGCACACCCTAGTCCTTTTCACTTTCACCCATCAGTCTTTACTCACTCATTCCAAACTTTCATACTGCATCCACAAACACTCCCAACATGTTTCTTTCCTTAGACTTTTATCACAACTATTAGGAAATTCATCAGGGGTGGAGCCACATTCAATTGCATTGTACAATACAATGATATCTTCTTAGAATCATTAGGGGAACCACATCTGGTCCCTCCCTTTGTTCCTCTCTTCCGGCTAAGACACCGAGTGGAAATCTGTGGGAAACAAGTAAAGGGCAATCGACTTTTAGTGTTCGACATATCCTGGTTGTATTTATCATTAGATACAACTTGATATGCTTAACATCACAGTAGGAGGCTACCATTAATTTATTAACTCCTCCTTTTCATCTTTTGATGGTCTCACCCCGCTTGGTAGTAATGACAGGTTTCACATGTACTGTTCTCTTAAAAATTCTTATCTCTGTCTAGTTTTTTTTGCCATTTCTTTAAGCCATGTTCTGATCAAAGCTTCCTCAAGCCTCAAATCTCCTTTATGGTTTATTCTTAGTATTAAGTTAACAAGACACTCTTTTTTATGGCCCGTTCTCATATTACCTCAGTATCCTACTTCAATCCCGTGTCGAGATCTGTCTTATCTTCGCACACGAGTATGTTCTGGCTCTGCTTAAGTTACTTGAGATAGTAACTCAATGGTTTTAGCCATTCAAGTGCACCATTCCCGCAAAACCTATGCAGAGGAACAAAACACACACCGTTTTGTGTAAAAAGGCTCTTGACATGAGTTGCAATAGTTGTTCTACAGTTCTAAAGGCCACTTTCTACTGCTCTTACCCATGTATCCAATTTGTGCATCTCCGTTTCTATTCTGCTCGCTCGACAGGCTAGCTCTAGAATCCACCCCCCTTCATACGGTTGTTCCCAATATCCTCACCTTCTTTGGGCTACAAGGGACATGAAAACAAACCAGGAGTCAAATGTGTCATCTTTTCTCTCTAATTATGTTGTTACTTCTATATTTCTTAAGTCATTGGTGATATTGCCACTCTCCACGGGTTATTGCTTCAAAGAAGCATACAAAGACTTACCAATGGGGGGCGTATTTCGTGTCTCTGATGTCTTTACAAATGAGTCTTGCAGCACTTGGGGTTCTGGCTCCTGCTTTGTACTTGGGACCGCGTGTTTCCAGTATACTGGTTCTAACTACGTCCACCAACAATTTTGCTGTAAAACACGAAGCAACAACACCAAAAGGTGTAGAGGGGCCGTGTGGACATGTGTATACAATTATCCCGCTCTTCCCCTTACAGATCGTGTCCCTTCTCATCCGCTCCATAATGTCTTATGTACTACTGCCTAAAGTGCCTTACCTGGGTTCTCCTGCAGAGCTCATTGGCGTCTTCCTTCTCGCCTGGTGTACCTTCGCCGGTCGCGTATCTTTTACTCGGCCCTGACTTCCTACTTTTATACTCGTCATTGGTATCACGTGACCATTCCATCATGTGATTTCCAATCTACACGCGGGTGACTTTTTCTATTTAAGGCGCCAGAGTGAAAATGCTGCCTTCGGGCCCCCCTACTTAAGTTTAAATATGCCGCGGGTCATTTCACTCTATATCCGCGGTGTCTTTTCACGTTTTACACCCTCAGTGTAATTTTTATGCACGCGGCATTGGCCCCCTCTGGCTGGTTTTGTTATCACTCCGGTGGACACAGGTATGTAACATTTGGTATTGTAAAATTTAAAATAAAATAATTTCTTTACTGTGTATATATTTCAACTGTGCTAATACAATGCCAGTATATCGTAGTGAGGTATTCATGGCCATCTTTATATAATTTTAACTTTTCACCACTCATTATATATTTGCATCTATCATCTCCTCACGTAGGATAGATTCAAAGATCTCTCAAGAGTTTTTTTTCATTTTCAACTCCTTGCCCTACTTGAGCATTTGTTTTTTTAAAATATTTTTTACAGAACTGATGATGAGCCACACCATGAGAAAACCAGTGTGGTAAGAAATACCTGTGGTTTTCATATCTATACTTATCAAGGAAGCATTGGGGTATGCCTAATTCTACAGTCAAATGTGAATGCCCAGATTTTATTAGGCAGCACTCACCTGCATCCTATACTTTCGCGAACATCAATCTCTTTGGATAGCCTAGGCATCCCACTATATGTCTTCCTGGGTTGTCAATTACACTCCGGTCAGCCTTGACGCCTAGTTTTGAGCCAATTGTTTGATTTTACTATTCTGCTCTTTCATTTAGTCCCACATCAGCGCTGTTGGTTAGAAAAATTAGTTCTTTTTCTTTCAAGATTAGTTTTTTTCTGTCTAGGTTGATATCATTACTGTTCTTTACTTGGTAGACTACAGACCACCTCAGGTCTTCCACTCTATGTATATTTTCTATAAAATGTCCTACCAGTGGGGCTGAGTGCACCCTGTTCTTTATGCAACTTTTGTGTTCAGTTATCCGGGTTTTGACGTTCCTTTCCGTTTTCCCTATATGTAGTTTATTGCAAGGGCACCAAATAACGTACACCACAAATTTGGAGTTACAGTTTGTTAGCACTTTTTGTTTCCACAGAGTATCTAGGCCCAGGTCTATTTCTGTTGTTTTCTTTGTCTGTTTGCAGCAACTACAGGATCCACATGGATAATGTCCCTCTGGTCTTCTTAAGCCCCATGTTTCTGTAAGGGTTGGTTGCGCTTGTGTCTGTTTTGTAATATCATTGCGCATGATCTGATCTTTAAAGGATCTACTCCTCCGAAAGGCAATGAGTGGTCTTTCAAGGGGAACATTCCCTTTCTCAAGTATTTTCCAATTTTGGTGAATAATCTTCCGAACCCGATTGGAGAGGTTACTGTATGTATTGACAAAGACTAAATTGTCTTTATTTTTGACTTTTGGTGTTTGCTCGAGGATCGCATCCAGATGATTATTATCAGCTCTTTTTATGGCTTTTTTAGTCAAGTTTACCAGGTACCCTCTTTCATGCAGGCTAGTTCTTAATTTCTTGGCCCCAGCTTTGTAGTCTGTCCTGTTTGTACTGTTTTTCTTCAGTCGTAAAAACTGCCCAAAAGGTAGGTTGTCGCGTGTATGAGTCGGGTGAAAGCTGCTGTAATGCAGTAATGCATTACGATCTGTTGTTTTTTTATATGGTTTCACATATAATTCGCCCTTGTCTTTGTCACACTTTGACACTGAACTACAACATTAAAAATGTGTGTTGACTAACACTGAATGTATATATACGTCTATATTTATGTGAATTATTAGGAGTTTCAAAAAGAATTATAGGCAGAGCGCGACAAGCGCGTCACATCTTTCTAATTAGACTGCACAGTGTTCTCAAGGTTACATTTTCTCCACATGAACTCCTTGCTCCTCTTCCTCGTCACAGTACTTGAGGCTTTCTCGGACATTGAGTCTGTGGAAGTTTCAATGGATTTTACATCACATAGTTGAGCAGTTGCAAACACATTACAATCACCATAAACATCAGATGTTTTTTATGTTTTAGTTTCACCATGTCTACATGAAGACTGAATGGGTTTTTTCTTAAACAGAGAATTTCTCAAGGTTTTAGAATTAGATGGTTTTCAATAAGGACATTAGGCCATTAAAAATCCTCAATTTAATGGATCTTTTTCACAATAAAGAGAAGTATATCACTTCTATCCTTGTGGAGTCACCACTCTCCCCTTACAACCATCTCCTCCCATGTGATCCACTCTCAAAATACCAATCCCAGGGTCAAGATCAGGTAGCAGCTGCCTTCCCCTGGCCACAATGGAGGATACTTTAGGCTGGGATCAAGTGATGTCTCTGCAGGATTCATCACACAACTTATTTAAATCGTTAAAAAGAAGATGTTCACTTTTTTCAGCTTTTTATTTTGGTTTCCACGGCCCGTTACACTGGCTATGAGAGGTGCATTCCCGTTGGTGGTGAGATCCCCGCGGCTACGTGTCAGTGGAAATGCACATGCTGTTCTTGCAGCTACCGAAACAAAAACTTTGCTTTTAAACGTGGTAATCCCATAGCTATACAGCCGTTTTGTGTCAAGGCTAAACATGGCATTTAGTAATACAGCCATAGGCCACACCACAATCAAGCATTTCTAGTCCATTGACACTGTGAGAACATACGTAAACCCGCTTTTTAAAGCATTTATGTAATGTTTCTATGGTCAGTTACCATGACTATGTAACCGCACCCACTGCATAAGCACAATGACACTTCCTGCAGCTTTGTAATGATTCTCCTGATTGGTCCGCATTCATAACCATGATAATTTCACCACAACCACAGGAAATCTGTATGATTCTTTAATTGATTTTTTGGCTTCGGTTGAGGTACATTCCAGCTCCACCAAAAAAAGCGCTTTTCTTTTAGTATCTTTATGTTGCTATCCCTTTTTACCTTCTCTTACTCCTTAACCTCTCTCCCTTGTCTTGTCAAGTGTGTTTATTGTCTCTTCTTTAATTTCGCTTATTTTTTCTGTTTTTTAAAACTTTTTCTTTAAAGTGGCATGGTAATTTTGTGCAGTATTTTTATTTTCCTTTGTAAATTTTCCTCGTTGGTCCTCCATTTACCACCATACAAGGACCATCCAGTGACTTCAGTGATGACGACATCCAACAAGGCATCTTTTCTCTGGAAGACGAAGATGTTGGCTGGGTTGCCACTGCCTCACCCCCCCTGAAGAAGGCAAAGAGCATCAGTATGGCGTTGGATAGCTGGAAGTATTTCCTGGTGCTGTAGCAACACAGCCTGAAGCAGGGTGAGTCGGTCCGCTGCACCTTCTCTAGTAAGGTACCGTGACGGAGGCTGTCCAACATCCCATCCCAGAGCCTGGCTCTTAATCAACATCTTGTCTGGGTGCACAGGGATGAAGTGGATGACACCTACCAGCATGCCCACCAGAAGCAGAAGGTGAACGCCCACAGACCCCAATCAACACAACGGGCCTGCAGTGCGACATCTACTTCCTCACCTGCACCACCATCAGCACTGGCCACACCTCCAGCAACATCTGGGCCACTGCAAGTGCAACACCTTCCACAAGCAGGACAGTGGCCATGCCATCTGCAACCCAACCTGCTGTCATCCGGCCAACTGTAAACCTAAGCGAGTGTATGATTTTATGACTGGTGTGCCACAATGGAATTACTTTGAGAGGTGCCATCCTAGACGAGAGGGACCTTCACATAACAAACCAGCAACAGAACTGCCAACACTAGGATTTTTTTATTTTTTGAATTGGCAATTTTTTTAGTAACAATACCCAAAAAATGTCAAACCAATAAACATTTATTCATGCTCCAACCCTAATATTCTTCCCATCCAAGCTCCCCCTCCTCCTTTCACCCCCAAAAGTTATTTTAAGAACCACCCTTAAAGTAATGAAAAATAGAAAAAAAGAATGCACAGACTGTATAAATGGATTGATAAAGCATGTACCATCCATTTTATACAGTATGTGTCTCTAGTATGAGTGAGCGAAAGTTTCGCTCGTGAAGCGAATAGTGAATAATCTGCACTGGATTCCACTTCTGCTTGATCCACAAAATCAGCATTACTTTTCCGCCGCCACTGAAATTTTGAACACTTTTGCACAGTTGTTTTTTTTATCTGTGCTAGTTTCATGCCGCTGCACACTTTTCTATGATCCAGGCTAGTTTTGTGCAGTCGCTGAAGACACTTTGCATACTTTTCGCTTTTTTTCTAACTGTACTAGGTTCACGCAGCGGCACGAGAAACTTTGCGCATCTTTTTTTTTTGTTCGATTCATGCTAGATCCGCCCAGAAGCATGAGGAACTTTGCATTGCTTTTTATTTGATTCATACTAGGTTTGCGATGCAGAACGACAAACTTTGTGCTGCTCTCTTTCGATTTGTGACAGGTTTGCGCAGTTGAATGAGAAACTTTGTGCAGCTTGTTTTGGCTTGCAAAAGGGCACGAGAAACTTCGTGCTGCCCTTTTCGATATGCAAGGGTGGCGGAACGGTTGATTTTGGCGAAAATGATCAATATCTTTCAGATTTCGCTTCTGCAGCTGGCAGAACAGAATTTCACAATTTCGCCCATCCCTAGTCACTAGAACCCTCTGTATGCACACAATTTGAAATTACTGTAGTTATACAAAATGCACTATTTTATAACTGCAGTTATTGGACGTAAACCGCATATGTGCACTTTTCATCGTTTGAACACCAACAATTACTCAAATTGCTCAAAGGTACCCTCACCACACCCACAACCACTCTACTCCCTCCTCATAATCCCACAGCACTGCCTGTTAATATTCTTCAATTTTTCCTCTGGCACACTTCCATTTTACATATTTAATGTGATAACCACGATAAAATAACCATGTTAAAAAATTGCTTTTATCGAATCTGATTATTTGCTCCATTTCAGACTCCCCAATTTCACATGATGTCCACCACCGTCCCCACCACTACCATAAAAACCTTTCAATACTTTTTTCAACTCTAAATACGTTTTTGAACACGTTTTGTTTTTGGCCAACCCCTGTTTAACCATGGTTATCTCTTGCATCGAGCAAAAAAAAAAAGGTGCCTTTTAATTTCTGAAAAGTCTCTCTGCTGCAAAGCACTATGGGAGATATAGCTATCATTTTGGGCTAGTGGGCCTCCCCCTTCTCCGTAAGTGCTTTGTGCCCAAGTTGTTTTGTATCTGCTCCAATTCTGCCCAGTGGATTTTGCGCTCCGCAAAACCTTGGACTTTTCTCTAAGGGGAAATGAATGGGAATAGGTTGAAAACAGCTTTTTTGTTGCTTTCTGAATAACATTTTCATTTTTTATCTAATCTTTCCCAATATTTCTAGTCTGGGATGGGCCAGCGATAAACTTTTTGTTTGGAAAATATCAGCCAAATCCATCATGTAAGTCAAAAGTTATTATCAATAGATTTTTCGGATGTCCTATGGATCAAGGCATCACCTTAACTACAATAAACATGACACATGCAATTTCATTTTAGTAAAGCTTTTCTGAAGTAAAATACTCCTTTTAGTAAAAAATGAATTATCTACAGGTCATAAATTATGTGCGGTTTTCCTGCGGTTGTCCTTGGTTTAAAGTTCATACTTAATTGTGCCCAACATATTCGAAATTGTTTGCCTATCAAATCTTAAAACTTTCCCTTTTGCTTTGGTACCTATTCATATGCTCACGCTCCATTGTGGAATACCCTTTCATATTTACCATTCTTCTTTCAGGGATAACTAGACACAGAACCTTGTTGAAGGTTTTGTGTCACAGTATATATTTAAGTCTGGTAAATAATCCTGAATGCAATACCGTGGAACACGCCTATATGCACTGTGGTAGTGGGGGCAGCCCAGCCTCCATGCTCCCTGATTGGGAGGAACTGGTCCCACTATTCCCTATCAGGGACGTTGAAAGTAGCACCAAATAAGAGTACACCAGGTTTCAGGCACATTAGAGGACCAGAACCTTCTAAAGGCTATAATTTGTTGAGATTCCCTGTGTTACAGAAATCAGCTGGCAACAACTATTTGTCCTACTTATTGACTGGAATGCAGTACATTCCAGCTAATCAAAGCCATCTCAGCCCCTACCTCTTGAAATTAAAACCTTAGGTTTCAAAGTTAGAACTCTGTGACACCACCATTCTTCTACTAACCATGGAATTCTGCTGATCCCTGGCAGTTACTGATTACTCTGCACATCCTCTGGTGAAAATGGTTACTGGACCACATGATTTTCCTGGGCACGTCTTTGTGGGTGGGCTTGTAGTTAATCTGCAGCAATTGCTGCCTGTGACAATGCATTCTATGTTTTCCATTGTGAAAATCCCTACAAGAACGTATAGGTTGTCTGAGCTGTGCTATTGTATTGTATTGCATTATATGCTGCTATTAAAGTAGTGATCTAAATAAATAAATACAAAAAGCAGAACCAGGGGGATTTATTTATGTTTTATTTTTATTTATTGGGTTCTTATAATGCGACAATACAATGTGACATTTGATTAATACATGGTACAAATTAATCAAAAGAGATAATCATTTAACTGAATAACTAATCAACAATAGTGATACACTACCAAAGAATCTGCTTATGAGTACATGGTAATTCATAATTGGACATAGTCATCAAGGTCTGTACATTTTTATGAAAAATAGTGAATCGATGCCAGATGTAGGAGTTTATCCAAAGAGTCAAAATAAAATTCCATATATGGATGCTCTAGGATAAACAAACCCAATTACACAAAACAGTATACCCAAGCCAAAGTGAAACTACCACTATGGTATGAAATCAATTAAATAAATCACACTCAAGTTTCACCTCATAACATTGTACCTGAAAGACTTTGATGCATGTCAACCCCAATGGTAGATGTAGGAAAAATGTAGATCTTCACCCACTGTTAATCAAAATAAGCATAATGTAAACCACAATCTTGAAACATTATGTTATAAAGAGAAAACAAAGAAAGAAACCTGTGTGATAAATAGTCAAAGTGTACCTTAGAAAATGTGTCAAATGCCGCAGAGTGGTATCTCACCCAATCTTCAGGAACTAGAAAATTAAATAAAAAAACGCTTAAGTACCATGTGCCGAAAAGGTCCCTATGATATCCCAAACAGTACACAAAAACGGACCACCGCTCACAAGCAAAGATCAAAGATCCACCTAGCAACTCTCGAACACCATAGAGATAAGCTCCCTGCGATTGACTCACAAGTTTAAAAAGCCAAGATGGCCACCACGTGAGGTTGTGATGTCATCACGCGGACGCAATGACGTCTTGACGTGTAGTGTTCATGTAGAGTAGATGGAGTAAAAAACACCCCTGATTAACACAAGAACTTTATTAAACAAGGGAAGGAAGGTAAACATGCCAGAATGAACAAGATAAGGAAACTCTTAAGTGTTGCATAATTGTACATGATTGCATGTTCATGATATATATGGCAATAAACTACGAAATTACAATTTTTGAATACTGAAACATCATCAAGTGCTGATATCTGAAAATCGACAGTGCACACTTCCAAATCAGTCAACGATTTATTCCATAATAGATAGAGTACTACTGATGAAAAGAGGTCCATCATATTATATCCAAATAACTAAATAGGAGACAATAGCTGATCATCAAAAATAAAATTAAATAAAAATAAATTTAAAAAATCCTTAGCTAGTAAACAATGTATCATAAAAAAGAGAAACAATACACTGCTGCATTCTTGTAGTGCTAGCAAGTAATTACATAAAAGAAATGAATTAACAACATATAATTGGGAGTCCAGAATAGTATATGATGAAATGTACAGGATTCTATGTTCACATCAAGATATCCTACAAGTAACATCGCAGACTGAACACTTCATTCCCTTTGGTTAAATCGTGTCCAACCGGTCTATCCAGTACACCTCCCTTTGCAGCAATCTCTTCAACCTATCTCCCCCTTTTGTATATACACACAGAACTTCCTGTATTGCAAATCTAATTTGCAAACTATTATGTCATTTATCCAAAAAGTGTCTAGCTACTGGGGATTTCAAGTTACAAGTGTGTATGTTTGATTAATGTTCCACCATCTCTTTTGTGCTGACCTGGATGTTTGTCCCACATATAAGAGGCCACAAGGGCATTTAATGGCGTAAACAACTCTTGGGGCCAGATTACAGAAAGTTTGCACCAGTGCAAGTGCAATGTTTGCACAGTATTAGCACTGCAACAAAGTTTTCCCTATTTTAAAAAAACACTGGGGCACATTCAAAAACCATTGCACCTCGACAAGTGCAGTTTGGCATATTAAAAAGCACTTGGGGGGAAAATTGTCCTAGTGAAAAAAAGCTGCATTTTCACTACATTTTTGCACCACAGCAAAGTTTGCCCGAGTGCTAATAAAGAATGGTGTTAGCACTAGGGCAAACTTTGCCCTGATGCAAAAATGCATCAGAAATGTATCTTTTTAGCACTAGGGAAATTTTAGCACTGGTGGTCGAGGTGCAATGGTTTTTTAATGTGTCCCAGTGTTTTTAAAAATAGGGAAAACTTTGCCCTAGTGCTCATACCCTGCAAACTTTGCACTTGTACCAGTGCAATGTTTCTGTAATCTGGCCCCTGATGTATTGCAGGTAGCAAACATACGTAGCACAATTCTTTTTCCAGTATGGGGATGTTGAATGGAGTTGCCCTTCATGATATGATTGCCATTACTGCAATTTAGGCACAGGTATGTACCATTCTTGCGAGTCTATAATCTTCTCTGTGTGTCAACCTTTGGTTTCTCAGCTCGTCTCTAAAGTTCCTCCCTCTCCTATAAGCCATCATACAACAGTTAGGTAATAGTTTCCGCAATTATGGGTAAAATTGTTGAGGCTTCCAATGTGTCCTAATAATTCTCGATATGTGCATACTCTGGTATACTCAGTAATGTAAATAAGTGGTAAATCCTGCCTTTTAGATCCTCTCTCTCAATCGGGACAATTGTATGTTGTGCTTGACAATTAACTTTGTCGGGATAGCCTCTTGATCTCAATCTTTCCCAGCAAATTGTATGAAGTGGCAGGGCCCAGAGTGTACTGTGTGCAAGGTGGATGAGGTGGGCCCAGAGAGGGGAAATGAGTATTGTGAGTCACCCTTCACAGTGATGTTTGCATGGTCACATATTGACTGAAGGTTGCAGTGCTAGGGAATAGTTTAATATTCTGACAATATTTTATGATGAACTGTCTGAAAGTGCAAATGGAGCCCAGCTGAGGATTCCCACACAGAGGGCTTCAGGTGTTACATGACGATCACCAAATAATACCATAACATGCTTGTTGCTGTACAGAGCTTTATGCCAAAGTAAGGCCACCACACAGCAGTGAGGTCGGGAAATGGAAAGGAACTCTTTGAGACTGCAAACAAGCAATGCTAGTACCAGCGCCCACCCACAGGTCTGTACTGAAAGGCTACTCTGACCTACCTAGCTGTTTTTACAGTAAAGATATGTGGGGGACTCTGAATATACATCTGCATTAGAATGGACCTCGGTATGTAGGTTTTCCCTTGAGACCACAGCCCTGAGTGGGCTGCCCGAGAAGTAATCGGGCCTTGCAAACAAACGTTTGGGTGTTCCAGGGGTGGTGTGGAGAATGGGCCCTTATTAGGTGGTTTCTGGGCTCCTCTGGAAATGGTCTGCAGATATACAAAACCTTCATAACATCTTTCATCTGCGATAGTTGTCTAGTTGGGTTATCAGGTACAATAGGGTAAACCCAGCTACCTTTTGGAAAACAGCACGTTTTACTGGACATGGTGCTCGTTGTACAGCACTAAACTCAACAACAACAACAACTGTGGGAGGGTGACAAAGGAAGATAGAAGAAAAAGTAGGGAAATATTGGTAGGCCGAAAATGGGAAGTATTCATGCTAAAAGAACAAGAAATGTTATTGAAACACACATTCATTTGGTCCAAAACAGACTTGTCCGCAAGAGAAATGGTGAAATGGGTTGCTAATACAATTACAAACTCTTTAACTACACATGCAGGATTGCGTTCAACTCTGTTAAACCACAAATACATTTTCAACAAAATTAACTCCTAGACTGGGCACTTTACTAGCAATATGAGAAATGGGGAATGGGCAGTAAATAGACTTAGAAATCCTTCACAAACCCTTTAAAAAACCCAAGTGAGATTTAATATAAACCTAATCATATGAAAATTATTTTGCAACAACACCAGCTATAATACTAGACCCTTTTCCATTAGCAGGAGAAATTTGTTTTAGTTCCTTCAAATGATTTCCAAATATCTTTTTGCCTTAAGGGGGTTCCAGCCAGAGCCAGAAGGAGCTTGCAGACCTCTGAGCCCCCACATACACACCACTCCCCAAATGTAGCATTTGTTTTTAACCAAGCAGCAGCAAGTGCTATGTCCTGTAGACAAGGAAAACATTTGGGAGAGCAATGTACAATATTTACAATACTAATGTGAGAATGTCTAACTGTTGATTTGCCCCAAGGCCATCCTGTTCAACATGTGGAGGGAAATGGGAAATCAGAGAGGGGAGGAGTGGGAAAGTATGAGCAGACTTATGGGATGGGGAACCATACTGATAGGCTGGGTACTTGTGTAACACCTTCAAGGTTCATATGTTGTCCCAAAACACTGATGGTGAAGGGGAGTGTAAATAAGGGAACAGAAAAGAGTCAGTGGGCCTCATTAAGAGTTTGTCGTTGTGGAATTAACATGCCAGTATTATCGTTTATCAGCACGTTTCTGCACTGGCCAACTACAAGTTTGCTGGTGAGGTGCCTGAATGACCTCCAGCTAAGAGCAAACATAATCAGTATTACCGGCTCCTGTTTTACTGGTGCCAGCAATACCAGCAAAATCCCCCATGGGTAATGGGGATTTACATCGGACACCTGCACTTGTAATCCAGCGGTAATACTGGGAGACCAAGTGCTGGTAACAGTAGTTTAGTTTGCCAGTATCCTGTGGGATGTACCGCCAGGATATCGGCAAGCTTGTAATGAGGCCAATGGCAAAGTTGTTTTGTCTGTTGTGTGAGGTGTTATTTTTTATATTGTACCAGTCATCCCACTGGTGGTCTAGCAGCACAGAGGCTTGTCCAAATAGTTATATATCATACTACAGTCAGGAGTATGAAGGAGAAAGCAAAAGGACAGCAGAGAAGGGGAAAAGGGGAAGAAGAGCAAGGTTAAAGGCAGAAGAAATACCTGTACAGGTAAGAAAGGGAATAAGGGGCAGGGACGGAGAGTGTAATAGTTTGCATGCCAGTAGAGCCAGTGTGTAATAAGCAAAGCATAGTAGTGATCACAAAAGGCCAGATGTGAAATGCTCCTGTGAATGAACAAACACCTTTGTGGACAGTTTCTAATACTGTCAAGGAAGTACTGAAATTAGCCAATGATCAGTTGCATGGTGGGCTTGAGATGTGCTCCAGCTTACCCTTCAAGCATGGAGACTTGCTTGCCTGCTTGCCTGCTAGGGGTCACCATATAACCTGTACTCCAGACAGATTCATTTGGGTTTGCCCAGCCAGCTGTCAGATGGGATAGAGCCCATGTTGGACTGAGTGCAGGGTGAATAAAAAGGAGGCAAAGTGTACCATGTGTTAATCTCAGGTAATGATGGAGAAGGGTTTTATGCGTTGTAAATATGTTGTGACTGGCAGCATTTTCATCACTGGCAGGGCATTTCTGCTCTAGCCACTATTTGTTAAACTCAGGGGTGGAACACCTGTGCCGCTCCAGATGTCTTGTACTACGACTCCCATGATCCCACACCATTGACCATGCTGGCTAGGGGTGATGGGAGTTATAGTGTAAAACATCAGGAGAGACAAAGGCTGCAGACCCCTGGCTTACCTGATAGAAATGCAGGAAAATATGCCTTCTCATTGCTGTATTTTTACTGCTGCTGGCAAGGACTAAAAGTGGTATTTTTTCAAAAGGAATGTGAATTTCATTCTATCGGTTATCCTACATAATTGCACCACCCCAATTATTACCAAACGGTGGAGGCGTAATTCACATTTGGCAGTATTTGTTTCATAATGAAGCCGCCTGCCTTGTACCTGGGTTATCAGTGCATCCTGTAGTCTGTTCTTTGCCGTTTACTCACTGCCTTACTGTCTACATCCGCCCTTGTTTCTGGCCCTGTGTTCCTTCCCTTTTATTCTGTCAATGCACACCCATTCGTATTATAGAAGCAGGAAGCTCGTACTGCTAATTTTCAAAAGTCAATACTTAGCGGGCCTGTTTCCCATCAGTGAAATGTTTCATTAGGTATAAGAAAAATAGATAACAATGGCTTCCTCTATTCTTGGAGGCACAGAAAAAAAACGAATATTCAAGTGACGATGAAAGCAGTGCGGAAGGGACTACAAAAGAAATGGTTGAACATATTGTAAACGAATAAGGTGAACCATTTTAGTAATGCTGAAACATATCACTTTATTTCAATTACCAGACACTTAAGATTTTCATTGTCAAACATGAAGCTAGATGTAACCAGGCGGAACCAGTTTATAGCGGTGGTAACTGCCTAATGCATAAGTGAGTTTCAGAAGTGCACTGTACTGAATGCATACTCGGTATTTAATGGAATTGAAAGACTGGTGCACATGTTTCATTTTAAATGTTCAGGAGCTGAACTGGAATACAACACAATTTCAAGCTTCAGGAAGCCTTGGACGGTTTCAAGCACATATAGGCATTATGGCCTCCCTCCCCCACTTGCATTATGTTTTCAGAGCAAGCGTGCAGTTTTTGTAAGCAGCCTCTCCCTGATTTGCAAGCCCTTTCCCAGAAATCTCTTTTATAAACTTGTGCATCGTATTTTTTTAAAATCATTGCACAGAAGAGCTTTGCCCTTCGATAGCTAATCATTGTCACACTGTGTGCCCTATTCACAGAATAGCTTTAACGCACTGGTAATACTGCATGTGATAAATACCATTATTGCATGTGACGTAAAGTTACACACTTGGGGCCTAATTCACAGAAGTGTTTTATAAAGGCAAAACACCATTGGAAAACGCTCTGTGAATAAGGGCCCAAATATTCTAGCCCTTATTGCCATGCCTGCGGTAACGGCAAATAGTGCATGCAATTATTGGAAGATACTGCATGCAAAATCACTGGAACAGCATCACTGCATGCAGAAACAGCATTAGCTGATGCAGAAACATTTAATTGGGCTAAACAACATTACGAGCAGCTTTCATTACTGGCAGTCCAATCCATTGTGCACTTCTCCAGGAATACGTCATCCGCCCATGATGAGTGTTGTATAGATTAACCACGTATAATAAACGCCAGGACACCCTCCGGCAACAGAGAGCAGTCGCAGGCACTATGAAGACCCGTGTGGATGTGTTTCACTACGCAATGCAAAAACGGCCCGGCCCCAAGCTCTCTCCGGCAATGAGCTGGAGCTCCGGCACTGTTACAACACTGTTACAACATCGCCAGTGTTGTAACAGTGTATCGGAAGCGGGATACGGCGGCGGCACGGAAATAACGCACTTTCCATGGGTCCAGCAACACAGCCTGCAACCCACATGTCACATCCACCTCAACGACACCTCAGCCACGTGCAAGGCCAGTGAAGAAACAAACTGGATCCAACCCGAAACAGCATGAAATCCAGAGCACATGTGTGGGACACAACACAAGAACACACTGAAGCTAGCTCATCGCCAAGGTGGGTGAATAGAGCAAGGTTCCACCAACTATGAGTGGCCATTAACACCATGTAAGTCCAAATGGCTGCCACCACGGCCCCAGCGACCCCTGCCCAACTGGTGCCAAATCTTAGCCCTAACACCACCCCATGTACGCAAGGACATGGGTGGGTGCCTATGGCCATGTTTAACCCCTACATTGAACCATCATCAATGGGCCCAGGTGAGCACTATGGATTCAAAAATTTAAGATGGCCATGGACTGCAAAGACATTGCCTTGCCCAGAAAGATGGGGTCTCACTTAAATATCAATTCATGCCCCAACTCAAACCGGATAATGACATTTTTAATTTCTGCACAATGGTCCAAGGCGAGGCAGAAACACTTCATGTATATCATACTCGAGTGCAGCGATTGGCCCTATCATGCGAGTTTGAGAATGTTGATAAAGAAATCAGATTGCAAACCATTACTGTAATGTTCTCAGAAAAGCTGAGGAGAATTATACTGAGCGAGAAAGGCATTCCTCTATCCCATATCCTGTAATCTGGCCGACAGAGCGAACTCTCGCACGCCTGGGCGGCACACATGAGTAATACAATCCAAAGGCTACAGGTATTTCCAGCACTGACCATTGCGGCAGTTACCAACCGTCCACCACCTTGGAGAGAAGACCATGGCCCCTCCTGCACTCCTGGATGGTGACTCAGGACCCCTGGCCCAATGACTGCGGGTGGTGTGGTGGACAACTACATGCAAGGTGCGACTGTCCAGCACAGTACTACATGCAGCATGTGCGGCCGCCTGGACCACTATGCCAAGGTCTGTCGACCCTCGAGCAACCCCATTGGCCAGAGGGCCCCAATGGGAAAGCCGCCCCCAGAGACAGAAAGCAGGCAAAGGCGTGCCAAGTCGAGGTTGAGAACAACTCCTTGTTGGCACAGTCCGAAGATGAAGGGGACAGGACGATGGCCACCATTGCAGCCCACCAGACCAAGAAGAATAAGGGGAAAGTGCACCTCATATCGGCACTAGTGCAAGGAAACCGGAGAGAGAAAAAGGAGAGGAAGAGACCCCGATGCAGCATTATGGTAGGGGATCGGGAGGTCACTATGACAATCGACACCGGGGCCTCAATAAATGTGATGCCCCTTGACACTCTACACACAATCGATCCCCGACCGACGCTGAAATTCACCAATACACAACTCTATGCATACAGAAGCAGAAAACCCTTCCTAGTAGTTGGGCGGTTCCGCACCACACTCAGCAGAGCAAGAGGACCGACGATCCAGTGGAAAATGTACATTGTGGATGCAGGGATTGATCTAGGTCTGATCAAGGTTATCTACGAAATCTCAAATGACAATGACAAATGACAATGAAATCCAGGAGCTCCTGTCAAAACATCCCAACCTATTCGAAGGGATTGGATGCCTCAAAGGTACAGGTATAAAATGACATATTGACCCAACCATACAGCCACAAGCAGCAGAGCACCGGCGAACACCTTTCCATATGAGGGACCTAGTAGCCAAGGAGCTACGCAACCTGGAAAAGGCAGGAATCCTAGAAAAAGTGACCGGACTGGCGCCATGGGTCTCCCCAATGGTGGTGACAAAGAAATCAAAACAGCCCGGGAAGATCAGAATCTGCATACACATGCACCTCCTCAATGCAGCCATTATCCGGGAAAGACACATCACTCACCCTTGACGAAATAATTGCTGACCTCACAGGGTCCAAAATGTTCTAAAAAATTGACCTGAAGGCAGGCTATCACCAACTGAAATTACACAAAGACTCACAATACATAAACACATTCTCAATACACCTGGGGCTGAGGGGGGACAGGAGGTTACATTTTGGAATATCTTCTGCAGCAGAGGTATTCCAACAGACAATTCACACCATCCTGAAAGACCTCCCTGGAGTCCTCAATGTCAGTGATGACATCCTAGTAAACGCAAAGAACAAGGACGAGCATGTGGTTAGGTTGGCAGTGGTTCTTGACAGGCTGGAGGAGGCTGGCCTGACCATACACAGAGAAAAGTGTGAGTTTCTTAAGGAGGAACTCATGTTTTTTGGATACATATTTAATAGTAAGGGCGTGTCCGCAGACCCGTTGAAAGTGGTGGAGGAAGCAGCGCCACCCACGACACCCACTGAAGTCTGCAGTTTCTCAGGGATGGCCACATATGGCGGGAGGTTCATCAACAACCTGGGCACCTTATGAGAGCCACTCAGGGCCCTGACCAAATCAGGCACAAAATGGCAATGGGACACACGGTGCCAAGAGGCGTTCAACAGCATCAAAGAAGCACTATCGACCAGCACCACAATGGCCTACTACAACACCACTCTGAACACAGAACTACATGTGGACGCCATCCCAGAAGGTTTAGGGTAGTATTGGTGTAAACCACTGCAATGGCTGACACACAGGGCGTGGCATATGCTTCTAGGGCCCTCACCCCCCACGGAAGAATGCTATATAAAAAAAGAGAAAATCGCTGTCCTGTGGGTTGTAGGCTGTATGGTCTGAAGTTCAAAACATTCACAGACCACAAGCTACTGATCCCCATATTCATGGGTTCGGCTCCACACCCCCCAACACGGGTGGCCATCAGTACGAGGTCGATCTTGTGTACAAGCCGGGCGCAGACAACCCAGCAGACTTTTATCTAGGCATCCACAGCCTGCTACTGAAGTCGAGATCTCAGAATCAGCAGACAATGAGGAACACATATGCTCAGTCGTGGAAGTGGCAAAGCCAAAGGCGGTGAGCATAACCAAACTAATCGAGGCCAGGAAAAATGACCCATGTTGCACGCTGACAAAAAAGGGCCATTCTGGGAGGAACATGGAATCTGTTCCTTCAGAACAACCACAACCGCACCACGGAGGCAAGAGAGTTTTTATCAGACAGCTTTACAGACTGGCATGAACTGTCGATCACAGATGAAGGAATCATCTTGGTGGGAGTTTGCATCCGTATACCACCCGCGATGCAAGAAAGAATAATGGCACTGGCGCACGAAGGACACCAAGGCATGGAACGGACCATGGCAAGGATCAGGGACCGAGTATGGTTCCCCCTCATTGATACCAAAGTCGAGGATGTCGTTACAGCATGTCTCCCATGTCTGTCCACAGGAGCCCCACCAAGGCCTGAGGCCATACAAAACGCTCCGAGAGGCATGTCACAATGGGAATCCATGAGTGTTGACTACTGCAAGAAGTGACATAACTTTTAGTTGCCATCAACGGGCACTGCTGCTACTCTGAAGTCAAAATAGTGCACTCAACAGTGGCAGACTTTGTCATATCAGCCTTGGAAAAAAAATGTGTGACACACGGCTTACCCAGGAAAATGAAGAGTGATAATGGACCGCCATTTCAGGGAACTGACTTTGCAAAATACATGGACGATCTCCGGATTGCACATCACCTCATCATGCCGAGATGGCCCTAAGCAAATGGTGATGCCAAACGGTTAATGAGAACGCTCAATAAATTCCTCAGGATCGCAAAGGTGCAAGCCGCCCCATGGGAACTCGAGTTATTTTGGTTTCTCTGCAACTATAGGCTGATCCCTGACGCATCAACCAATACACCTCCCAGCCGACATCATGTTCCGGACTATATTACGATCTTCCATACCTCACCATCTCTACAACAAAGTCAATTCAATACACTACACAAGCAGAGGACACACAACAAGAGAATAAGGTCGAATTAGCACATGAGCTGCAAGCGACAGGCACGGAAGTCGCACACCAAAGTAGGAGACCAAGTGCTAGTCCTCCACAACCCATCAAGGACCAAGCTGGCGAGTGTGTTTGAGCTGAGCCATGGACAGTGAAAGAACAGAAGGGAACGATGATCACTGCAAGCTGAAATGGGAAAATAATCACCAGAAATGCATCAGGACTTTGTGGGGAGAATGAGGAGACCCATTGGCGGACAGAGAAACAATAGAGGGAGGCCTGGGTCAAGAAGGAGCATGGCACCAGTCCTGCAGCCCAGTCAACATGGGACACCCAGACCAGGAGAAGGGGGGGTGCCAAACCCCCAGATCAGCTCATAAGGGTAGCCCAGAACAACAACAAGCCGACAAGCCCTCATCCAGGCCTGATGAGCGAGCAGAACAGCCGATACAAACTGAGAGCCGTTCTGTAGCCTCCAGACAAGCTAAGTGACTATGTGCGCGAAAGAGGACTTGAATGATGAGCTATACACACACATATATATATATATGTGTGGGTGTTTGTTTGATTAATGGGGGAGAAGAGGAATGTTGTATAAACATCACTACGCTTGCATGGTGAGTATGATAAACAATGGGACGCCCTACAGCAACTGAGAGCAATTGTGGGCACTACGCAGACCTGTGTGGATGTGTTTTACTGTGCAATGCAAATGCACGCAACGCCCTGGCCCCAAGTTCTTCCGAGCAATGAGCTGGAGCGCCTGCATCGTTAAACAGTGAGTGACATGCAGGGTTGCCAGTAGCAATTATGTCGAAAAGGTGGAGGCAGGAGACTGTGGCATTTCAAGTTAATGAAGCAGGAGTTCATGATTTTAGCTGAGGAGGTAGATACGCAGGCTCCCAGGTTGTTGGCCACTTCATGGCAAAACAGCTGCAAGCAACTTTGAGGTCAGCCTACCCAGGGCATCAAAAGATTTCCACAAGAGATGGGATGACTTAAAATGACATGTGCACGCCATACTTGCAAAACATCTTAAGAAATGTATGGCAACATGGAGAGGATGTGGACCCCTTCATGCACTCCTGCGAGCCAAAGGTTGTGTCTATGGTTGACATAACAGGAGTGACTGGGTCTGGAGATACTGGGGTGGGCGCTGGATAACAGAAAGCATCTGGTAAGCCAATGTTCCCACGTTTCAGTCACAGCCATGCAGGGGTGGACTGGCCTATAGGGAACTCTGGAGATTTCCCGGTGGGCCTCTGCACCCTGGGCCTCATTTCTGTGGTATTTTCAAATTTTCTCATAGGAAAAGCATTGGGCTTGATGAAAATGTGTCATATGGGGCCACTTTTAACTTTATTTCCTGGGCCTCTTTTGGTCCTCAGTTATTATTTCCAGGGCCTTTTTTAGTTCCCAGTCCAGCCCTGCAGCCATGTGAATTGTGGGGCCGTCATATATCCAGCAACAGCCTTCTCGCCCATGTGGGACACATGCTCTGGGATTGACCTCAAAAGTCATCTTAGACAAGCGCCCTCAGAGACAAAGGACACAGGCTCTGTGGTACGTACACATGTGGAACCCCTCCCAACCCAAAGGAGCTTACACTTATCAGTGGCAGACAAGCATGCCCAGTATTCCACATCCCCCTCCTCAATGGACAAGGGACCCCACATCTGCATGTTCCTTCAATGTACTGGGGGTCCCATGTTCAACTACATTCTTCTAACTACGAGTGCATGCATGCTAGTGCTCTTAAAACACTCTGTCATGTTTTCCTTGCTGATCTGCATATGTGAGTTTGTTCTACAGTGCTAAGCTGTGTGATGGAAAAACGCTGTGCTTTTGAAACATTTTGAAGCATTATTGAAGTTTGTAACATCTTGAGTGCTTTGTAAACTGCGCAATTCTTTTTGTATTCAGAATTGCTCACAACTGCGCACTACATTTCCCAGCACTGACTGGGTACTTAAGCTCAGGTCCAGGCGTGTCCATGCCGGCACGTACAAGCCGGTTTGCGCCAGTTCACATTTCATTTGTGGAGGGAAGCCTGATGCAGCTGAGCGTTCCCCTGAGAGAGTTTTTGCTTGTACACCCCGGTTATTGTGGGTTTGGAACTTTTGTTTTTGTCATCTGCTGTGACTGTCTGTCTTAAGGCGGTATGTCGTGGTTGGGGACAGTTAGCATTGGACCAAGCTGGGCAGCTGCTTTCAGAGTTCAGGATCGTGCCATGGCCCTGGATTCCAGGGGAAATGAACGCCCAAATGATAGCTGGAGTATACCAGCACAATGACTATAGAGTCCTCCGTGCCACAGTTCCCGCTGTTAATTAATGGCGCGACGGAGCAAGCTATATGTACCACTGTATCAGTTGTGATTGTAAAGGTCAATACCCCCTGTATTATTACAACTATGACCACACAGGCTAAACATGCACCCTTGGAAGTTGAAACTGGGAGTGAAGTCCCGATGCAGATTATTGATGCTATGCTGTTACAGACTCACTCTCAGCCACCAAATATCATCTAAGCAGTTACAGAGCTAGGGAGCCCACATAACTCCAATACCGTTCAATTTGGAGTGTTAGACAACAAGAACATTGTTGAAAGTAGTCCAGAAAACTCATTTCTCCCAGATAATGCCCTATGTATGTCATCTGAGTTAGGAGAGGCAAGCATGAATGTTCTAGGCCCGACCAAGAGTATTAACTGACTGCTGATCAATACCGGGTCCTTGATTAAGCATTTCACTGAGAGTGACAATTTTCTGCTAGATAAGTATATTGAAATCTGTGCAGTAACAGTGACATGGCTCCATGGTTCTGCTGGACCAGCTTTCGGGTTTGCTGTACCGCCAGTCAATGAAATCCTCAGAACCAATTGCACCTCAAGTAGAGGTGGAGTGGTCGCCCTGATCTTTGCTGCCTATTTACAGATTCATCAAGTGGTTACGGAAGGGCCAATTGGGTGTGAAATTTTACATGTCAAGCTATTGACTCAAGTGAAGGTGGCATTAACCCAGGTAAACTGGCTTGGCTGAAGTGGATGGTGAAAGCTTTTTATTTTTTTATGCTGCCGAGATCCGGCGGACCCTCCTCCTTTCACTGTGTACACAGCTGTTTGTGTTGTGGGAGGAGGGGCTGCATGTCGACAACAGCCAAGGTTGTGAATACATGTTAGGCACTTGAGAAATTAGCCCCGGACAAGGCAGAGACATGGTGCTGTCATGCTTGGTGTCTCTGTTTCGTTCTGGCTCATTTTTGGTCATGTTGTGAGTCTAGAAATTACCCTCCCATAGCATAGGCGATATATTTTGTTGGCTGAAAACCAACCGCATCATATGTTCAGCATTATTAGTATAGACTCATGAGCATGACCAGAAAGAGTCCATTTTGTAGGAATAGAATTCGCCATTTTGACTAATTTTCGCTTTTTGCTTTCTGTTCAAACTGCTTTGCTGTAAGTGAATTCTATTCCATTATTGCTCATGCATAGAGCAAGGCCACAAGTTACATGTTGAAATGCAGCCCAGGAAACCCAGACAGCAATGCCCGGTCTCCTCCCTCACAAGTCCTTGGAAGTAAGCAACAAGGCATTTAATCACTACGCAGGTGCCAGCTAGTCTCACTGGTGCGGCAGAAACGGTAGAAATGAACAATTAATGGCTTGAATTATGCTCTCTTTTACGCCCCCCCCTTCACTGAGCCCCTGTAGATCGAGCGGACCGTTAGCCCACAAATAGAAACTAGAAGACAGTGAGGCCTGGAATGTGTCTCTCCCCTGCATGCAGCTTGCTTGTAAGAACGAGAGCATTATGTTCCCTAAAACAAAGAATGATGTCTGCGACTTCACAAATTGCAAACTGTTGCTGAATAGATGTCTGAAGGGTGTCATATTCATCATAATTGTCAATCATCGAAACTATTGCAGAGAAAGATACATTATGGGCGGTTATGAATATGTCACTACTGATAATAAGATGTTCACGTTGTATATATTTAACTGTGTAAGAATGCTCACTCTCTTGCGCCCCACGAGGTCTGGGTGACACACGTTGCAGGACGTGAGACCCAGTCGGCCGACTGAGACTATTTGCTTTGCTTTGTGTGTCCAGCCAGAGAGCAAGGAGGCCAGGGTCCTGAAATGAGGCAGAGTGAGCGCACTAGAGTAACCCGTAGTGCGGTCAGCAATGAGAGAAGAAAGGAGTTGAAAGACCAGGCAGAAATGTATACAGATGGAAACGATGAGACATCAACGCTGGATCATGTGGGTTGCTTTTGGGGGTGGCAGGGCTCCAGCGAGCGGGTCCTGCTAGTTTCCAAAGTGTGTCAGGCTAAGACGGACACTGTCTCAGCCTGGCACAGAAGTGGGTGGGATTTGATTGTTGGAGCCCTGCTGTTTCTGGGGGTGGCTGATGTAGTTGGGGATGGGTCCGGGACGAGGCAGAGACTTTGGGTGTGGTGGCACTGTGTGTCTGTTTCGTCCTGGGCTGTTTTTTCAGTCATTTGAGCTAAAGGCAGGGCTCAGACGGATAGGCCCTGCTGGTTTCTAGGGTGGGCCAGGCTGAGGCAGTGTCCTTGTGACATGGGCACTGCCTCGGCCTGTCACGGTTGAGAGATTGGCAGGGTTTGCTCGCCAGAGCCCTGCCATTACTGGAGGTGGCTTATGTGGCTGAGGGTGGGCCTGGGACAAAATGGAGATATTAGGAATGATGGCTCATGTCTCCATTTTGTCCTGGGCTAGTTGTCGGTCATGTGAGCTACTTTTGGATGTTGTGGGGCTATGACAAGCAAGCCCTGCTAATTTGCAAAGTGTGCCAGGCTGAGACGGTGTCTGTGTCACACAGACACAGTTTCAGCCTGAAGTGGTGAAAATGGAAAAAATGGAAAGGAGATCACACAAGGGCCAGGGTGGGGCAGAATTTGGAGAAGGGGTGGAGTTCCAAGGGGCCAGAGCTAGAAATTGAACTCCGCTTAAAGGAAATATTCAAAATAATAGCTTCAAAATGGTGCAATTTATTTCCTGATGCTTTTTTAGGACAATAAGGGATCCATACACATGCTCTACAGTAGAAGGCTATCAGGGTACCTCAGCCGGTTTGAAATCGTTGTTGAGATGTTACATTTGAAAAACTGGTTGTTAATAGTATATCATTTTGCAATTCCTTATTAAAAACAAGTGCTATAAAATGTTTTTGGCCAGGGCATGGGTTGGGCTGGTCGTTTGCTTATATTCAGGGTTTGAGGTGGGGGTATTTCTGCCCCTGTAGTGAAAATCAAAAGTTGGCACCGTAGAACCCACAGTTTAATTTCCTAATAACTGCTGTCAGCACAACAGTTGCAATTATTTGTGATTAAGCAGTTTGACAAGCATATAACACCTTTATAAATATAACCTGTGATAAAACACAAAGGAAGGGCCACACAAAATACAGGATATTTGTGTGGTAGTCCAACAAAAAAAGAAATCAATTTCAAAGCAAACCACCAGTGAATACAAGTTTAAGCAGCATGTTTGAGTTTTGCAATGAATAAAATTTGGCAATAATAGAATTGTGAATTTTAGCATGTGTCACATCTAGATAGAAATGTGAATTTTCGCTTGCACCACATCTAGATACAAATGTGGGTTTAGCAGGTATCCCATCTAGATAGAATTGTAAAGTTTAGCATCTAGACATAATTGTGATGTTTAGCATGTGTGACATCTGGATAGAATTGTGAAGTTTAGCATGTACAACATCTAGATAGAATTGTGAGGTTTAACATGTACCACATCTAGATAGAATTGTGAATTTTAGCATGCACCACATCTAGATAGAATCGTAGGGTCTAGCATGTGTCACATTTGGATCGAGCTGTGAAGTCTGGCATGCACCACATCGGGATAGAATTGTGAGGTTTAGCATGTACTACATATAAATAGAATTCTGAGGTTTAGTATGCGTCACATCCAGATAAAATTCTAAAGTTTAGCAGGTATCGCATCTAGATAGATTTGTGAGGTTTGGTATGTGTCACACCTGGATAGAATTGTGAACTTTGGCATGTGCCACATCTAGATGGGGTTGTGGGGTTTAGCTTGCGTCGCATCTGGATATAGTTGTGTGGTTTGGTGGGTGTCACATCTAGATAGAATTGTGAAGTTTCTCACAGTCTAGTGTAGAGGAGGAGCTAAGTACCCCCCTCATGTACTTCACCCCCATATTGCCTATATGTTGGGAACCAGAGTGTGAAACACGTGCAGTACCAGTGAGAGTAACACTACCAAAGAGAATCCTGGAAGCAAGGTTCCCATTAAGAAAGCTATACCTGCATACAAGACAGATTGATCGCCATTTTAATGAAATCCCAGAAGAAACAGCATAAATGAATGAAAGAGCAGATTGGGGATGTCACACAAGACCAGACTGACGTGTATAGAAGAGATGCAGAGACAAGAAAATGTAGATATTCTATAAGGCATCAAGAAAGTATAAAAGATAAGCAACATTTCGGGCTCGAGATGAAGAGGCTTATGCTACAGAAACAATGAAGATATCAAGTCATTTCAAACGTGTACAGATGCAGATGTACAGATGCAAAGAAACGCAAGCAGACAAAGTATTCTTGAGGCTAGCTATGTAGAGAATAGTTTGCAGCATGCATCAACTTAAACATATATAGGAGTGAGTGAATGATGGACGATTCCAGTAGGTATTATAACAGGGCTGAACCAGGAAAAGAAGACCTTCCTTTTTCCAGTGTGTTGCAGTTGAAAAGCAATTGAAACACAGAAATGAATCTCTGTAGGAAGAGGCTGGATGAGCCCCAAGGAGCCAACGTCGTTCTAGCAAGAAGATCAAACAGTAGTTACAATCGTGTGAAAGAATGAAACTCCTGTTCCAAAGACATGCACGAAAACAAGGAAGAAGTCAGGTTTCATGAAATAATAATAGTATTTTAAATGCACCAGAGCTCAAATTTGTGGTCTTCAGTCATGTGGAGGGATGAAACTGGACAAACATGAGAACCCCACCTACGCAGGAAGACAGAGTGTGACTCCACTCCCTCGTATTCTCCAGAGTTAAGAACATTTCCAAGGCCAAGTTCAAAGCCTTAATTGACGTGCAGACCACTGAGGTGATTATGGATGATATTCTAATTAGTGAGAAGCTATGCTTATGAGCAGCTCACCAAGCACCTGGAAGTCCAGCCTGCATGCTGCTAACGTAGGTGGAAAGAACTGGTGGATGTAAGAGTGCCAACCAATTGTAGGGGGCCACGTAATAAAGGGCCCTATAGTTTGTGTAACCAATGGGACGTGGTACATTTAGTGACGTTCATAGTGACCTGTTTGGAGGGTGGTCTTAGTAGGCCCGCCTGACGTTGAAGAGCCTTTCATTTTCGTAGACTAGTATGGAACGTATACCTAGACGTTCCCTCTAAGCCAATCGCATTTGCCACTAGCTTTTTGTAGCTTGACACGTAGGATGACATTAGTAATACATAGGTTAACGTTAGCAATGACGAGTTTTTACTATAAAAAGAATGTTTTTTGTAAACTGCGTTGAGTTTATGCCCTGAGACATCCGGTGATGTCTGTTGGACTGCCTGTTTTAGATAAACTAACATTAAAACAGTCAAATTTGCAAACTTCCTGAGTAGTTTTGATTATTGATGTTTGGGTATCTTCTGCATCCCCATCCATCTCAAAGTATTGCTACCTCATCTTAATGGGCTGGTTGTCCCGGTTCACTACCCTTTTGTGAAACCCAGTCCATTTCTCATGGTCTACCATTCTCAGAACCAGAAGGAAACGACTAGGAAGCATAGACCCAGTGGGAAACAAGTACCACAGGGATGAACCCATGACCCCTAATTTAATATTACCTAACCGGGGGTGGGGGATTACCTCTAGTCCACAGAGGAAGCCTAGGCATGTAAGGATCCCATACAAGATGGACCAGAATCCTCTAACCTAAACTTTGTCAATGCCAGGGCAGGGGAAACACACCTTCATCAGCCAAGTACATGTACCACTAGAGTAATACAGAGGAAAACTGCCATTCCTCAACATCCCTACCAACTAGGTGGCCAAAGAATAATCCCAATCACACAGGATAATCATCGATGTTGATCACAGAAATGCAAAAACAAAGAGGTAAGGAAAATCTATTAACCAAATTCTAAAACCTCAACTTTTCGCATAGACTTCTCATACAGAAATCCACAAACCACCTCTCTGCACAGCAATCTGCACGTACTTCACCACATTGCAACAACTGACTAACAACACATAACCTGGCACAACAGCACATGGGAATTTGCACCGACCCAAAAACCGTACTTAAGCTCAGCCAACGGTGCAAACCGAAGTGAAGCAGCCAACAGAACATCACAACTGTCCGTTTCCTATTCCCACTACACCCTACTACCCCCCCGCCGCTCTCCATTTTTCACATTGTCCTTTTCAGATCCGCCAGAGTTCTTATGATCAGAGGATTAACAACACTAAATCAGACTCAAGGAACATTTTTAAGATTCTCAGGGAGCTAGAAGATATCTCTCTCTCTACACCATCTGTAACTAAAGATAAAGGCTGGTGCACATCGATTAAGAACACATTGATCAACAAGATCGAGACTATTCAGAATTACATCATGATTAAACGGGTGGCCTTGGCTAAGCAAAGTGGCATGGTAGAGCATACAGGACAAGGGAAGGATATTTCTCTGCTTGAGTTCAGGCCAGTCACAGAACATGAAATCTGCTATTCCAGCTGAAACCCACCTTCTGTAAGGGGGATGCATGCCCTGCTGCGGATTTCAAGATCTTTGCTTCCCAGATCATTCCTCTAATTACTAAATTTGTGAATTCCTCATTTAATGAAAGTTCTGTGCCGCCTTGCATCAAACAGGTCTGGATTTCGCCGTTGTTAAAATAGCCCTCTCTGGACCCTAGTATCCCCTTCAACTACAGGTCCATAACCAATGTCCTGTTCATGCTTACAAACCTCGATCGGGCTGCCTATATGCAGGTGCAGGCGTTTCTGGAGAAACATAGCATCTTGGGGCTGAGACGGTCCGGGTTTCGCAAGGTGCACAGTACTGAATCTGCCCTACTCGATCTCAAGGGTAATATGCTGGAAATTCTGCAGAAGGGTGGTACAACCCTCCTGATGCGTGTTGATCTGTGGCAGCATTCACCTTGGCCGATCATACCATGTTGTCTTCAGATTTACACACTCAGCCTCTTTTTCTCCATCAGCAGCCAGATGGGTGGAATCCTTCTTGACACATCGGTAGCCAAATTATTTTATGAAGTTGCAAAGGCGGTGGATGTTGGGGTGACTGCGTATCCCCCATATTATATAACTTGTTCACCAAGCCCCTCTTGGATCTATTGGAAGCCAAGGGTATGCTTTACACCAACTGTGCGGATGCTACTCAGTGTCTCATCCCTCTTTTGGGTGATTACATCAAGGAAACTGAAACCATCAATGCAGTTTACACCTTCATTCATATGTGCATGGCCGACAATGGACTAGCTCTGAATGATGCCAAAACAGAGCTCATGATAGTGGGCATGGCTGCGTGACTGAAAAAGCTAAGCCCTGATTTTCGGGTTTTCCAGATTGCGGGCTGTGCAATTCTCACGCTGCCCAAGTTTAAGACCCTGGGCATAATTCTGGATCAAGAATGTAACATGAGGGCGTATGTAAGTAGCCTGGTATCTTCCATGTCCTACTATATGATACTGCTTGTCCAGCTAAGACTGTTCCTAACATGGGATAGCTGTGCCACTGTTACGTGGGCCATTATTGGGGCCACATTATTGGGATTACTGCTCTAGCCTGTTGCAAGGTGTCAGCAAGGGAGAAATCGCCTGGCTCCAGATTGTGCAGAGCAATGCATTCAGGGCTGTGGTGGGTCTGCACAGAAACGATCATGTCTCAGAGGCCAGAAGGGTGCTGCATTGGCTTCCTATTGCCATCAGAATCTACTTTAGTCTCCTGTGCATCACACATAAGTTCCTCCATGGCAGCAGCCCCAGATATTTATCCAGCAGACTATCATGGTTGTTGGCATGAAGTGTGCTGAGATGGAATAATACAAGCCTCCTGCAGGTGCCCAGAGCCAAGCTCAACCTGGTCTCCCACGGGTCCTTTTCCTATGTAGCACCTAGTATTTGGAATGCACTCCCTCCTGACCTGTGCCTCACTAGCCAATTTCAAACATGGACTAAAGACAGTTTTATTCAACTGGTTCTCATCTGGTTTTCCCTCTGAACATGCCTTGTTAGGCTTATGTGGTCTATGTCTGTCGGTTGTCGCTTCTATGCCTGCGGGCCTGTTCACAGTGCTGTGGAGGAGCAGAAGAATGCCTCTTCAGGAAGTCCCACCCCCCTGCTACCTATATGCTGGAGGCCAGAAATCATGCCAACCATGACACCAGTAGTTGTACCTATTCCACTGAGAGTTTTTGAGAAAAGGTATACACTAAGAAAACCCTATCTGATGTATCCCTGTAGAGAGGACAATCTCTTGGAAGAGGTTCCTGAAGGAATATGAAGATGAAGGAAAGAAAAGTTGTTGACATCACAAGAGATGAGCATGACACACTGAAAAGTGTGGCTGAAGAAGAGGATGGAACCTGATGACGAAGTAAAGAATCGAGTAAACTTTCATGTGCAAATTGAAGATTGCATGTGTGAAGAGCACTCAGAAAATGCAAGCCGTTTAATCACTGTACAGATGCAGCAGCGTACGTAGACTAAGTAATCTTAGAAGCTGGCTATGTGTAGTAAATAGACTGCAGGCGGTGTGGCCTGGTGTTAAAGGCTGGAGCAGCCAAGAACTGGTTATCTATCATTGAAAAAAAGTGAGCATGAGAAGCTGAGTCATTCATTGTCAAGGTACAAAGAAAGAACACTATGAGTGCCAAGTTTTATTCATTTATTACAATTAAATGCTAGAAAATGAGCCGAATTGTGGTCTCCTGTCACGTGGGCTGTTAATGGAAATAGAAGTTGGGCATGCAGGTCTAGACTTAAGATAGCATTTGCTCAAACTCCCATATATTTCCGGGAGCAAGGATATTTTACAAGGCCAAGTTCAAAGGCAATCTCCATGGCAGAAGGCATGGTTGATGAGAGATGTTGGGCTAATTGGCTTGGAAACATGGTCAAACTCCACCCACTGACACCTGGGGTACCAGCATACGTGCATCTAGTGAACCAAATGTTCCAATCATAGAAGGCCATAAAACAAAGCGCCTTATAGTTTGATAGCCAATGATGAGCTGTGTGTCAAATAATTATTGAAGATGACTTGCACTACGGCTGGGCATAAGTTGTCCATCTGACTGTAGAGACCCAATCACAACCCATTCCCACATAGAAAGTATACTTAGATATTCCCCTTCAACCAACCACAACTCCCCATAGGTTTTTCTTGTTTGCCACGTAGTATGATGTCACACATGATGAGTTTTTCTTATAAAAGAGTCATTTTTTATGAAATGCTTTGATAGATATGCTGTGCGACATCTGTAACAGTTGAATGAGACTTTGCCAACTTCCTGAGTCAGTTTGATTTTTTGGTGTAAGAGATATTGTGCATCCCATCTACTGCACGAGATGCTACTTATTTAAGGGCCATAAACTCGCTTGGTAGCAGTGGTAGGATGGTTAGACCCATCGATTAAGTAACTCCAGTATTTTGGAAAATCGAACATCCTGCGCCACCTAACCAGGAGATTGCAGGTTTTCCTGTGGAGACCAGCCAAATAGAAATCTTGCAAGAAAATCGAGACGGTGGGCAGGCACGGAATGCGAAAGTGGTCGGTTGGAGGAGGAGACGATACCGAGGGCCTTGAGTCAAACAAATGAATGGTTAGTAGACTGAAGTGAATGGCAAACTAAGGGAACAGGGTTGTGGTAATTTCAAAGTAATGGGAGTAATGGGAAATATTGTGTAGAGCTAAAGAGAGAGATATAAGTGCCTGAGAATCCTGACCCAAGAGGGTCTAGAAGAGGTCGTCTCACATCCCATTGTGTGTCCTTAGGCTACTTATGAAGAGGCTCATATAAGGAGACAAGATAAACTCTGTGATCAGAGTATTTAATTAGGGGCGACGAGAAAGAAGGGTGATCACAGTGGTTTTATGTGTAAAGTTGACTAGTCTGTCTGTGCATTTGTGTGAAGGAAAGGTGTCTAAGTGGATATATGTTGTGAATGATTTGAGATAAAAGTCAAAGAGTTATGTCATCTTTCTAACGAAGTGGTTGGTACAAATCAAGAGGTAGTCAGAGAATATTGAAAGAATAGAGGTTTGAGCGGCGATTGTTGGAGCATGCTCATATTTGTTGTTTTTGGTAAAGGTCTTTTTATAAAACTGGTAAGTACGGACAGTCAATTGAGACTCGTCACAA
The DNA here is from genome assembly GCF_040938575.1 of Ambystoma mexicanum. NCBI lineage: Eukaryota > Metazoa > Chordata > Amphibia > Caudata > Ambystomatidae > Ambystoma > Ambystoma mexicanum. The sequence continues at coordinate 545,564,465 of NC_090924.1, forward strand.
TGGGAGATATCACTCCTATGATGCATTCATGTAAGGCATTGCCAAAACACATGCCCAAGCTCAAAAAGTATAGTGTGGAATGGGTGAAAGGCACGGCAGATAAGATGTTCATGCGGCCACAAGGGGGGATCATTGTCAAAAGCAGTACCGCAACAAATTACCACATACTGGTACGCTGTGTACACAGGGAAGAAACTGGAAAAAAAGACTAGCTATTTTAGAGCTTTGGAAGATGTACTAAGAAGAGAGAGAGGATCCACCACCTGAGGAGTGGATGCTCAACCAGTGTAAGGAGGAAGGTGTTGAGCCCTCAGCTCCCCTTACCTCACCCAAAGTAACAAGCGCTAGTAGGGAAGAAGTAGGGTTGTATCCTTTAAAGGAACTGAAAGCGGCGACAGGGTATCGTAATCCGATATACGAACCGCCCACTTATAGCAGTGATGATAGTCCAGAGGAGAGTAAGAGAAAAGAGGAGATCTTTAAGATCATACAAAATAAGGAAGAGAAAAGTGAGCGATCGAATGTATCAACAGAAATAGAACGAGAGATTGAGAGATGGGAAGGAGAGAAGGATAAAGCTGTCAAGGTAATGTTTGTGCAGAATGAATGAATGGATGGGAGGGCAGATATTACTCAAGCTAGATGGGAAAAGCATTGAGGAGGTAAGGCAAAGAGGAGACCAGGACAAACAGGATAGAAAAGACAGAGAACGAGAAAAAGGATTGAAGGAAGACGAATATAAGAGAAAGAGCAAGGAACGACAAGAACAGATGTATCAGGAGGAACAAGTGGAAACACAAGAACAGGAAGAGGAGCAAAGGAAGTATGATAACAGGCAAAGAGCACTATAAGATAGGGACAGATGAGAAAGGAAGAGAGAAGAGGAGGAAGCACAGAAATTAATGGATTAAAGAATACAGAGATGGAGGGAAGCAGAAGAAAGGAGAGCAGGAGTGAGGAGAGAAGAGATAAGACAAGAAGAGGAGAGAATCAGAAGAGAGGCGAGAAAGCAATGGGAATTAGATGAAGAAATAGAATGAAAAAGGTGACAGTAGGATTCTGAATCTAGCTGTGTTCGTGAAGGAACCGGTAGAGCTAAGTCCAGCAATACAATGGGACAGAATGAGAGAGTTTCTTCCATTAAAGGGAGCAACGTCAGGGGCATCTAAAGTAGCGTTAGAAGAAGGCTTTGATATAGGAAGTATCGGAGACAGGATCGATCAGGCCTATCAAGAATTAAAGGGAGATGTCAAATCTGGAAGCCGATGGAAGGGAGACCTATCCCTAGTATTTCAATCACAAAGCGAAGAGGAAAATCCATTCAGCTTCGAGCATAGAGCCTTATCCTTAAGCAGGCTGACCTTAGGTAGAGATGAAGGAGACAAAAGTCACACTAGTTGGGGACTAGACATGTCAGACGAGGAGAGAGAATCCTTCCATGGGGAAGAGGGAGGGAGTGCATGTGCCTCCGAGGCAAGCCTGCAGACGGACAAGGAAGTAAGATGGTCCAATCTAAAGCAGCCTAATGAAAGGACGCCAGATCCCAGAGCATACCCAGAGTGTCCGAGAGGTTGATCATATAGTGAGAAAGGAGAATCACCGCTTTACGTGAGCAGGTTAAGGTCACTACCAGTGAGGAGGCAGTCAGGGACCATTGCCCCTGCCATGGACAGGCAGTCCATGGGAACTGATTGCGGGTTAAGGTTCAAACAATTTCCCTTATTGGAGAAAGGGGAAGCAAGACCACAGTATATTCCATGGCCGCAGATGGATAAGTATCATTTAAGATGCAAATTCCTGAGTTTGATGTCAGGTGCGTGAAAATGGATTTATGAATTGGAAAAAATGACAGGAGAAAATATGTTGGCCACAGGAGAATTTAAGGATCTATTGGCAGTTATTCTTGGAGAAAGAGTTGATGACATATGGAGGAGAGCAGGCTATTCAGGTGTGACAGCAAAAAACACAACACATGATGGAGCACCATTTAATAATTGTAGAGCAGATGTTTGGAGAGCTCTCAGGGTGCAGTACCCTGAAACATCAGATATGGGTGCAATTATGACACGTAAGATGAACGAAGAAGACCCTCTTGCTTATATTCAGGATATTCAAGAGTATTGGACTCTTAAGATGAGGGAGCCATGGGAAAAAACTGTGGCATTATTTTACCACATTTTATGTCAGGGGTTTCCTGAGCAAGTACAGAGACAAATGAAGAAGGAAGTGGGGATGGAAGCAAAGCCATGGGCTGTAATACAGTTGACAATAGTTCATTACTGTCGGCTATTGCAGTAGAAAAACAGGAAGAAAGATGAGGACAGGAAAATTGAGGAAGTTAAATTTGGTCAGAAGAAATAGTCAGAATATGCCATAGAAGGGGCAGTATTGACAAGCGGAGAAGGGATGGGAATACAGCAAGTCATTTTATTGCTTTTAATAACGTTGTACAACATACAAATATAAAATATAAACCCCCCCTCCGCCACTTCCATTGCCGCCTCATCAGGTCCATCAGGTGTTGTTGTGCCGCTTCCTATTTGTCTCCGTCACTGCGCACCAAACGCTACTTTACTGAGTACTCCCTCTTTCATCCTCCTGCTTCCTCATGCTGGTTTTCAGTTCACACCCTCTTCCCATTTCCCCCAGATCTTGGTGGCCTTGGCTGGGCACACCCATGCAGTGTATATTCTGTGTTCTTTCGCTGCGCATGCATCCAGAAAGTTGTGGGTACATCACAGGCGAATAATCAGCACCCGATGGACCAAGTTGGGAATGGGTTCATGCCACGAGGCAGAGGCATGGGCTTTAGAAGAAGGGGTGGATTTCGAAGCAATCAAGATGGGATTAAGAGTGCACAGAATGAGAATTAGAATGCACAAGAAGAATTCAACCAAGGGGCACTAGTCAGGCAGGATCCTCCTGTATGTTGGACTTGTGGGATGACAGGACACATTGCATGCGTGTGTGGGAGCAAAGGGAATGTACAGAATGGCCAATTCTCAAGAGGGGGGACAGTTTATCCTCCACCATATAGCACACAAACTAGGGAAGGGTTTACCCAAGATCAAACAATGTATCAGGCACAAGCGCCGCAAATGCAACAGACACAACAACCACAGCAAGTGCAAATGAATCCACTGCAGGGGCAATCACAACATGCCCCCATGCAGGCACAGCAGTATGAAAAAACGGGACAATTATTGACACCTAGAATAGGTGGGAGGAATCCCTTCACAGGTACTGGGCATATGCATGTACCCACAATAGGACAGCTCACAGGGCGACTTGTTCTGTTCAGTACTATCTGTGACACCAGACCCCCAAGAGGAACCAAGGGTCAATGTGACAATAGGTGGCAAATATAATTCTTTTTTAGTAGACACTGGGGCCACTCGTTCATGTATACGAGAAGGAAAATATCCAATGTCGGGAATTGCCATGAATGCTAAAGGGTTCTCTGGAGCTATACGTCGAGTTCCTTTTACTGATGAATTACCAGTCTCTATAGGGGAGTGTGACATGTCTGTTCCATTATTGTATTCATGACAGACACCAGTAACATTTTGGGAAGAGACTTGATGACAACACTTAACATTATTATTTCTTTCACTGACAAAGGGATAGTGTGTTGCACTCCTGGAGTACACTACATGAATGTGGGCAAGTTTATACTGGCGTTTACAGGGCAAGTGGCTCTGCGAGGTGTACCAGTGGAGCCAGAGGTTTTTCTTTATGGGATGAGCATTTTATTTACATGGCTACCTGGCTTAGTGGGAAAAACTATGAGGATACCTGACAAATTCTTGTTTAGATCACAGATACCTATGGATGAAGAGATGGGATAGACTATCCCTATAGGGTTAGAAGCAGCCATAGTACAAAGGGATATTGCGATGCTTGAAGGAACAGATGATCAGGGTAGACCATGGAACACAGTGATAGCTCTTGAAGAGGGGTACAGGTTGACTGACATTTCTGACAATGACATGTTCAGAGATGATCCAACAGACAATGAAGTAGTGTTCTTTATGAGCATCACATACTGGATAAGAATAGAGAAGAGCTGAATCCCACAGCGAATGGCAATAATGCGGTAGCATCCAGCATTTTTTTACAAAGACTTGGAGAAGGTGCCCGGCGTCTTATGGACCACAGGCCCTTATGATGTAGGACTATTGAAAGGAATAGGAGAGGTTAAGATAATGCTGAAGCCAGGGGCAATTTTACCTCGAGCAAAACAGTACCCCATGTCTCGAGAGGCCGATGAGGGTATATTCAAGACTATTTCAGCAGTGATGAAACAAGGTATTCTGGCACCATCAGAATCATTGTGCAATACCACGGTGTACCCTGTGAAAAAATCAAAGGGAGGCTTGTGGAGATTCATACACGACATGAGGCTGATTAACCAGATTGTTGATGCAGAGTTTCCTTTAGTTCCTAACCCGGCGATGATACTATGCAGTATCCTGGTGGAAGCTCGATATTTCACAGTGATTGATTTGAAAAATGTGCTTTTATCAATCTCGCTGCACAAGGACTCACAAGATTTGTCTTCATTTACGTTCCACAAGACTTGTCTGAAACACACCAGGCTGCCTCAAGGGTACTGTGAGTCTCCAGCGATTTTTAACAGAGTCCTACAGATGGACTTCGGCAATATTGATTTGAAAAGTGTTGCGATTCAATACCTAGATGACATTCTAATTTGTAGCACTACAGAAGATGAGTGCTTACAGGGCTCGATTCAGTTGATGACTATTCTAGCAAACAAGGGATACAAGATAGACAATGTGAGCTACAGTATTGTCAAGAAGTTGTGTTGTACATAAGGCAATTGATTACACATGAGGGAAAAAAGGTAACACATGAAAGGGCTGAGGCAATTATGAAGAAAACAAAACCTCATACAATAAAACAGATGCAGACATTTTTGGGACTATGTAATTATCTTAGAGCCTGGGTGTTTGACTATAGTTTGTACACAAGATCCCTCTTGCAGGCTTTAAAGAAAGCACAAATGGACAACGTTAAAATAGAATGGTCTGAGGAGATGAAGGAAGGATTTGAAGAGTTTAAGGAAGCAATTTTAACAGCTCCTGTTTTAGGAATTCCCAATTAGGCTGAGGAGTTTTTCTTATTTTCGCATATGAATGGTACAGTCATGACTGCAGTGTTTACACAGAGGACCACATTGGGGTATACGCCTTTAGCATATTACAGTGGGATGTTAGACCCAGTTATGAAAGGACACTTTCCGTGTGAACAGTCATTGGCAGCCACTGCATTAGCAATTGAGAAGTCTACAAGCTTTGTGATGGGCTGCACTATGACAATTTTTGTGGGACATGCTTTGTTTGCCATTTTAACGAAACCTAAGGGTACATTGACATCTAAGAGAGCTTCTGCTTATGAAGTAATGATTTTGAACTCAACAATCAAAATTGTCAGGTGTAAAATAGTGAATCCAGCCATATTTGTAGCTGAGCCAGTAGCAGAGAGTGATCATGTGCATGTCTGTGCAAACTATGTTGAATTGTATGATGATATACCGCGCATAAAGGAGAATGCATTATCGGGGGGAATTCTCTTTGAACATTTATCAGACAAGTGGAGACTGGCATTCTAGCACAGCTGTAGTGAGGCATAGAGCAAATGGCGAGTTTGAGGTCATAGCAAGTGCAAGACTACCATCTCAATTTTCGGCGCAAGCAGCAGAATTGGTAGCGCTCATTGTCACACTCGAGAAACATGAAGTGGCGATGTACAGTGACTCCACCTATGTGACGTCAACTGTACACGCAGGGCTAGCACGTTAGAAAAGGAGGGGCTTCCTCTGAGCAGACGGCACTCCATTGCAGAACACATCTTTATTGGACAGACTTATTAAGGAACTATGACTCCCAGTAGCCATAGCGATAGTTAAATGTGTAGCACATACTAAGCAAACAGATTTAATTTCTTGCAGGAACGAAGCCGCAGATGCAGAAGCCAAAAGGGTTGCATATCCCCTAAAGAAGCATTATGGGGATGGGAAAGCATTGGAAAGCTGGTGATGCTAGTAGCATTGTTTCAAATCACACTAGAACAGCTGCATTATCCTGTGCATGTAACTAGGGAGAGTCTTGCTGTAACAATTGTGGAAGACTGGTTTGTTCCGAGCCTGCTAGAACACGTTGAATTTTATGTAGTAAACTACATCGTATATCAAATGTTTACTGTTGGGCATACACTAAGAATGATTAGAGGAGTAATTCCTCGACCGAATGGTCCTATTCAGCATTTACATATTGACTATGTCGATATGCTGCAGGTCTATAATGGATACAGATATCTGATAGTGGTGGTGTGTCCCTTCTCTAGGTGGATTGAGGCAGGTCCACGTACACACCCTGACGCCACTTGCACAGCAACATTTTTAGCATGTGAAGTCTTTCCAAGATGGGGTGTGTGTGAAGTGCTGAGATCCCATAAAGGGCCACATTTTGTCAATGAAGTGTTCGAACAGTTAGGACAAGTTTTCTTCTGCTTATCACCCACAAGATAACATGATATGTGAGAGGCTCAATGGCCTGCTTAAGGAAAGGATTGCCAAGCTTAAGCTAACATTGCAAAAGAGATGGCTATATTGCTTGCCCTTAGCTTTATATGCCCTAAGAAATCAGCCTGGGTCAGACCACCACCTCTCACCCCATGAACTAGTAACAGGGAGGCAAATGAGAATGCCTCTTACACCTCCATCGAGGAATAGAAGTGATGCCAAGAGTACTGCAAAACTGCTAAGTGATGCACAATTATTTGACATGTATGACCGCTAGCATCTCTCTCATTTCAGACTAACTGATGCACCAAGGGGGGTCGGTCTCAGAATACAGATGGAGACCATTCATCAACCGGATCTCTTGAATTGCTATCAGCACCTAGAATATTTGTTGGCGATACGGTGCTAATCAGAACCTTCACTAAGAAGTGTTACAAGCCGAGATTTAATGGCCCCTTCATTGTAGAAAATGTCACTTCCTTAGCAGTAAATGTCCAATGCAGATGAGCTTAGATTCATATGAAGGACGTAAAGCTATACACCGGCGATGCTGCACCACCCCCAACTGTCGATTTAGAATGAAGACAAGAAGAATAATTTCAGCATGTGCAGACTCAATCAATGACAAAGAAGAAGGAAGATAAAGCTACTAGCTGATAAATACAGATTTGCATTTGGACTGTGACTCACCTGGGACACTCCTTATAGATATTATATCAGGCGTGCAGTTCTTTGTTCAGAGTCACTGGAATCTTTTGAAAATTGGACTTTAGAAAGTTATTGATGAGTTACAAATATGCCTAATCTTGAATTTGAATTTGACAATTGGAAGCGCACGCAATTTCCAGACTTGTTTCTCACTGAGTTTCTATTTGGTTGAATCTATGGTCCTAATAAACAGAGATGTCCACAGACTTATACTTGCTGTTTTTGTATTTATCCTTCAAGCTTATCCTGCTCTTGTCAAAAGAGACGCTGATATTCACACTTTTTACAGGATCCTAAGAATGGCCCTGTAATCAGAAGACTGCTTGTGGCAATAGTAGAAGAAATATTACAGTTGCCAGATTTATTGTAGTTGCCGGAGTAAAAGTGTTTTTCTTCCTTAACAATTGAGGTAAAAATGAGGAATGTTGAAGCTGGTACAATTCTGGGGAATGAGCAAGCCCAACCAATTTCAGAATGCCACAAGTGGTGGGGGTTAATAAGTTGTTTCATGATATATGTATGTGCGACAATACTTTGTATCTTCCTGTTTCTCCTGTTTAGCATCCCTCATTATATTGATGCTCCTATTGAGATAGAGACTACTATGATTTCACCTACTACAGGAACTACTCTTAGTTTGCTTACTTCCACTGAGGTAGATGCTACTGTGATCCTCCCCACAAAGAGAACTTTTTTTGACAAGCTTCATGAGTATTATGTAAACCGTGCATTGGGGAAGTTCAAGAAAAATGCAGAGGAAGATAATGGTGGGATTAACACATATCTAGACAGGACAGTACACTTGGGTAATAATATGTGGTACCAGCAAATGAGAAAGGTGGAAGAGAGAACATCTAAGGAGAGTTGCTACATGTGTTCTCGAGTACCGTATGCCATGGGAACCTCTAAAATATGTATAGCTACAGAAGTACCAGTGAAGAAAGCCCATTGCCTGACGCACCTCACACTTTGCCTGACAAGAGGACAGTTCCAAGGCCAAACAGCATCCATAGTGTGGATGAATAAAGCGACAAATCAAGGAGAAGATAATTATGTGCAAAGTTTAAAGGCAAGAGAGAAGCCAGAAACAAGGCACCAAATAATGAAATATGAACAGACTGGAATGAGTGGAGCAGGAATCAGGATCAAAGAAAACAAGATGTTGAACTGCCAAGGAAAGAATGAAGAAGAAATATGGATATGTTGGGAAAGAGGACAATTATAAATCAAAGGAACAGTGCTGACTCATGAAGGATGGATTGACGGGGTGGTTGTGTGCAAAATAGCAGTATTAACCGGACAGTGGGAAGACGTTGTGAAAAATGCAGAAGAGGAATGCAAGGATCAATGGCCAAAAATGGCAAAATTGTTGACATGAGTCGATGATAAAGGAGGACCATTGCAGATAATACCTCTGAAGAGTGCGTCCTTATGTTTTCTGATATAACAGCACAAGGAAAGTCAGAGAGAATCACCAGTGTAGCCGAATTATTGATGTACAAGACATGAAGGAAGGAACAGCAGTGCTGATGGAAGATTATTGGGGTTGTGGGTCCAGCGCCTACATGAAGCTACCCAAGGACTGAGGTAGGACGTATTCCTTAGTGCTCATTCATATTCCAACATTAATGATTAGACAGAGTGACCTGAACATTGGTGAATTTCCAAAAGCGCATGCCCATTTAAGAAGGAGAAGAGCACTCAAATTTCTCAAATGAACAAAAAGGGAGAACTATTTCTCAACTAAATCAATAGAAGCTTTTGATGCTTTTCCGTACAAGCACAGTTTGTTTACTCAAATTGCTGCAGTATTCACAACCATCTTTATGCCAGGGATCCAGATGATAGCAAATGGGAAGTGGTTACAAATCACTCGCTGGGAGCTCCTGCAGACGATCAAAACCACCCTTAAGGGATTCAATCAAAGAAGATTTACTATCAAAGGGATGCTATCAAAGAAGAATTGAGCGCCATACAACTGATGACGCTACAGAATAGGTATGTCCTTGACATGATTACAGCGATGGATGGAGGAGTGTTCCCCAAAATCGGGCCATCATGTCGCATGTTCATACCTTCACACAACAGTGAGAATGGGACTTTGTCAGAGGCTATAATGTTGCTGATGGAATTGCACAATCAGATGGAAGATGAGACAGAAGCCATTGCAGACAACAGATGTTTTGCGGCTATCTTTTCATGGGTTCCACAATGGATGGCGAATATCTTTTTCTTGGAGCGGTACTAGTGATGATAATGTTTGGATTCTGTGTGATCAAGATAATAATTACACAGTGCAAGAAGACAGCAAAGAAGGCAGTAGGAATGAAGATCATGATCATTGTAGAATCAGGGTTTGGACCCAAGGAATTGACAGATGAAGATATCAGAAAATATATAGAGGCCAGTACAGTATCTAAGCACCTGAGGGAATAAAGTTCCTGCATCCAGGGAATCACAATAAGTATGTGGGACAATCGATCTACTGTAATCCGAAAGGACAGTGAAGCTAAATGACCTGGAGAGTAGATGAACATGTACAATCAGCAGGATCTCTGAATGGAGTAGTGAAGATTTGGGCCCAGAAGAAACATTTCTTCAAGAGAAGAAATCAAAATATGGAGACTTGTGAAGGTGTGGTTGGTGAATCAACCACAGTGGGGAGTGTAGAGGAGCAGACGAATGACTCTGCAGGAAGTGCCACCCCGTGCTACCTATATGCTGGAGGCCAGAAATCATGCCATGCGTGACACAAGTAGTTGAGCCTATTCCTCAGAGAGATTTTGAAAAAGGTATCCACTAAGAAAACCCTATCTGATGTATCCCCGTAGAGATGATAATCTCTTGGAAGAGGTCCCTGAAGGACTATAAAGATAAAAGAAAGAGAAGTTGGTGACATCACAAGAGATAAACATGACACACTGAAAAGAGTGGATGAAGAAGAGGATATATAGACCTTATGAAAACTGATGACGAAGTAAAGAATTGAGTAAACTGTCATATGCAAAGTGAAGATTGCATGTGTGGTGAGCACTGCACAAAATGCAAGCTGTTTAATCACTGTACAGATTCAGCAACCCAAGTAGACTAAGTAGTCTTAGAATCTGGCTATATGTAGTAAATAAACTGCAGGCGGTGCCGCCATTATATAGAATCTGTATTTCAGTGCCACAATTGTAGCAAGCTTAAGCCCATGGAGAAGATGGCTGAAAGTTGTGTTGCAGCAAGAAAGCAGCTTGAATCGAGGAAAGACTGAGAAAGGCTGTCTGGCCTGGTGTCAAAGGCTGGAGCAGCCTAGAACTGGTTATCTATCCTTGAAGAAGAATTGGCATGAGAAGCTGAGTCATCCCTTGTTAAGGTGCAAAGAATGAACACTATGGGTGCCAAGCTTTATTCGTTTAATACTATTAAATGCTAGAAAATGAGCCGTATTGCGGTCTTCTGTCACGTGGGCTGTGAATGTAAATATAAGTTGGGCATGCAGCTCTAGACTTAAGATAGCGGGTGCTCACACTCCCATATATTCCCAGGGGCAAGGATACTTTAGAATGCCAAGTTCAAAGGCAATCACCATGGCAGAAGGAATGAATGATGAGAGATGCTGGCCTAATTGGGTGGGAAGACATGGTCAAAGTCTACCCAGTGACACCTGGGGTACCAGTTTATCCGCTGCTAGTGAACCGAATGTCCCGGAAGGGCACAGGGGTGTCAACCAATCATAGAAGTCCATATAATGAAGAGCCTTATAGTTTGATAGCCAATGATGAGCTGTGTGTCAAATAACTGTTGAAGATGACTTGCACTAGGGGTGGTCATAAGTTGTCCACCTGACTGTAGAGACCCAACCACAACCCATTCCCATATAGAAAGTATACTTAGATATTCCCCTTGAACGAACCACAACTCCCCATAGGTTTTTCTTGTTTGCCATGTAGCATGACATCACACATGATGAGTTTTTGTTATAAAAGAGTAATTTTTTAAGAAATGCTTTGAGAGATATACTGTGCGACGTCTGTTCACGTCTGTTGTAACTCCCTGTTTTAGGCAATTGATATTAAAACAATCAAATGAAACTTTGCCAACTTCCTGAGTCAGTTTGATTATTTGGTGTAAGAGTTATTCTACATCCCATCCACTGCACAAGATGCTACTTTTTTAAGGGTCGTAAACTCAGCACAATACAAATTAATATAGTTTATAATTGGTTATTTATATAGCACTTAATACCCAGAGGTTTCTAAGCGCAGACCCAGGGATCTAACATGTGTTGCGCCGCGTCATTTTGCTTCCAAGGCGAGCACGTTGCCCCTAAGCTATCCTCCCGAGACCAAAGTAAAGAAAAGTTCAAGTGACACTGCAGCTTTGATGTAAAAGGAAAGAGCCACATATATCCACCCTTCATCAGCCATTAAATGGAAGTGTAATTACACCTATACCACTGATTCATTCTCCCTACATCTTTTCCCACAGAGGCAACTGTGAAGATTCCTATGGACCCCTCACTGAAACCCAAGTCTCCTCCTAGGTGACCAGGGAAAGGCAGACGCTTCCTGATACTGACCTTGGAGGTGTATCACCTGGGAGGAGACAGAGCCCAGGGTGGTGAGGAGATCCCATGGGATGAGACACAGTATTTGTCCTCTGAAAGAAAGTGCCTTGCTGGATTGTCAAAACAGGCAATGGCATGTTGCCATTATAATATCCCTGACCAACATATAAGATCTGTAAACCGGGGTACAAGTTATGATAAATCAGAGTACGTCTTATTAACAGAGCCATTTTTCAAAGTATATCAGGACCAAGAACCTCCTTACTCCAAAAGGTATAATGTAAAAAGATCTAGAGAAAACACTTTAAAACCAATGTCTTCCTCTATAAACAATTACTTCTAACAGTCCATCCTTTAATAATGTTAAGGAAAATAAATCTACCCTTAAAATTAACCCAAATGCTACAAAAGCTAACTTTGTTGAAGAAGACTGCATGTCCCATAATCCCATGATTACTGGGACGAGGAAGAGGGCAGAAGAGGCATACAGTAGCAGCAGTCAGTCAATTGAGCCTAACAGCCCACACCTGAAGGAACCCCGGAGGCATAAAAGGCCCCCTCAGGTGCAGGCAATTGGAAGGAGAGGAGGGAGCTGGAACTCTGACAGGAGCAACACGCAGCAGTAGTAGCAGAAGGCAAAAGTCTGGCAAACCAATCAGAAGTGATAGAACATGACGGATGCCGGAACGTGGAAACAGCGGATTTCACCTGCGTGTTCTGAGAGGGTCATGTTCTCCCAAACTCTGAAGTGCAGAGGCTGCACAGTGGAAGGTGTGCAAGAGAGCTGTCTTTCCCCATGTGAGCCTGATTGCTGTGGTTGCTGTGTATTGAATGTGCTGGAGACTGAGGCGAGGAGCAGTTGCCAAGCTGTGGGTCTCAGGAGCGAGAGGGGCTCCAGACATGTGTGGCCAGACCGGAGACACCTTCATGGAGGAAGGGTGTGGGTCCTGAAGCAGCCAGAAGCAGCTGAAGTTGCGTTAAAGGCCGTAGAAGCAGTGCAACCCACAGAGCAAGTGTTGAAGAAGCCGGTGAGTTTAGCTTGGCATTCTAATACCTTGCACAAGCATTGCCGGCAACAGTAGCAAGCTCCCCGTACACTCACGTATGAGTAAAGCAAGAAGAAGTTGCTCATTGAATTTGAAATACCTGAATGATGGAAAATGTAGCACCCACGTGTAAATGAAAACCATTTTTACTTGTGTAGAAAGGAAATACTGCTTTCATCCATTGTTCACTATTCTAAGACTATTACTATATGAAGGAGTGGTCGCGTTTCATCAATTAAGGAAGGTGAACGTCGCAAAAATCATTACTGAACCATCTTTCCTGGCCTCTCTCTCACTGTGGGCACTATCTAAAGGCCGCTTGACCAGGTCACCCTCTTCCTCTCTGAGTGAGCTGGTCTCTCCTCCTCACTCTGTGCATTTACCTCCTCACCTGGATGCTTCCAGCCCTTCTTCAGGACTTTTTCACAACCTCTGCGATTCTCCCTCTCTCTCTATTCTTCCGCTGACCCGACTCACTCTGCAGGGTACACCCTGGATGTTCAGATCTCCTCAGACCTCCCATTCTCTAACCCTCTCACCACTTGTCTCTCTTGGAATGATCACTTTCTCCTTTCTTACAAACTCTCTCTCTCTTCCTTGCACGTCAAGCCAACTCCAACACTGCCAGCTACCTTCTCGGTCATCTGACCCATGAAACGTGTTTCAGTTCAGGCTTTGGCCGCTACTTTCTCTCCTCCTCCTGCACCTTTGGCTGACTCACCCCCTGGCACAGCCCTCTCTAACCTTCATCTCTCTATCTCTAACACTCTGGATGTCCTTGCCCCTTTCACGAGGATCCGCTTGAAGCCCAAATCCAAGTGCAACTCTTGGTACGATTCCAACCTCGCCGCCCTTAAACGCAAGTGTAGTTTGGCGGAGAGGAAGTGGAGGACCTTGGGTGCAACCCCTGACAAACTGGCCTGCGGCCTGCTCCAAAAGCAGTACAAATTCTATGTCCTCTCTAAGAAGAGAGCCTGGATCCAAGCCTGAATATCTGGGGAATCTAACAACTCGGCTGAACTTTTCAAAATCTGCAAGGAGCTGGCCAATCCTGATGCAGTCTCTACCTCTCCTGTTCCCTCCCATGCCCTCTGCATGGCCTTGGCCTCTCATTTCACTACTAAAACTCAGGACATTCTGTCCACCCTCTCTTCTTCTACCTCCTCATCCTCCTCCTCTACCACTTCTGGCCCTTCTGAGGCATCTCTCCTCCTCCTGTCTACTCCTTTCCCATGCTCACCCCTGACCATGTTGCAAGAAAAGTCTGATCTATGAAAGTCTCATCAAAGCATGTTCTCCTGTGCTCATCCAGAACAATCAAGGACCACATCGATACCCTTGCTCCAGCCTTGGCCGATTTCTACAATCACTCCTTTGCCACTGGAACTTTCCCCTCCCCTTAAGCACTCTCTTGTGCACCACTTCTAAAGAAGCCCTTGGTCGATACTCCCTCTGCGGCTTACTATCGCCTGATCTCCATAACTCCTTTCATTGGCAAACTCTTGGAAAACCTGGCCATCTCCCAGCTTAATCTACTTACTGAATCTGTTGGTTGCCTCCATGACCACCAGTCTGGCTTCAGAGCTGCCAGAAGCATGGATACTGGTCTCCTGAACACCTGTGAAGACTTGCTTTCCAATCTTGACACTAATCTCCCTTCTGTCGTCATTCTCCTTGATCTATCCTCTGCTTCTGACATGGTCAACCATGCCATCCTACTCAATCATCTCCGGGAAAAACCTTGGTATTACTGATCGGGCCCTTGCCTGGTTGACCTCCTTTCTCACCAACCCCCCCTCTCAGGTCCAACTGGGGTATTTCCTCTCTTCTCTACCTCGACTTGTGGTGTTCCCCAGGGGTCTAACCTCTCTCTCTGGCTCTTGAACCACCACCTGGCACCTCTTGCCCTGTGGGATGTATTGACCCACTTTTGCACTGCCATGTGGCATCCCTGTGTTCTGATGGTGCCAGAATTATCAAAATGGCTGCAAAACCCTGTGCGTAACAAAACCTTTGAAAATCGCGCTTTGTAACACGAAAAGATGGCTGCCAAATCTACCATGCATGTTGTCAGTGGTGAAACAGAGATCTCACTCCTGAAACATGTCACTGGGCTTCACAACAAGTAAAAATGGAGCACAGTGGGAAAAGCAGTGCTTTGCTGAATGAAATCCAAAATCTCGCTTTTAAATCCTTTTTCTTGGTTGCTGAAACTGCAGAATGCCGGTATTAAACACCCTCAAACATCCAATATTCTTGCTGGGTGCTACCATCCACTTAGTTCAAGAAATCATTGTGAACTTACAATATCCTGAAAAGCTGAATTTGTCATAAAAACATCCACAGCAAAAGTTGTCTGCCTGTGAAATCTCTCAAAATCTGGGTGCAGTACCCTCGGCCGCCTGGGTGACAGCTGTCATAAGCCTGCATTAAAACTGTAAACTTGCACAACTAAAATCTAATGTCTGAAATCTAAGTGGCCTGTTCCTGAGACTAACCTATGTTGCAATTGTTTAATCCCATGGTTTAGAATCTGGAATCAGTGTTCTAGCTGCTTGTTTTGAAATTACAAGTTTGTTTTAAGCAAAGAAAAAATGCCACAGAAGGACTTTGATTTTAAGCCTGACTAAAAGCAACTAAGCCAGTATAACAGCTTCCCCCACAGAGGCCAGGCCTCTCCCCTCCCTCCACCGGGAAATCACACCTATGTGATGATTATAGGGTGGGAGGAGAATCTGGACTGCTGTGGGAAGGAGACAATGGACAACCTCTGGCTACAGGAACTGTCAAGTGGGAAGGGTCGTAAAATGGCCTGAGCCCAGGAGGAACTGGGAGGAGACTGCTTCTGAGCTGCAGGGAGAAGAAGGAGGTGGAGACAAACAACCAGTTGTTGCTTAACCAGGACCAAAGACACATTTTAAAAAGGCAGATAACTTACTGTGTAAAATTGTAAAAAACATAAAAATAACAGCATTGTTAATGTAAATATTGGCTGCGCCGGAACTCTGTGACATATTCTAGGAAGAAACGGCAGAAAATGTGATATTATACAAAATGTATTATTGATAGAAGCAGGAAACTTCATACACTTATGCCCATGTTTAATGCGTACATTTGTAGAAATTTGCTCCGAATTTGGACATTGTTTTCTGGACAAAAAGGGCAAAATTCTGTAAAAAGCAGACACAAGATCTTACAGCGACGGGGTTTGGAGGAGTATCTGCTACACAACATATGTAAACTGTATATATAGGTGATAATTAGGTATTCATCCTCATAGAATCCTATAATCATATGATATTTCAAAATGTACAAGATTTACAGCTATATAGCCTCCCATAAATACCTAAATAAAATACATAAACATCTTTGTTTAACTATGTTTCTTGAACAGGTGTAGATAAGAGAAGGGATAGACAAGCATGCATGTGCATTTCCCATTACATAATTAATACTCCATGGCTCCCTCTGTGGGTTTGTAGTGCACAAGCAAAAGCGTCCCGCCATACCTGGTATAGTGCCATATGTAGTTTTGAGTTAAGGGTATTGATACATTGTATCCAGAATTCTGCTTGTTCTATGAATTCAGGGTTATGCACAAATCTACCAAGGTGTTTGATATAGCTAGCTCTCATCCCAGTACACGAAGTTAGAACATGTCGAGCAGTTTCAAGTTCATTGGGCAGATCACAGATTCTACAATACCTCTCCGTTTTTGCTAGACCCATCTCCTGACCCCTGGCCGCCAATATTGGGAGATGGTTAATACGAAAGAGTAGAAGAAAGCGCCTCAGTTGATCCGACGGACAGAGGTTTAAATAAGGCTGCGCCTTCATAAAAATGTAGAGAACGTGTGAGACAAAGCTGTAACTTTTCAGTCCTTCAAGGTGAATATAATTACATTGCCAGTCCCATAGCTTGAGACGGTACGCAAAATTGTTGAACAAGCAATTGTTTTCTCGACCCCACTCCGGCTGCCAGCAGGTTTCCTCACTTAGTTTTTCCATCTGGGTTTCAAAGTTTTTCAATTTGCCTGCCTCCATCTCCCTGCTGATACTAATTAGGAGGCCATTTCCAGGGTCGTTCTTAAGACGGATATATAATTCCATTCGTTTTTTCAAAACCATGGCTCTGAGGGAACCAATTCCTAGTTCCAATCTAATCAGGGCCATGGGTATACATTGGGGGAGGCCGAGGATTTTCCTCCAGAAATTACCCTCAACCAGCTGTAGCCATCCCAAGTTCATATTGTAGAGGGGATCAAGCCCATAGGTGACCATCGGGGCCAGACATTGGATATACAGCTGTCGTGCCGCCCATATAGAGAAACCACTCCGTTCTCGCATGAATTTGTATATGAGTGCTGTAAGTTGAGTTGCTTTTGTTCTGCGTAATTGAATACAAGTAAGATAATTTCCCTTGTGATCAAATTCAACACCTAGATATTTATAGCTGGGGGTATAGTTAATTTCAGTCACTCCTATCATCATACGGGGTCTGGCTACATTTCCAGCTGAGAACAATAATAGATTTGTTTTGCTGATGTTGATCTCAAGTTCGTTGGCCTCCGCATAATCCCACAGCTTTTTAGCAGATCTTAGGATCCCATTAAAGGTATGGTCAAGGATCACTAAATCATCTGCATATGCAAGCATGGGACAATGACTAGGGCCAATCTTTGGTGGGCAGTTGTTGATTCCCTGTAAGCATTCTGGTGCATCAGATACGAATAAATTGTACAGAGTGGGGGCTGTGACACAACCCTGCTTCACTCCTCTGGTCTGGGGGACGGGTTTAGTCACTGCCCCAGCGTTATCTAATCGAACCTGTACCGTATTATTTGTGTGTAGGAGTTCTAAATAATAAAGTAAGGTTTCAGGGCATCCCAATCTACTGAGTTTCTTCCATAGGAGAGAACGATTCACCGAATCAAAAGCAGCCCTAAAATCTATAAAGAGTGCATACAATGGTGGATTAGAATGTGTTAAGGCCTTAATTCTCAATGTATTCATTATGAATAGATTATGTGTGGTCGAGTATCCAGCCCTAAAGCCACATTGAAATTTATCCAAAATGCCCGCGCTCTCAACCCATTTTAGGAGTTCACTAAGTATAAGAGCAGCAAATATCTTGCCAGTGCAATCCAACATGGACAATAGCCTATAGTTTTCAGGTTCGGTTCTATTGCCTTTTTTAAATACAGGTATAAGGATTGCTGTCTGCCAAGATGGTGGTATTTGGCCCTCACGTAGAATCTTCCCAAAAAGTATTTTAAGTAGGCAGGCCCAGAAAAGGGGATTTCGCTTCAGCACCGCATTGGAGAGTCCATTAGGCCCCGGGGCACGGGACGAATTTAACTCCTCAATTCGGCTTTGAAGCTCTTTAATAGTTACCACAAAAGGGTGAGCTTTAGGTTTCATATGCACCGGGTTGTTAGTAATATTACTAATCCCACCATTACGCTTTTCCAGATAAGCGATCCATTCAGTGTTACCTATAGGGTTGACCATATAAGTGGATTTCTGTCCTCTGACTTCACCTAGCATAGACCAGATCTTCTGAGTGTTTCTACTACACAGTGTGCTGACCATGTGCTGCCAATTTGCCAATTTTCTTGACCTTTTGTGTGTTTTTAGCCACCAACGATAATCATTTTTCACTTTCCTCAGCTTAATGGCAGTTTCCATTCTAGTTAGAGGGCCATTTCTAATCCGTCGGATATCACTTCTAAGCTTTCGCTTTCTATCTCTAATGTCCCTATCATAAACAACCTCTTTCACGGAATTTCCCACCATCTTTCGCATTTTACAGGAGCCGTGTTTACCCGAGAAATCACTAATCCATTTCTCAATTTGCACTGGTGACATATGATAGAATTGCTTGATCAAATCAGGGCCCCATTCTTCCATAGCCATAGTGGCCTTTAATATATTTTTATCCGACCAGGAAATACGATTATGAGAGTGGTTGCTCAACAAGTGCCCCAGATTGACTTCCTCCCTTTTGTGGGCCGAAACTCCCATAGTTAGAATCAGGGGGTCATGGTCACTCCATTCACATTCTTTTACCACCATATCACAAACTATCAGGGCCACCTCCCAGCTAGTGAAGATGTAGTCAAGAGTACTTCCCGATCTACTGTTTCTATAAGTATTCCTGCCAGGCCTGTCACTTTGTGTGCGCCCATTAATTATTTCGAGTTCCCAACAGCCAAAAAAACCAAGCCAACCCTCCCCCTCCTTATCCGTAGACGGGAGGTCCCATAAGCTATTCTTGGATAACAGAGGGTTGTTACCAGTGCCTCCACCATTGTTGATATGACAATTTAAATCCCCAGCAACAATAACAAGGAACTTCTCATTGTTTGATCTCCATTCAGCAAAAAGTTCATGCATGGTTTCTTGGATAAGTTCTCTTAGTCTTGCACCTGGGGGATTGTAAATATTGACTATTAGTATTCTTTCACTTAGTCCTTTTATATTGAGAGTCACTTCAACAGCACATATATAATCACAATTAACCGCTGGTATCTTTTTACTCAGGATCTTGTTAGTCACTCCAATAGATAGACCCCCGTAGGGGCGCCCCCGCTCTCCTTTTTTCGCCAGCGTGTGATATGTCATATACCCGTCGATATCCATGGGAGATGTCCACCAAGTTTCTTGCAATAATATAATAGGGTAGTTGTTGATGAATGCCAGAGAGCCCTTATCCGAGAGAAGATGCTGATGTCCATGGGTGTTCCAGCTCAATAGTAAACAATCTCATGGTTGCCGAAGCACCATCGGTAACGAATCTGCTATCCATTTCAGAGTACTCTGAATATCAGTTAATTGGACCTTCTCCTTAGGTGGTTGCGGGGGTCTGCCCAACTTATTCTCAGATGTCCCATAATCCTTGCTGGGCAAGCATGGATCTTCCTTATCTTTATTCGCATCAACTTCCACACAAATCTGCATTAGAGATTTCTTATGTGTTCGAATCAGCTGTGCCGATGCTAGCACACTACAATGAAGAGCAGAAACATTTGGATTGCGCACCTCCAGTGGTTCGACAAACAGGAAGTCTTCCGAGCGTATAACACGCAACTGTGGTATCATGTGTAGTTTAGCTAGTACTTCCGTCCTTGTCAGCCATACGTCTCTTTTTTTCTGGTGCAGATTTTTAATTATGCAGATTTTACTTGCACCGGTGTCTTCCACTTCCTCCGATTCCTCTCCCCCCACGGATACACGGACCTCTTCACCATCCGTTTTTTCAATTCGACCTGGTGTCGAGCATTTAGTCGATTCACCGATGATACTGATCGATAATTCAGAGTCCACGACTTCATGGGCCATGCTTTTAGCTTCATGCAATGGGTCTGGAATTATCCAGCCTGATAGAGATCCCATCCCCTTTCTTGCACGTTTCTTTGCCTTCCGACCCCTTCTCTTGCTTTTTTTTGATCGAGCAGCCGTGGGAATGGTAGCCGGTAGGGGGGAGGTGATTTCTACCACTGCGTTCTTTGCAGCCTCTCGTTTCTGTTGTCTGCGTTGCTTTTTGGTTAAAGGTACTGCCGTATTAACCTCCTCGGTCTCCTCCGGGTTTGTTATGTCCGGCTGATCCGTAAATATTGGAGCTTCATCCATTGCAGGGGGTATTAATGATGTTGGATCCATGCTCCCAGTCAGATTTGTTGTCCTCAATTGCATGATGGTGTTAGTGTGAATCCTGCCACACAACTGTAATAAAATTTTCAGCGCAAATTGGAGAGATGCCATGGAAGCCTGCAACTCTGCTATGGCTAAGCCATTGGAGTCTTTCGGCATCCCATTGCACAGCTCGCCCGTGTGGTCCAATTCTTCAGGATCCATGAAGAGACTGGGGGATGCAGACAGTCGTCCCATAGTTGGTTGTACTGATGGGATGGGTGTGGGCTGAATGGAAAGTATACCTGATAGATCAGAGATTGAGTTGCCTGTGCAGTTATCCGTGCATTTAGGACTGGGGATCTCTATGTCCTTGTGTTGCTCCTTATGCGCCGGATTCAGGATCTGCGCTTCCACCACAATTGTGGGTCTTTCAACTGAGGTTACTGGTCTGCCTGAAGTTGCCATTGATTTTTGGATAGATAAGCAAAGCTCCAGTAATGAGTTATTGTCGATGTCTTGATAATTGGTACAGTCTAAAACGTCACTGCCATTATGAGTGGGCGAAAGAGTCTCCTTTTCTGGTGCGGCAATATCCGCCCCCGTATTAACTTTGGGCTTACCCTTCCCAAACATGGCAGGAATAGTACCTTTTTCAGGTATAACACTGTCCCCATTTACTGTTGCCTTATTTGCGATCTTAGGGGGTAGTTTCTCCACTTTTTCATTATTGCCTTTCCGTAGGTTGTACCTAGTGTTTCCTGCTTTTGTTTTAGTCATTCTCCTTACGGAGCACACCACCACACGTCTGACTGGGGGGTATGCCGTAAATTGCGATAGAACTGAGATCGTGCTATGCAGGTTATATATCGGTCACCGATATGTGTCGTAGCCCACTGTGACAGATTGAGCAATGATAGGGATCAAAGAGGTAGAATCGCCCTCCGCAGTCTCCCGGCCCAACTGCCGTCTGTGTGGGTGTATTAGGTTCCTTACCGCTCTTCCGGTGCCCCTTATGTAGATCCTGGAGGGGTTTAAGGTTCTCGTCCCCCGCCGTCCACCGCTGTCCACAAGTTACCACAAAGGACCACTTGTCCTCCCACTTCTCCGCGCGCGCTCCGCGCTGGAAATGATGTTAAGTAGAGTTGGTAGCTGCTCACTGCTGCAAAGCTCCGCCTCCAAGTAGTGTTCAGGGAAAAAATACTCAGCGCACCACAAAGGACCACTTGTCCTTCCACTTCTCCGCGCGCGCTCCGCGCTGGAAATGATGTTAAGTAGAGTTGGTAGCTGCTCACTGCTGCAAAGCTCCGCCTCCAAGTAGTGTTCAGGGAAAAAATACTCAGCGCACCACAAAGGACCACTTGTCCTCCCACTTCTCCATACTGTATATATGATTGTTATAGAGATGGCACACATGGAAATATGTATTGTACCAAAAGTAGATTTTGTGTTCAAGAGGCTAGGGGTGGACTCTAGGCCTTGTCAACCCACATCATCATGGTGACACCCTGTTCTTCTCCTCCTATCAAGGAAGAGAGGAGACCCTGACCAATCCCTGGAAAGGGGGCACACTTAGGATAAACCAGCACACAGACCCCTTTATCATAAGCATGAATAAAGACAGCTCAGCACTCAAAAAAGGACACACAGATTCACCCACTAACCGATTGCTGGCGGAGCACCCTGAAGCAGAACCATCCATCTTCCTTGCTCCAGACTCCAGAAACTTGGAAAGCAGAAAGGCCCATTCTATAGCGGAACCATTCTCAGCTAAGCCTTAAAATTCCAGAACCCCAGATACCTAAGGGGAAATAGACAGCTGGGCTGTGCTGTACTGCTTGCCTGCTAAAAGAATTATCATCAGAACCAGAGATCCAAACCAGTCCTGTGCCAAGCTGTGATCAGACCCATTGTAGATCAGATCCAGTCCAGTTGTGCCGTGCAGTGTCCAGATCGCCTTGACGCTGCCAATCCAGTCTGTCCTGACCAGAATCAATTACCAGAATCCCCGACCAGAATCCCCGACCAGAATCCCTGATCAGAATCCCTGACCAGAATCCTGAGGTTCCGTTTGAAATACATATAGTGAGTATCTATAGATAGAACTGTGCGGCTAGCCTATGTACCTTGCTTAGTTAATCCTTATCTTAAGCCCATCCTCTCTTTCTTTCCGAGCCAGTATTGTTAGAACTATCTTTGCGTGGACTTTTCTCTCATATATGTTGCTAAGGCCTAACTTTCTATTGATTGATTAAGAAACTAATTCCCAAACCAAACAGAAAGTAGAGTATCACACCTGAACTGTTATGAGCGGCCGTGAATGACCTTCCTGTGTGGTATTATACTTTTTGGTACTCTTTAACATAGTGTAAGAAATCCGTTTTGTCATTTTAAAAGTGCATTCCTGTTTTACATTTTTGCGCCTGTCTCAGAAAAACGACCTCTGCTAAAATGACCATAACTTCTTCAGTTTTTGTGCTAGAAACAAACTCCTGCTTGTAGATAACAATTACAGCTTTAATTTGCATCTAAAACCGCATTCCAAATCCATATAGTTTTCCCGTAATCGCGATTATCGCACACTGAAAAGTTTTCCCTGAATTTCGTTTTAGGGAAATTCTGACACGTGTAAAACAGCTTATGATTGCTTCCGACCTCAGTTTTAAGATTTCACATTGCTTCTTAGCATTCAATCATTGCTAGTGTTTGTCTGTAACTATCCAAAGCGGCTCCCATAAGAATTTAAACAATTTCAGCAATTTAGACCATGTTTAGGGCCTGATCACGACTTTGCCGGTAACGCCGGCGGTATTACCGCCGGTGGTATTAGCCCTAGCGCCAAACTCCCCGGCGCTAATAGCGCTGGATCACGAGTTCGGTGGTAATGTAATTCCCCATGCCCCATTGAGCCCATTCAGGAATACCCCATTCCCCATTGTGCTCAATGGGGAAAATTCACGCTTTTACTGCTGGCGGATTTCCCGCCGGCGGTAATAGCACACATTTTTGGTGGATTTCCCCCCAGCCAAGAGCTAGGGCAAAATCCGCCAAAGTCCTGATTTGGCGGACCCTTAAATCCGGCGGTAATAGCGCGACCGCCGGATTTAAGGGTTCCCGCCAAAGTCATGATGAGGCCCTTAGTGTTTTCACCCAATCTATCCTCAAGATAACTTTAAAACCATTTTGACAGCTTGCCAATCAATTCTGTTTTTCTCTTGTGTTGCTGGGGGGAAAGTGGGATTGTTATTTTGTTTGAAACCTGTTCTCTTCTCCTATCTCTTTACATTGCCTGTTGGGGGGCTGAGGGGTGTACAGGGGGATATAGTACCCACACTACTATCTGTTCTGAACACAAACACAAAAGTATTATTTCTGTGCTGAATTGTTTTACTCACTATTGCTCCTTGTGCATTAAAGAGATTGTTTAGTGTTACATCACCCCATTGGTGATCATTGTGTACCCATTAAAACATATTGCAATACATTTGTAAATACATAATTAAATATTTTAACTTTGCAATCCAGCCTGATTCCTGGTTCAGTATGACCAGGGGGGTTCCAGGAGGGGGCGTGATATGAGTGGTACATTGTTCAGAATAAAAGAACTTTTAGACACAAATAAATAAGGATTTCAGTTTTGCATTACACGCTAGGTGTTGACGTAGGTGAAGTGCCGGATTGAAATCACTTACAGCCCACTGCATCGCTATTTTCTGCTACAATTTTCAATGTTATGTGGGTGACACTCAGATCAGTTTCAGGCTCCCCTCAGCCACCTTTGCTTCTTCTTTCATACCAGACTGTCTGGTGAAATTCAGGAGTGGCTTGCTGCCAATGGTCTCTGCCTTAATGTCAGTAAGACTGAGATCCTTCTCATTGGGACACCAACTCCCTCCTTTCCTCTCTCTCTCTGGCCACACACTCTGGGCCCTCTTCCTGATCCTTCCTGTGAGGCTAAGAACCTTGGTGTCATCTTTGACCCCACCCTCTCCTTCTCTCCTCACATCTCTGACATCTCTAAGAAATCAAACTATCAGCTGCACCTCGTCATAGGTATTCTTCCTTTTCTCACTTTCCCCCAGAAGCTCACTACCTCCAGAGCTCTGGTTCTCTCTCGGCTGGACTATTGCAACAGCCTCTTTCTAAATATTCCTTCCTCTACTCTTTGACCTTTACAACGTATACCAAGCAGGACTGCAGGATTTTCCCTTGCCTCAAGCCCAGTGATAATATATCTCCAGCTCTGAAATCTCTTCACTGGTACCCTGAAGCTGCAAGGATCAGGTTCAAGACCCTCAGCATTGTCCACAGGGCTTTCTGGGGCCTGGGACCACTCTACCTCCAACTTTCTCTCCCAAAACATCTTCCTTCTTGAGCTCTCCGCTCATCCACCTCCAATTCCCTGAGGGTCAGATGCTTCTCCAAGCAGAGAGTTGGGGCAGATCAATCTCCTCGGCTGGGGCCTCACTCGGGAATCCTCCCTGCCTCTCTCAAACTTGAGCAGAACCACCTCCAGTTCCGGAAGCAACTCAAGACCTTCCTTTTTGCTTCCTCTTTCTCTCTTCCTCTCCCTTGCTGATGCACCTGACTGCTCCATGCACTGGTCACCTGCTCACCCTCTGAACTTGGACCCAGGCTCCTGCATGTCCAGGTGCCCTTGCACAGCCTCCGGGCTCCCCAGCACTTAAGGGTCTGTATCTGCAACCCTAAAGTATCTTCTCTCTGCACTTATGAGCCAACCGCTGGCTGCACTTGTGAGCTAAGTGCACTTCCCCCTTCCCCACCCCCTGGCACTTCTCCCCTTCCCTCATCCCAGCACTTGCACGATCTGAATGACACAAGGCTTAGTAAGATCTTTATTTTGTCTTCCCTTTGTTTCCCCCTCCTTGTCTTGTCGCACCTAGAAACACTTGTGTAGAGGCGCGTTATAAATGCCAGATCATATCATATCCATATTAATTTTATTCCACTCCCTCACCCTTTCTAGGCCCTCTTTCGGCCACCCAACAACCCCAAATGTGTTTTCCAGATGTTTTGCTCCCTGCTATGTCCTAGGTCAGCGGCAGATCCAACATGGCGACTGTTTCAAAAATGATGATGCACTTCACATTTTTCACCGTACATTCACTGTGCATTTTTGGTGTCCACGACATCGAGCCACACACCGATTGGCCCAGAGATGTCCACAACCCTGAATCAGGAAATGAGCCTGCGGACCGGACCGAGATATCAGTAATATTTGTTTACCTACTTTTTGGCCATTAAAACAATGCTGGAGGGATTTACACCAAATGTACAAAAGCATGCTTTCTGGACCAAGCCGATGCTCCTGGCGCACGTTTGGTGAAAATCCATCCATCAGTTTGGGCTGTAGGCACCAGCAAAACTTGTTTTCTATTGTGTCTAGGGATGATTTCGGCACGGCCAAAGGCCGAAAGGCCGATGGGCCAATCCGACCCTGCCCCTATAACTTTTCCTACACTGACAAAACCACCCCAAACTTTGCAGAATCTTTCCGAGGGGGCCATATACTTTTTTTTGCAAAGTTTGATGAAAATTCATCCAGGGGGTGCAAAGTCATAAGCCGCCCAAAAAGTGCTCTTTCTATGAGTTAAGCAACTTAACCATAACTACAGGGCCGCTACCTCAAGCCCTGTAATATATATGTAATTATGCAGTATTCATTTTTTTTATACTATCCATACTTAGAAATATTATTTTCTATCCCAATTCATAAGTGCACATACTTTGTTTTGTATGTGTTTTATAACACTTCTCATTTAGAAAACAATATGTCTACATACTATTTGTGTAATAAGCGCAATTGAAAATTTGAATCTGTATATTTAACATGTTCCAAACAATCAGGCTTCAACATGTTTTCATTTCTATATATTCCTATGGTTATTTAATTTACACCTGTTATGTATGTAATTATCTTACAAATATGTCAAGTATATTTTCCACACTCTGGTATATTAAATGCAATTGATAATTTCAATTGTCTGCCGAGTTTCAGGGGTTTTGTTGCATTACATTTTCAACTTAACGTCCCTGCAACTAAAGTTTTTTCCCCAAATATATATATAGAGAGGGAAATAATTAGATTGGCTTAATGTAGATAGCATTCAGGTTTAAAAACAATATAGACTCTGCGTTTTTTCAGTGAAAGAGACACAGTATTTGTAATACATTTGGTATTGTTAGCAGAGAAAATAGTTCAGCTAATTACACACGAGGCCTAACAGAATACACTTGTATTTACATTGTCACTCATGGGGTGAAGGATTCATTACCTTTAGGCTTCACTCAAAAGTCCGCTAAAACATGAGGCATTTTGCTCAAAGCAGGGGTTTCTTTCAATGTTGGGTGATAATACATCAACATGCATGTAGGTTTCATGACAACGACATTGTGATGTGATAATGGTAAGGTAGGCGCTAATTGCATGCCTGCAATACAAATGAATGCCCATGTCAACAGTGCAAGTTAGAGTATGTCACATAACTCCCAACAGGCACACAACACAGTCACGCAGTGGAAGATGGCTGCAGCATAGCTGACACATTATCTCCACCAATCACCACACCAGCCACAATATCATCCACCACCACTACCACCACCACCACAATGAAGGCATCACACACTTCTTGTGGACAAATCACTGTGAGCAGCACGAGATGAAATGCCATCACTCTGTCAAATTCCCTCACCCAAGCAACAAAGGAGCCAGATGTACCTGTCTCTATTGAGAAATCTACCACAATCCCCACACCTAAAATGCTGCTGCTGCAGTGCACAAACCCACCACTGCATCTCAAGAGCCAGCTGTTCAAGTTTACACGGTGGTGCCAAGTACCACCACTTCTCCCATGGAACCATCTATAGTAGTGCCTTGAAGCACCATTGCCTCTCAGGACCAGGAAAGGAACTTCTGCAGCCATAGACACGACCATTATTGCTCCCGAATTGCAGCATCCATTTACCAGCATGCTGCTATGCACTCCTGTCATGGACAGTGTATTTGTATTTGTATTTATTGTGTTTTATATAGCGCCTTT
Organism: Ambystoma mexicanum; assembly: GCF_040938575.1. Lineage (NCBI taxonomy): Eukaryota > Metazoa > Chordata > Amphibia > Caudata > Ambystomatidae > Ambystoma > Ambystoma mexicanum. The sequence goes on from NC_090924.1 coordinate 545,592,007, forward strand.
GTCCAAAGCGCTTTACATAGGACAGTCAACAATATAATGAATCAGAATGCAAGTCAGCGTTCATAAACAGTAACATTCAAACTGTGTTCATAAATAGTAACAATCCATTAGCATTCCTGGGAGTAATCAGTCAATCAGTGTTCATAAACAGTAACAATCAATTAGCGTTCACAAGGGTAAGTGAATCAGTGTACATAAGCAGATTAAATCACTTAGAGGACTGTAGCAGGTGGGTTTTTAGAAAGGAACGGAACAGAGGATAGGCAGTAATGGAGCTAAGAGACAGGGGAAGCACGTTCCAGTGAAGGGGGACCAACAGCTGGAATGAGTAAAAACGGGATTGGGCACAAGGGGGCCGTGGGACATTGAGTCTAAAAAGATTAGTAGAGCGGTGGGAGCGAGATGGAGAGTAAAAAGAAAGGAGAGATGCAAGGTAGTCAGGAGCAAGGTCATAGAGACATTTGAACACAAGACAGAGAAAGTTGTATTTAAGTTGAGAATAGAAGGGCAACCAGAAATTGGGTCACGATAGGAGGAAGACAGAGTAAGTGAATTGAAGAATGATAGATAGATTTAAGAGGAATAAGGCAAGAGTGGGGAAGATCAAAGAACAGAACAGAACAATAGAATAGTTGGGAGAATACTAGTGAGGAGATGAGGAGTTGTGTAGTGTGGAAAGTGAAAAAAGGGCAGACTTTGTGAATGTTATATAGACGAAATTGACAGGCACAGGATGTAAGGGAGATGTGGTCAAAGGAGAGATTAGAATCAAAGTAAATGCCAAGATTGCGGGTGGAGGAAGAGATTGAGATGGAAGAGGGGGGAGATCGCGAGATGAGAGTGATAGCAGGATAGAATAGGACCTCCATTTTTTCAGCATTGAGAGTGAGGAAGTGAGAGGTCATCCAAGACTTGATGGCGGTGAGGCAGGATGAGAGAGTCTGATGAATGTCCGAGGAGAAGGACGAGAAGGATAGAAAGAGCTGGATGTCGTCAGTGTAGAAGTGGTGTGAAACTCCAAAGGATGAGATAATAGGGGCAAGAAAGGAAGTATATAAGGAAAATAGAAAGGGACCAAGGACTGAACATTGAGGAACACCATGGACCAGAGGAACATGAGGAGAAGTGTTGCCGCCCCAAGAGACAGCAAAGGTATGGTTGGATAGGTAAGATGAAAACAGACCTGCGCAGACCAAGGGAGGAGAGCGAGTCCAGGAGCAAATAATAATCTACAGTGTCAAAGGCGGCGGACAGATCAAATAAAATAAGAATAGATGAGTGTTTGGAGTAGCGAGCAGTCAGAAGAGAATTAAGTATGCAGGTAAGGGCTGTTTCAGTTGAATAGGGGCGGCGGGAACCAGAGTGAGTCGGAGGAAGCAGTGATAGGCTAGACAAAAATTATGCTATTTGTGACTAAACAAGGTGCTCAAGGAGTTTGGATAGAAATGGTAAGAGGGATATAGGATGAAAATTACAAGCAAGAAGGGGGTTAGCTGTAGGATAGGTATAAAGGCAGTAGGAAAGGTAGTGGTGGTAAGACAAATGTTAAAGAATGAGGTGAGAAAGGTTACCAGAGGTGGGAAGACTTTGGGGATAAGTGAAGAGGGGATGTGGTCTTTGGGCGCTGCTGTAGGGTGAGCTTTGGCCAGGAGGAGAGCGATCTCAGAGTCAGTTAGGGGAGGGAAAGTAAAGATAGTGCTGGAGGGGGTAGGGAAGGTTAAGGGGAAGGAGTTATAGGAAGGTGAAGATACTTGTCTTGACATAGGGAGTGCACTTTGGAAGAGAAGAAATTGGTGAGGTCAGATGCTGATAGGGATGAGTTGATGAACGGGTCAGGTGTAGGAGGAGAGACAAGTCGGGTTAGGGTTTGGAAGAGACATCGAGGATGAGTGGATTGATGTAACGCTCACCTGATTCCCACGGAGGCGCAGGTCGTGGCAGGAAGGTGTCTGTGACCTGAAAGGTGATGTGCAGGACTCGATGGGCTTCTGGGGTTGAACCTCTTCGCACTGTGTGACGGACTCGTAGGGTGAGGTTTCTGCAGATGAAAGAATATAGGGGTTAATGGTCTGGGTTGTTTAATGTCTCTCTTCCTCTCTCTCCCAAGCTTCTCCGTAGAGCCCCCAGGTCAACGTGCTCACCTTAGATAGGTGAATGCTGGACTCTCCATCTGCGTCTGATGCAGGGCGCTGTTGCCAGTTCCTTCACTGGTGAAACATAGGCCTCTTGGACTCAGAGGACATTTACCATCGTTAATCGCACGAGCGGTGAGTTTCCAGACACCTTTTTAGTCTTTATAGTCTTTAGAGTCTTTAGGTGCAAGGCACGTTAACATTGAACAGGACTTCGTATGATGCTTTTCTCCCCTTTTGCTTGCAGGACTCGTGAGGAAGATGAAATAAAGCGCCTGGAAATGCGTGAGTAAATGCAAGCACTCTAGCTGTTCTTTCCCTTGCAGCGTAGTTCGTGCTGAAGAGGCACCGGAGTATTTGCAGGCGTTCTATTGTGAAGAGCGCGATGGGCGTAAGTAAATACCTGTCTAATGTCTCTTCTTTTGTCTTTCAGAAGCTTGTTTGCAGCGCCGGAGTCCGCGGAAGGCCCGTAAGTAAATACGATGCTTTTATCTCCGCAGGTGGCTCTGCAGCGTGAAGAATTCCAGAGTTCACGGAGTGCCGTTAAGTAATGACAATGCTTTTGTCTTCACAGGCGAAAGTACAGTGTGCCGAAATGACCGCAGCCGATGGATCGGGTGAGTAGGCACTGCGAGTTAAGACTGCCTTGCTAACCTGCTGTTTATTGTCTCTACAGATGCTGCTGTCGACTGGATACAGGAATGGTGAGTATGATTCTAGTGACCATCTTGGCTCACTAGCGTAGTAATGACGTCCTTTACTGCCTTAGGGACAAGGGGTAGATTCATCCTTGATGCCATTTCACCGTCCACCTAATTGCCGATTGCTCCGCTGTCGATGTAAGCTTCAATTGCATGCAAACGATCCGGACGTGCTGGACTAATGAGGACCATGGGCACCACGAAATGCGAGGTCACGGGACAGATCTTAACGCTCGGCAAGAGGACCTCTACACTTGCCGGGCTAGGTCGTTTCCCTGCTTAGAACTTGTGGCACTGGTGTCTGTGGCTCCTACAGCCTTCTTAGCTGGTTTCACTGGGCAGTCTCGAAGAAAGTGCCCTGAGTTCCCGCAATAGAGGCATAATTGCAGCTGTCTTCTTCTTTCCCGCTCCTTTTGGCTTAAAGGACCTTTCATCCCCCCTATTTGCATGGGTTCCACAGTGTCAGCTCCCTTAGCAGAAGTTTGTGGTTTAGAAAACACTCGGGTATCAAATTTGGAACGATCAGCCTTCCTGTTCTGTAATCTGTGGTCCAATTGGACGACTAAGTCAATATAGTCTGAACATTCTTGTGGAGGGTTCACAACTTGAGCTAACACATCCTTGAGCTCTCCACGCAGGCCTCTGTAGAAAAGCGTTATTCTCTTGTCCTCGGGCCATTGAGTTTCCACTATGAGTCTGTTGAATGAGGCTATATAGGTCAAGAGGTCTTGATTACCCTGTCGTAATAAAAGAAGTTCATGGTCCAAGGCCTGCCCTTGTGCATGTCTTGCAAACAGTTTCTCCATACTGGACTGGAAGGCCTGGAAATCATGCAGAACCGGATCATCCTGGGTGACTAAAGGAATCGACCAATCTGCGGCGCTGCCACTGAGATAAGAAAGCACGAAAGCCACTTTGGTCTGATCTGTTGGGAATGCAGCTGGTCGACATAAGAAATGTAAGCGGCACTGGTTGATGAACACTGCATATTTCTTTGGGTCACCAGAAAAACGTTCGGGCGGAGCCAAGGGCACATTACCAGGTAGATTGATTTGCACTGGATTTACAGATGGTGCAGAAGGATAGCTTCCTCGTGGAGCGGGCAGAGGTGTCTGTCCGGCCTGCGTTTGTAGCAATTGCCTAGCGAGGTCCTCTGTTCGCTCCTTGGAAAGTAGTAGTTCTCTTCTTAGAGAGCTTGTTTCCTGACGAGCTGCATGTACTTCTGCTCTTAATTCTCCGAGCAACTGGGCTAAGTGATCAGTGTCTGAGGTTTCCATTGCACCTGGGTAGGAGTTTTGCGGTGGGCTTCGCGTTCTGTAACGCTCACCTGATTCCCACCGAGGCGCTGGTCTTGGCAGGATTAGTCTGTGACCCGAAAGGTGATGTGCAGGACTCCATGGGCTTCTGGGGTTGAACCTCTTCGCACTGTGTGACGGACTCGTAGGGTGAGGTTTCTGCAGATGAAAGAATATAGGGGTTAATGGTCTGGGTTGTTTAATGTCTCTCTTCCTCTCTCTCCCAAGCTTCTCCGTAGAGCCCCCAGGTCAACGTGCTCACCTTAGATAGGTGAATGCTGGACTCTCCATCTGCGTCTGATGCAGGGCGCTGTTGCCAGTTCCTTCACTGGTGAAACATAGGCCTCTTGGACTCAGAGGACCTTTACCGTCGTTAATCGCACGAGCGGTGAGTTTCCAGACACCTTTTTAGTCTTTATAGTCTTTAGAGTCTTTAGGTGCAAGGCACGTTAACATTGAACAGGACTTCGTATGATGCTTTTCTCCCCTTTTGCTTGCAGGACTCGTGAGGAAGATGAAATAAAGCACCTGGAAATGCGTGAGTAAATGCAAGCACTCTAGCTGTTCTTTCCCTTGCAGCGTAGTTCGTGCTGAAGAGGCACCGGAGTATTTGCAGGCGTTCTATTGTGAAGAGCGCGATGGGCGTAAGTAAATACCTGTCTAATGTCTCTTCTTTTGTGTTTCAGAAGCTTGTTTGCAGCGCCGGAGTCCGCGGAAGGCCCGTAAGTAAATACGATGCTTTTATCTCCGCAGGTGGCGATGCAGCGTGAAGAATTCCAGAGTTCACGGAGTGCCGGTAAGTAATGACAATGCTTTTGTCTTCACAGGCGAAAGTACAGCGTGCCGAAATGACCGCAGCCGATGGATCAGGTGAGTAAGCACTGCGAGTTAAAACTGCCTTGCTAACCTGCTCTTTCTTGTCTCTGCAGATGCTGCTGTCGACTGGATACAGGAATGGTGAGTATGATTCTTGCAGATTGAGGAAGAAAGGCTGGAACAGACTCGGTGAGCGTTCTGCTGCAGATGCAGAATAACGCAAAGCAAGTTTCATCCATCGGGTGTGGTTTAAATAGCCTTGGAGTGATGAGGCGTCTTCCTCCACGGCCCCGCCTAGGTAAGAAAAGAGTTCCAGTTCCAGAAGCTTTCCCCATGCTGAATCCAGGGAATGGAGCTGCCCCACCCAGGTAAGAAAGTAGTTCCTGTTTACAGAGGACTTCTAAGTGGCTGGTAAGTAAGCAGCATGGTCTGCTGCAGGAAAGCCGACCCAAACATCTGCACACATATTATGAGCCCGGCGCTTCCAGTGCCGGGACCGATGATTCTGATGAGCCTGGTGCCACTGGCGCCAGGACAAGGTCCAAAAGGTCCCCGTGGGGACCGGCTGGTGCCTAGGATTAGGGTTAGAGGCCTGCTTCCAAGGACGTTGTGCTGGTCCTGGCTCCTTGGAAGCAGTGATCATGACAATTGATTGTGAAGAAGGTCAGAGAAGTAGGTACATTTGGCAGACTTAATACAGTCATCGTATAGGACGTGATAAGAGAAATAGGTTGCATGGTTAGTAGGTGAACAGTGTTTGTGCCAGCACCTTTAAAGGCAGTGAAGGAGGCGGCACATAGAAGAGAGATGAGGAGAGAGCCAGGGTTGGGCAGGTTTGCGAGTGGGCCGAAAGGAATAAAGACGGTAAAGTTGATCAAGGCTAGATGTGAGACATGAAGAGAGAGTGGACGCAGCTTCATCTGCAGAGAGAGAGAAGTGTGTGAGAGATGATAGAGAGTGTATGCATGTTTCATGGAAGAGCGAGGATTTACAATTGCATAGATCATGCCTGTAGAAAGTCTTAGTGGAGGAGAGGGAGGAGGTGCTAGAGGGAGTAGGTGGGAGTAAGGAAACTGAGATCAGGGTGTGATCAGAGAGGTAGACGGCAATAGTAGATATGGAGCAGGCAGTAAACGATGAGGTGAAGATCAAGTCGAGTGTAGAACCAGAGGTATGAGTAGGAGGAGTGGTAAGTGGGGAAAGTAAGTGAGAGTCAAGTATTGATAGGAAGGGGGTAGATGAGTAGAGAAAAGGTGAAGATTAAAGTCCCTGAGCAAGACAAGAGGTGTAGGACATGGTAGAATGTGACCAAGAAGGTGGTCAATGTCTTCAGAGAATTAGTCAAGTGGTCCAGGTGGATGGTAGATAATGTGAAGTGAAATTGTATGAGGAGCAGTGAAGATTGTATATATAAATTCAAATGAGGAATATTCTGGTAAGGGTACAGGGTACAGGTGATGGAATAGATGAACATTTAGGACCGTAGAGTAACCCAACACCGCTGCCGCATCTATTGGCACGAGGGACATGTGTAAAAGAGGATAGAGAGGTAGTACAAGAAGCAGCAACAGTTGTTTTATGTGGAAGAATCCAAGTTTCAGTTATGCAGCGAACATGAAGATGTAGGCATAGAAAAAGGTCCAGAACTGCCCTGGTCTTATTGCAGAGGGATCTTGTATTCCATAGTCCAAGGTCGATGGTGGTGGAAGTGTCAGTAAATTGTGGGTAGATGAGATTTGGATTGAAGGTGTAGTAGTGGAGCGGTAGACGGTATGAGGGATGGTGGGAGGGGACCAGGTAGGTATGGAGATAGTCATAAGGAGGATAAGCAGTACCTTAAGGCTGGACTAGAGCACGGTAGGAGGAACAAGTGATGATCGGAACAGGCGGGTAGGGTGTATCATGCTCATAGGGACTATGGCCATGGACACACCGCGGACAGCTGCAGACAGCTATGACCCACTTTGCTGCGGCTTTGCTTGGAGGCAGGGGTTTCAGCCACTGGCGAGCACGCGTGAGCGAGGCTGGTGGGTGTGGCCTCCACTTCAATGATCTGTTGCTAGGCAACAGAGAACAGTGCCCCTTCTGGTGAATCTGGCAGGTGGGGAAGGGCAAGCTGGTGAGGCCCGCTGTGCTCCTGTACAGCGGGGTGGCCCAGAAAGATGGCAGGCAGCTGGAGGCACTTAGCGCGCCTTGCCGCGTCTTCGCCTGGAGGCGGGTGTTTCAGCCGCAGGTGAGCGGGAGTGAGCGAGGCTGGTGGGCGTGGCCTACTCTTCAATGGTCTGTTGCAAGGCAACAGACAACAACAATGCCCCTTCTGCTGAATCCAGCAAGTGGGGAAGGGCAAGCTGGTGAGGCCCGCTGTGCTCCTGCACAGTGCAGTGGCTGGAGGCACTTAGCTCGCCTCGCCGCGGCTTCGTATGGAGACAGGTGTTTCAGCCGCAGGTGAGCAAACGTGGGCGAGGCTGGTGGGGATTATTAGTGGATTATGCTTTTTTGTGCCTTCCTCTCCTGGTAGTTTACTGTTCTCAATGGTTTCCTAGAGTGCACACTACAAGTGCACACTGTGCAGTACCGGTGGTCTGGACGCTGGGCTCTTTTGATGTGCAGTTACACCCTTTGATGAGAAGAGCTCAACAGCCTGTCATTGCGTTAGTGTTCCTTGATCCCTGGCCTCCAGCAATGACTCACGCGCACCTCCGGTTCCTGCCTTGTGCTCCTGCTACCAAGGGGTTAGGGGGCTGTAAGTCTTGGCGGTCTGCTCCAGCACCCCTGCCGTCCCAATGGGGAAGCCAAAGCCCACTCCTTCACTCCTTCCCCGCTCCTCTACGGTCCCGTTCACTGAGCTTGTTCATTATAGGGGGGGGGGGGGGGTGAACCGCACCAACTTGGCACCGAGAGGCACTGCAAACGTCAATTGGGTCCCCAACCTCCTACCTCCTTCCTTGTCAGTGCCTTTGTTGAGGGGCCAGGCCGTTCCTCACTGCGCCCGCATGCAGTGGTGATGTAGGGCTCCTCTGTCATGCGCTCGGGATGAGGATGCAGCCGTCGGCTGGTTTTCTCCTTGAGGCTCGGTGGCCCACGCCCCTATTATACTTGCTGTGCGGTCAGAGTCAGGAATGCTGTGCACTTTGCCGTCTCCCTTCCTCCGCTGTCCCCTTCTCACATGGGGCTCACTTCAGCGCCGATCTCGACCTGAGAGATTCGACTCTCGTTCCTTGCGGCCACGTCCCGCTCGACGGGGGCAGTGGTCCTCACCGCTGGAGGGAGATGCTCGGGTACTGCCCGTGCGGTTCCTCGCCAGCAGTTTTCCGCCTTCCACGCGAGCTGCGGGGGGTGCGTCCCCCTGATATAGATTGCAGTCTGCTGGGCTGGTTTGAAGTTTTGAAGAGAACTGGGGCATACCCTCTCCCCTTTAGCCTATCTCCCCTAGTCCTTATCCAATGCTCTGGGGATTCTGTGGCAGGATTATCAAGGGTCGGATAGTCCCCACGATGAAAATTGCATGGCAGTTGAAGGAGCATGAGCCGCAGGGATAATGGGCACAAATGAACACACAGACAGTGCACACCATATACGACAGGCTGACTCCAACAGAACAGAGGTAGGAAAGTATGCTGTGACTTGAAGAGGAATAACTTGCACAGTCACAAGCCATACGAGCTGTGGTTTAGAGGGCCACACGGAGAACAGCACATGCATTGGACCGCCAGTGCAGGTGAATGTCGAAGAGGACTGCAGCCATTACAGAGGCAGGTTATAGGATGTGGGAGGCCACTGAGACCATGTCTGCATGTTTGGAGACGTTACTGCATGCCATGACTTTAACACTAAAGCAACTCTGTGGTGGTGGGGATTGGGTTGGCGGTATATCAAGTGTTGTGGAACGATATGCCAGTGCACGCCCTAGTACACAGAACCTGTCAATCTGAGATGGTGCTAAGTGCTGCTAGAATGAGGGAATCATGAACCCATGTACTTCTGGATGGGGGGGTTGAGAGTGCTGGCAGGGCACAGGTGTTAGGGAGGAGGTTGCTTGGTGGGAGGTGGGAAAGCATTGGTGTTATTGGATAGTGAATTAGACCACATTTGTGGCAAGACATGGATTTGACTGATGACTTTAGTGTTGTGTAAAAAGTAATGTCAATAAAAAGTTACAGAATGTGTTATTGGTGGACAAGTGGGTGTTCACACATAATGGTCAATGAGTTCCTGACAAATAAGTCATCCATGTCTTCCCTCCGCATGAATGCCATTTGGTCTAATTAGGCTGCCTTCACCCTCATCATTAGTGCCTGGGTCAGGGTCTGCAATTTCTGTCTCTGGAGGCATGGTTACATTCCTCTCAAATGCACATATTGTGTAGCATGCAGAACAAGATAACAGACAATTTCACCTACTTTTTTCAGGGCTATACACGAGGTCTCCCCAGTCTGGTGCATGCACCGGAAATAACCTTCGCTGGTCCGAAAGCACCTTCTATGCACTCCCTGTACTGGGTGGGGGTATTATTCTATGCTACCTCATCCACTTTGCAGGATTTTGAATGAGAGTCATGAGCCAAGGTAGCTGAGGATATCCGAGTCACCTGCAATGAAAATGACATGTGGTAAGTTAAATGACAATAGATGCTGAATGTGAGCAGATCCACTCAACCATCAAAACCCTACTTTGCATATCGAGACCCCTTTCTACGTAGAAGCTTTAGCTACTTATGCTGCACATCCCAAACACCACACACACCCTATGGTTTGCTTCACATACATATGGCCCACCAAATAGCACAAACATGCTGCCAGCCTTTAACACAGGTCTCTCTACTCATGCAGAATCTATCTATCTCTTTTACTGTATAACTCCTATTCAGTATTTTACATCCCCTTTACTTTTACCCAGAGTCTGTTTTATTTTATTTGTCCTTAGGTCTGCATGCCCGTGGCAAGGAATTAATAGAGCCAATTTGCAGAGAGCCTGGCGCACTGAAACTAGTATAATGTTAACTTGGTACATTTAAACTGCCTTCTCAAATTGCATTACATAACAAGAATGTATTGTGGGAACACTTGGCCCATGTACATGTGTACAATCCTACAATCACACTGGTCAAGTACAAGACCAGCCACCTTTGCTTCGTCCATAGTCATGATTTGTGATGGGTTGCATTTTTGTGTGAATATCAATCCCTCTTATTTACACTGCATTGCCTCAAAACGTAAATGATTCCAGCTTGAACTTCCATGTATTGACTGTCCATGTGCTTGAATTGGTCCCCTGTGCACATAGGGTGTGTTCTATTTATGTCTGTGCATTTATGGCACTGAACATACCATGTCCCAATGGACTCTTGCGGCACAATGCTAGGAATGCTAGTCTGCCTACACACCTCAAGACACCTTAAGTGGTGCATACCCAACCACGTTCATGGAGTGTTTAGTGTGTTGGTCAATGCATTGTGGGAGTTGTAGTTCTGATATTGCTATTGTGTGGCACTGGGTGTGAGTTCTAGCAGGCTATGGTAGCACTCAGGTTTGGTGGCCATCATGTGGCACCATTTGGGATCCTGCTCCAGTATGGCAGTGGGTTATTGTGCATGCCATTTACAATGCTTTATGATACATCATCTACGTTTGTCATTTGCCTTCCAAATCTTGGCATCCACATTCAACATATGTTTTTGATACAGTTCCATACCCAGGTATGTTGCCCTCTGTGGATGTCCATGTTTCCTGGTAGGGTACTGTTCTGTAGCACTATGCCATCATGGATAGAGCCAGGGATATGGGCACAGCCGTGGCCCGCAGTCTGGTCTGCGGCACAGTTACGTTGTATGTTCGTTGTGCTGCTGTTTCAGGTTCTGAAAGCCTCCAAAGCTGCAAAGACCTTGGGAAAATGTACAATACTGTAAAAGCACCTCTTGGTGGCATTATACTCTGTTGGGTTGGTAGGCAGGGTCATGGGATGGTGTGCATGCCATATAAGTGCATTGAGCACTTATTCCAGGACTACTGAGAATGTTGGTTGGGAAATGCAATGCAGCATGCCAAAGGTGTGCTCAAATGTCCCTGTGGAACATACATGCATACATGCACAGCAGGCACCAGACTCAACAGTGGGGTTATCAGTTTGGCCATTAATCCTACTAGTAAACTCATCTTGTATCTGGGTGAGTCCCTGAAGGTGTCCCTTTTGAGGCGTTGCAGGGTGATCAACTGCCCATCAGCGAGTGCACAGGTGGCTGGTGTGGCAGTGGAATAGGTAGGCTCCTCACCTGATATCTCCTCTGACATTGCTGTAGTGGTATCCTTTGCACATGCTACACTGCCTGCCGCAGCAGGTCAACATAGTGCAGCACTTTGTGAATGTCAAGGTTTTCATCTAGTGCAGGATGCATGTTGTTGGGAAGTGAGTCAGGTAAAGGTAAGCCCCTTTAATACCCATTTGCAGCCAACTGAGATCACAGTGACATCCTTTTGTGCACCTGGCTGCATTCCTCTCCACATTTTAACTGCTGTGGTTTTTTGTAGTAATTAGCACCACTTGTTGGTGCTATTTCGGTAGTATACATACTTGTAATTTTGTGGAATGGCCATGTGGTTTTTCCTTTGGCACTAATTGCTCTGGAGGGACTACTAAGAGTGTGTGGGTTACACTCAAAATCAGTTCTATTCACAGCCTTATGTATATCACTGTTAATACAATATTCAAAGAAATTTCAAACAAAGTTATCGGTGCCGGTACCCCTCAGTCTTCAGCTAAGACTTCAATTAAATATCAATGCCTGTGTTATGCTTCACAAATTAGTGTGATTAGTAACACTCTCATACATAATGGGCCTCATTACAACCCTGGCATTGGACCATGGTGGTATTAGCACCATGGTCCATGCCGGATTCCGCCATGGTGGATGGCGGATTTACCTCCCCATTCCAAGGTTGGCGGGGCGGTAAATCCCCATTCACCATGGCCCCTTCCCCATTCCCATTTTTGGCCCATAGGGCTCAATGGGAATGGGGAAGGCGCTAATTACGGCACCGTAAATTACGGTGCCGTAATTAGCACCAAGGTCCCTTAGCGGGATGGACTTTAACGCCTGCAAAAAGCAGGCGTTAAAGTGGGAATCTGGAGTTAAGGGTTTAATGGCGCCGCAGCCTTTTACGGCACCGTTAACCCCTTAACGCCAGGGTTGTAATGAGGCCCAATATCTCATATAGAAACATTTCAAGATGTATTCATAAATATTTAAGTACAAAATTCTAGAGAAGTTCCTTTCTTTCATCAGTATATTTATACTTGAATTTAAACATACCTTTAGTGTGCAACCATTTAACATTATTACAGCAAAAAGATTACTTGTCTTTGTTAAGAAACAAGGATATTGGGTCTCATTCCGAGTTGGGCGCAAAGGGATTACCGGCACCAGTAAGGACACCGGTGCCGGTAAACCCGTTGCGCCCTATACCGAGGTCCCTTAGCGGGTCCCTCCTTTGGACGGAACCCGTTAAGGGACTTCAGAGCTAATAACGGTACCGAAAATTGCGGTACCGTTATTAGCTACTTCCCCATTCCCATTGAGCCCTATAGGGGCTCAAATGGGAATGGGCAATGGATTTTCAATGGGGACTTACCGGTCCTGCAAAGGTCGGACTACACTGGAAAGTCTCCATTGAACCAAGTCGCAGTCTGTACCGGTATGGGAGGTAGTCATGGCGCAAATAGCGCCATGACTACCTCCATACTCGGAATGAGGGCCATTGTCCCTAAAATGTTCAACATCATACATTTTTGAATGATTCTCTGTACAAAAATAATACTTGTACAAAGTGAGGAAAACATCAATTTACAGATATTTCCAAATTTCGTTAGATCACCCAAGTGTAAGTATCATCAGTTATACAATATGTGCAATATTGCAGATCCCTGATAATGTGCATGTGTAAGTATCATCAGTTATACAATATGTGCAATATTGTAGATCCTTGATAATGTGCATGTATGTAAGATGTCCTGTTCTGTTCATGTTTTACTTTCTCAAAGTGTTTCAAGTATATCCCATAACTCTTCTTCAGGAGTAGGTAATTCTAACTTCCACCAACCATCTATTCAAATACGGAAACCTCTCTTAGTATACGTAATCAATTATCATGCTTATTTACAAGAGAATATTCTTGCAAAAACTAACTTCGCCAATCTGGAGTCGAAATCTGAACCAATAGCACCTTCTTATATTATATTCTGCCAAATCTTAATAATCAAAGCTTCAAGCAAATCCAACTGAGCCACTTTGCCTAAACAGAAAAAAAACATACGATTCAGTATAGACTATTTCGGGTCTATATCATTGTTAGTCCTCTCAGTACATCTATATGCAACATTTTACCATTAATCCTTTAAAAATGGAAAATACTCAGCGGGCACAAACCATCTCTCCTTATTAATATCAGTCCACCCAGATTCAGTCGTGCTCAGATCTTAAATATTTTTTATTACAACCCTTTAAGCTGTATGTTAAAAGATTTTAAATTATTAACAGTCCAGTTTCATCCCCACTTAGCTACTTGGTTCCTGCTAACCTGGATACTTCCTCCATCCTCTCTGGCTCTCTCAAAAATTGTACCACAAACAAAACAACGGCAAAAGCCCATACATAGGCATAACCCTTTTCCAGGAATTCTCCCCTGAAGTTGTTAGAAAGGTATGCTTACTTTTCCAATTCCACCTTCAGCCGCCATATTGGTACAGTTATTTGAGGTTAAACCCCTTTAAAGTGAAACCAAAAGAAGAATTTAGGACAGTAAAACATATTTATCCCCGTGGACACTGCATGTTCTTAAAACTCATAGCAAAGATATTATTTCTGTAAAATATGTTTTTCTAATATAATACACAAATAATCTGTAGTACATCTATTTCCAATTTCACTAAACAGGACATCTTGCATATCATATTTACACAGTCCACAATATTAGTTATTTAAACTTTATAAAGCCATCTCTATTATAAAGAAGCAATTCCTTATCTAGTCAATAAATGTTGACCCTGTTCGTAATACAGAAAACACCCGGATTGAGACCCTTGAGAGTCAGAGCTGAACGTTTGTGAACCTTGTACACCGGTTTAGGCCTTTTCCCACATTCCCAGATCAAGAACTGCATCTGTGAAAATGTGTGGCTTTTTTAAGCATGATGTATCGCAACTGGTGATTTTGCATTGCATGTGCGTATATTTGATTTATGTTCAGCCCAATGAATTTTAGCCTTTCTTGGGGTTAGACTCACATAACATATTCCACAAGTGCATATAATAGCATATATAATGCAACTGGAATAGCAAATATTTAAATTGTTTAGGTAGATGGACTTTCATATGTTATTGCGATGTTTGCAATGCAGGCCCAGAAATGTCCCTGTTTTGGTATGTACACGCAGGATTCGCTTCATATACGGCTTTGGCCAACAAAGGCCCCGAGGGCTGTCCATCTGGTGGCCTAACCACCTGGATAGACTCACGCTATTTCAGCTAAAGTAGATCTACATATCTAAACACCCCGGATATCTGTGAAATACATGTGCATAGCAACTCTAAACTTATCCTCTTTAATATCTATAACATATTGAGTAGTCCTGACACCGTAAGCCCCCTCCTCATGGTGTGTAATCAAATAGATTCACTGGCAACAAGCATGAGGGAGGAGGCCATAGTTATATTAGCAGCTGATTTTAACGCCCAGTTCGAACCAGTGATCGACACCAAAGGGCTGTTTGAGAAGGAGGATATGGCCTGGGATATCCCAGATTTGGTTGCGAGCTACCCTGTTAAAACTCACAAGCTAGCCATTAGGATGGCACATGCCCTAGCAAATTTAGAGTTTAGGGAAGCCAATGGGTGGAAGCAGGGTGATCTACCCGCTCGACTGACCTTTTTAGCTTGGCTGCGTCATTTTCACATTGATTAAATCCTAATCTCTGCCAAGGTTTGGCATCACCTGACAGATATGCATGTAATCAGTTGTACAGAGAGCTACCACTGATCGTTGGTAGCCAGGTTTAAGGACGCACATGGGGTCATCGAAAATTCTAGCGCAATTCCAGTATCAATTACCGGCAATACAAGAAAAATTATTAAATGGGAGGATGTTTTGACCAAGGGGATGGAGGCACAGATCTATCAAGTGAGGGCAGGTACTGATTTACTACTTTCTATATTATTGTTCGTACAGATTAGTATTATATTCCAAAAGGATTTTAGTTGAGATTCAACATTCAATTTTAAAGGATGTAATGGGCAC
This sequence comes from Ambystoma mexicanum, assembly GCF_040938575.1. NCBI lineage: Eukaryota > Metazoa > Chordata > Amphibia > Caudata > Ambystomatidae > Ambystoma > Ambystoma mexicanum. Next base: position 545,607,236 of record NC_090924.1, read on the forward strand.
AACAACACATCTCAAGTTAGAAGATATGAAGAACACAACGACACGGCAGTTAGAAGATATAAAGAACACAACAACACTCCAACACGTGTTTCAACCCAAAAACAGGTCGTCCTCAGGGCCTATATCTAATTAGTGTTAAGGCAAATTATATCACAATTGATAGCATAACAATTATTTTACAAACGTTTTGTCAATTTTTTTCTCTAAGGTAGTGGATGAGGAGACAAAAATCGGAGAGGGGGTGGGAAAACAAACACAAAGAGAGGAACAGAAAGGACATTGTTAGATGAGTGACCTTTTTAACCACTTCATCCTTAAACTTGTGAAATTACAACATTAGAATTCCCAAAAATCACGTTATTGTTTATACAACACATGGTTGGTAAAGCATTATCCCACAAATTCAATTCCAGGATGTCAGTTTATCCCTGGGAGCTCAGCAGGTTTTGGTACAAGTAGGGCGATAAAAACAAATTATAATTACCCAAGAGTGGGGCTGTTAACAATCTATCCTGTAGCTCTTTATTTTGAGCGTGAGCAAATGGGTGATTCTTTAAATATCAGATCGGCGTTAACTGTTTGTTTTAAGCAACTGAAAAATAGAGAAAACACATTTTGCACATGAGTTGCAAATATGTTTGTATTGACGATTCCAATAATCATATTTAAATAATAGTAAGAAATATGGGCTTTTACCTGAGCGATGTTTAGCTATTGTTGAAAGGCGACCGCTTTACTGATGCAGTGACTGAGCTCAGGCTTCCCTCTTACAAATATATTTTATATATAAATGTATTGCATGCTATTTTTAAGACAATGGGCCTCATTACACGGACGGCGGTAACCATGGTGCTGTTAGCCCCATGGTTGCTGCTGGTATTTTACCGACTCCGCCTTGGTGAATGGTGGAATTACCGCCCCATTCCAAGGTTCGCGGGGTGGTAATTCCCCATTCACCAAGGCCCTTCCCCATTCCCATTTGAGCCCCCATAGGACTCAATGGGAATGGGGAAGGAGCAAATATTGGTACCGCCATTAGGGGTACCGTTATTTGCCCTGAAGTCCCTCAGCGGGTCCCTTCCTTAACGTGTGGTCTGGCCACACGTTAAGGACGGGACCCGCCAAGGGACCTTGTAGTATGGCGCTAAGGGATTACCGGCACGGGTGCCCTTACCGGTGCCGGTAACCCCTTAGCGCCATCCATGTAATGAGGCCCTGATTGGATCTGGCAAAGTACCCAAATCATGGACAGAAGCCATTACAATCCCTGTGTACAAGAAAGGGGGAGGGATAATCCTGCAAATTACAGACCAATATCATTGCTTGATGCATCTGGGAAAATATTTGCGTGCACAATCTTGTCACATCTGGCAGCATGGGCAAGGGAGACAGCTGTTATCCAACATCTACAAGCTGGCTTTCAACCAGGTCTGAGCACAATAGACCAAGCCTTCAGGTTCTTTATGATTCACCAAAAACATGCACCCATGAGGACATTCAATCTTTATACCATCTTTATCGACCTCAGGGCTGCATTTGATGGAGCCCCACAAGACAATCTTTGGAAGGACCTAGCAGACCATGGAATACATGCAGGTCTTTTATGTTTTGTCATGAGCCTGTATGCAGGCAATACTGGGAGAGTAAGGTGGAACCTAGAAGGAAACACCACTCATCCAAATAACCTCAACCTTATCTTACGGCAGGGCTGCGTACTTGCGTCCACACTATTCTCCATATATATTAACAAACTGATGATTTGCCTATCCTGTGCAGAAATGAATGAACCCAGACTGGGACGTGATTTTATATCCCTCCTGCTCTTTGCCGACAATGCCATTTTGATTTCTAAAACAATGGCAGGCCTAAAAAGACAGGTAGACACTTTCCACAAAGTTTGCATTGAAAGTGGTCGACAATTAAGATCCCAAAAAACCAAAGCTATGGTATTTACTCTAGCAAACAGCAATAAACGCCCCAGGCTGCAGGTGAAGATAGGGGGGCAACCTATTGAGAAGGTGGACACCTTTGACTACCTGGGTATTAGAGTCGCTGCTAAAGGAACATGGTCTGCCCAGGTAGAGAAGGCAGTGTCCACACTGGACAGAACAAGTAATGCCTTGGTAAAATACTTTAACTTGTTTGGATGTGGTGGATTGTCCCCCTAACTTGAACTTTATAATGTGCAGGCAAGGGCAGCTACAATGTACCGAGCAAACATCGTGGCCTATGTCAACTGTGCTCAATTGGAAATCATTGAACATGCATTTTAAAAAATTGTTATGCGCTCCTAAGTGTACACCGAATATGTCCCTGCACATTGAATTTGCACAGCCCCTGTATATGGGATTTGACTTTGGGCAACCCCTGTACTTTCCAAATATAGAGATGCAATACGCAACGTGTTGTCAGAACCATATGACAGAAGTATTCAGTGGTTTACGCATGTGAGGAAAGAATTGAGCATCTATAGTCCAATCCGGAACATATAAACTTGCAGACGAAGGCCCAGGTTAAGGAAACATATTGGCTCAAATCCAGATGTAATGTAATATGAACAACTACCTCACATCAACTGTCCAGGCCAGGGAACATTCACGTTGTAAATTAAAGCTAGGCAAAGAAGACTACCTGGACAACATCACTATGCTCAGGATGAGATCATTGTATGCGAAGAACACGCTGGGAATGTTGCCATTAAACTTGCTACTTTACAAGTGGCGAACAATTGATTCTAATTTTTATAAGTATGCATTTCTGCCAGGGAAGATAATGTGCACTTTTTTAGTTTTTATGTCCCTACTACCTGGGCCTTAGAAATAAATTACTGAGGCCCGTTTTGCTGAAATACAATGTTACACACCTAAATAAAGCATTGTTATTATCTAGAAGCACAGCCGACAATTTGGTCATCCTTGCATTCGCAACCTCCACTCACTGTGCTTGCTTGCTCAGAAGCAAGTTCCTTAAGACTAACCAAATGGAATGAGCACTGATACAATAACAATTGGATTATTTTGTACTGTTGGGGATTGGCATTGGTATGTTTTATATTGATCGATTTGCCATGGCACAACGACCCAAACTGGTCAATGCCTTTGCTGGAATCTTTTTAAGATTGGCGTTTTAAAGATGCACATGTGTATTCGTGTATTTATTGTGCCTGTTGTTTGAATGCACTTTTTTATGGCGTTGCCGAAATACATGTTTTTGATTGATTGGTTGATTTCTTTCCTTGCTCTGACATGGCCCCCTATGTGCTTAAACTATTCCCTGATAGTACATTCATCTTTTTGGTTTATGAACAAACTAAATCAAGCAAAGAAAGTTTGTACATTAAATGCCGCCAAATTCATATGCTGTACTTCCTTTGTCACTGATGCCGATACATTGGATACAGCTCTCCCTTGCTTTAGAAATGATCTTTCACAGTGCGCTGCATTTTAACAGGTGTTTTCTTGGTCTCATGCCTTATGTGTTGGTGCACAAATCTTTCCTTATGTGATTTAATTTGGGGCATATTATTTAAGCAATATGACCCGAGCGGCGGGCGCATTACCGACTCAGGTAATGCCCCGGGGCCCATAGTTAACGAAGGCCCAGAGGCATTACCTGAGTCGGTAATGCCCCCGCCACGAGGGTCATATTGCTATTAGTACCCCGGCCCGCAATATATGCAGCGTTTCGGGACAGAAACAAAAATTAAAATGAAACAACCAAGAAAATGGCTGCTGGGAAAGGGAAAAAAGAGTCTGTTTTCCCTTTTCATGTCAGCCATCAGGAGTGGACGCTCTGGGAACAGAAGTATTCCCAGCACGTCCGCTCCCGAAAAAAAAGAAGCAGAAGGTAAGTGGGGTAGGGAGGGCAGGGAAGAAAAAAAACAAGAAAAACAATATGTACCTGAGTCCCTGCCGGGGGACAATGGAAGCCTCCAGCCACATGGAGGCGTGGAGCGGGGATGGCCCAGCTCTGAGTCTCCACACTGCTGGAGGCTGCCATCATCCCCCAACGAGGACGCAGGAGCAAGAAGGTAAGTGCAGTGGGGTGGGGTGGGGAGGGCAGGGAGGAGGGAGGGAAGGTGAACTAAAGAAAAGCTTACCTGAGTCCCCGGTGGGGGGCGAAGGCAGCCTCTCAGCAGTGGGGAGGGTCGGAGTGGGGATGGCCCCGCTTTGAGCCTCCTCATTGGCTGAGGGGCTGCCACGCCCCCGCCGAGATCAAGGTAAAGGGGGCCGGGTAAGGACCCGACGAGAGCCAATAAGAATGCTTGTTGCATTCTGCTTGACTCTCGCGGGGTACTAATAACTTTTACTGGCAGACCCTTCACCAGCCCTATCAAGTTGTCAACTTGAAGAAACTTCTATCCCACTATTTGGCAGGGATGAAAATGTGCTTACCTAAAAGAGGTAGAGCTCTCGACTGGATCCCTGTCCCAACAGCCCTATAAAACATCTTGATTGGGTATTTGCTCTAATATTGACCACAAGTCATTGCCATTTGGCATTTTTTGTAAAACAATAACATGGCAATGTTTGTCCCCTTATTAAAGAAGTTCCCTTTAGCAGGGCTTTAAGTGGGCCCTGGCTAGCCAGCGAAGAGCTCCAGCAGTGCACAAGAACTACTTGTGACCCAGGGTCTTTTACTACTGGCTTCCATCACCACCAAGTGGTAAAAAATGAAAAAATCTGCATCTGTTTTAGGGGGAAGAAAACATGTAAGTCAAGAGACCATGGTGGAAGGCGCCAGCAGCCCGACAAGGGGAAAGTCAAAGGACTATCCACTGAGAGTAGAGGGGGACGATTATGAATCTGTATGCATCCACTGTGACAAGAAACATCCAGTGATACCTTTGGATGATCATATATAGGTAAGTAGGGAGGAACATTTACAACACAACAGAGTGAACACACTGCCTGTTATCATACTTTTAGCTGAAGTGGGCTACATATTCTTTTGTATGGAGCCCACACCAGCTAGCAGCATGCACCCGCAAGCGTGGGTTTCATTGTAAAACGTTATTCGCCCCACCACACACATAAGAGCCTGCTTTGCCGGTTACAGGCTAAATCAATCTGGTTTTCAGGTTAAGAAAATTTGACTTCGTAAATTAATCGATTTTTCAAGAAAAATTGAATGCTATGTTATCAAAACGAAAAGAGCACATTATTTATTAAAACAAAAAGCACAGGCTCTTTCGAGTTAGTGAAAACCCTCAACATTCTGTGTTGTTTTTTGCATTAAAAATAAATAATCTTCACTGTTTATCTTGATAACACAGTATTCCAAACCCTCTAAATAATAGAGTAAATTTAAATAAACTTTTACAAAGAAATTCTTAAACTGAACATCACCATTAGATTTCTGCAACTTATTATACATATCTATGCTATTGTGGAAATAACACTTGCACTGATATCCTGCCCTTCCCACTCTTTCGGCCCGAACTCCAGGGATATCATGCATTGTTTTGAGCCCACCATCTTATCCCATGTCTCTTTGTAACGACCCCCTAGCTTTCTAACCATGCTTAAAGGACTGCTCTCTAGAATCTTGAGAGGTTTCACATCTTTGCCTTATTTACGACCTACTTCTTCACTGTAGCGCCAAGAATTTGTTGTGAAAACAGTTCTCTCTGATTTTGTGGACACCGCTGACATTTTGGAACCATTGCTGACAGAGTTTAATTGGGCTAGGCCATAGGGAGTTCAACTTAGTGGCAAAGCAGGCTCGACGACTTCTTTACTCTGATGCTTCTCTGATACTTCTCCATCTTTCCATTATGTAATCCTTTCAGAGTCAAATGCAATTGTCAGAAATGTGCTACTGTACTCTCCTGACTGCTTTTCTTTTCTGTTTTTCCTAGTCTTTGTTATCCAATCTCCACCCAGTAACATGTGAGGTGCCACAGGGCTCAGTACCCTCACATCTTCTTTTCAACCTCAATCCTCTTGTGTGACTCACCCACGCCTTTACATTCTCTTTCTTCTCCTATAAAGATAACACCCACATTCTTCTAATTCTGGACCATGCTCTAAGTAACATCTCCTACTACTTCAGGTGCTGTATGAAGGTGATTGGAGATTGAATTGTAATCAGCCGTTGAAGCCCACTGAAAAGAGCATGGTTGGGATGATACCACCTAAATGTGTTGCCTGCCCTCCCTTATCAAGGATATTGGCTTTAGGTTGGATTCAGAACCGTCTCTAGTAACTCAGTTCATGACACTGTTGATGATATGCTACTTTTCAAATGAAGATTCCCTATTTGCTATCGTTCTGGTAAATGTTTATGCATTTTTGTTTCTTTAGGCCTCATTACAAGTTTGCTGGTATCCTGCGGTTAATTCCGGCGGGGTAACGGAAAAGTGACATACGTTACTGGTGCCTGATATGCTGATAATTCCGGCATAATGCAGGTGCCGGCTATGGTAGGTAGATCCAAATTCCATGTAGACCATAGGACTACATGGGGGGATTGCCATTATAACTGGCACCGGTAATACCGGTGTCGGTAATACCAGCTGTTTTTTTGCCGGTGGGATGCCTGATGTACCTCCAGCTCTTGGCTGGAGGTACATCAGGTGTAACGTTTTATAGAGATGCCACCCTCAACACAGGGAGTTTCTTCCCTCCCCATTCTAGGTGTCACACAATAAACAATTTAATATCAGTTCTTTATTCCGCCCTATTTCTGATGCATATCATACCCCTTAGATTCCCCACCCCGAGATACCAATGAGCCAAGAACAGGCCGGTACAGCAGAAATATATATGTGTTTATCTGGATGATAGGTAAAATCACACAAAAATGTCAGAAAACACTTTATCCATGGCACAACACAATCAACTTCTCTCTTCATAAATAACTCACACAATTTGGTTGGGAAAATTCAAATCAAAGTATTTTACTTTTCAAAACAAATGATCATCAACACTTGTCCCTGACTAAAATCACTTTACATTTGCAAGGCTGTTCAATTTTGGTTTTCCTGCGTGCTTAAAAGACTAGCAGTATATAAACACTGCGTGATTTAGCAGTGGGCTTCTCAGACCCCACCTCTACTTTGCTTTGTGTTGGGGAAGAGAGACAAAATAACTGGGATCATTTGAGAATTTTGGATTCCAGATCCACTCCACTTAAAGGCCTATTTTAGGGAAGCTGGATGGTAAAATTGGGATGATTTGAGAATTTTGGATTTCAGATCCCCCTCCACTTAATTTCCTCTGTTGGTGAAGCTGAACAGAACAATTGCCCAATTAAACTAGTAAATTACAGACTATAGTTTTCAGTGCACACTGAAAATGAGCTTTGTTAATTTCGAATTAAAAGAATTTCACCCCTGCTGTTCTGCCAAGGGTAATTAATTACATTTTCTTTAGCTACATAGGCTAAGGATCTACACAGTTTTGCCCCCCTTTCCCCACCTGCTATAAAGGGAAAGGATTTAAGGCCAGCAGATTCCCCCACCTGTGGTTTCAGAGAGATCAGTTCTACTTACATTTAAAACCTCTATTTAGAGTTCAGGAAAGCCAGCTGCATTTCAGGACCCTCTGGGAGGATATGGCAGGGGTCTGGCCACTCCACTCTCAAGGATGGTCCCCAGCTCTTCACCATAGGACACAGTCAGATTTTAGGCCTTCACAGCAATAGACCACTCCATCCATATGCATTTTCAGCAAATTCTCCTTTCGATGTTTCCTTGCGGTTGTCAGAAAGTAATTTCCAGCAGCTCTCTTGATGGTAGTTTTAGCAGCTCTCCCTTCCACATAGTGCATTCACTTTATATACCAGTGATGACACCATTGAGATTTAAATACTGAGCGATGTCCTGCAAGAATTCTCGCAACCAGGATTGGACAGTTACCCTTCTCTCTACCCCCAAGTCCAGCCTCTCTCTATGGATTGGTTTAGGAGTCTGGAGCAGACATATGGCAATTCCCATTTGCAATCCCCTGTTGTTTTCATGTCAAATTGTGGCACAAATCTATCTAGTTATGTGTCAAAAACTTTGTGATTAACTAGTAACTGCCATAATACATATATTTTCTGCTTTAGGTAATCGTGCAGAATTTAATAAAACAACAGCCGGGTCTGCGCCATGCTGCACAGCCATTTGGCAATTTTCCACCATTTTTACAAAGAGCATAATCATTAGGAACATGCAATTTATTAACCGCATACCAAATTCTACCCCCCACCAGTTTGCCAACTCTTAAATCTGGGACATGTTCATAGGAGCCAAGAACACTTTTTAGCTTGCCATTACAATTCCCTAAATCGCAGGTAGATGAATTTTATTTCAACAAAATCAGATGGAAATTACCTAAAAAAATGACACATCAATTGAGGAAGTACGACTTATGGTTGCTGAGAAAAATACCTAAATTACAATAGTCCTTTTAAATTAATAGGACATATTTAGGTTATGCAAATCGGAGCCCTCCTGTCCCCAGTGCCATTTGCCTATCTGGGCCATCCTATGAATAGAGTTTTTTTTCATTATCCTCTTTGCTGTTTGAAGTTGGTAGCTGCCGGTCATAAACACTTAGGAGGCCTTGGCAACAGAGAGATCCCCCTTCCCACATTCCAGTCATGCACCACCTAGAGCCATTTGCTCTGCATAGAAATTAGCTCTCAGAGACACCAAGTCTGGGGAAAATCTGTTTTAAACACCTCTTAGGAGCCACACTTTATTGCACTTATAAACAGCTGGGATGCCAGCTAGGCGTTAAGTGGGGCAATACTTTGAGACATTTGCCCCACAGAAAGCAAAAGGGTCTGACTGGGGCCTACAGGAACTTTTTCATGGACACAAAGTGGGCTTTTCTTTTCAAATGTTGCAGGTATTTTTCATGTGAAGCATAATATACATTACATCTTGTCTACGCACACTAAATATTTTCCCTGACATCTTTATTTTGGCAGGGGAAGTGCAAATGCCCACGCAAAGTCATTTTGGTGTCAGTGTTTGAAAACCTGCTTTTCATGTGAAAGGGGCCTTTGGATTTCTTCTGCCATTGTGAATTAAAATGTTGCTGTTCCTCTTGTAAGGACAGGTATGCCTTTTCACGTGGCACTTCCTTGTGTTCCTTGCAGAAACCCCACAGTTCTACTCAATAGGCCCATTCTCAATGTGAAGGTTCTGTTATTTTTTTTTTTTATTAAGGTTGGCAGGCCATTTTTCCTGTGGGCGCTTCAGTTCTGTGTGTTTGGGGCCTTTGATTACACCCGACAGTCAAACTCGCACTCTGCCGGTCTGGAAACATGCCGGTAAACAGAATTACCAGCATGTTAATTCCGCACAGGCAGAGTTGTTATGAGCCCCTTTATCTTCCAGGTTTGATTATAGGTTTGCAACCAATTTCATGCACCCAGACTGCCCTAATAGCTGGGAAAACCAGATGAAATTGATCCCAAATGTGTGGCCTCAGCTACTTGTAGGCAGAGAGCATTTTGAACACATTCCTCCTTCCCTTAGTTAATCTACTATATAACTGTAAGGGAACTATTAAATGCAAGTCACTCACTGTCACCAACCTCACCTATCATAGTCCAGTGCCCACTGTCCTTCCAGCATTATCAGCATTACAACTTATACAGGTGCCTGCATTCCAGATCCCTCATAAAAGGAAGACATTTGTTTTTCTTTTGCAGAGGCAGCCCAATGGAGTTCTCATCCCAAATAAAACCTTCGACCCATTCAGCTTCCTTACTCTGCATGGTTAAAATTAGTATGTTATCCCATTGAATTGTTCTCTCAAATTCTTGGTGATTTTCTTTGTGTTTTTTTTCTTCTCCAGACAAAGCACCGATATGACTCTGGAGTGCCCACACTCTTTTTAAACTCAATCTATGACCTTGCCAATGGGGAAAGAGGTAAACATCAAAAGTATGGCCATTTTGTACAAGACTTTTCAAGAGGTTGGCCTGCACAGTCTAAACTGCCCAAGAAAGAATGTACAGACCTACATTCATATGCAAACATTGTTAGCTTCTGACCTGAGGAGAACAAGTATGGACTGTCAGGCTTTAATGGTGCAAGACATGACCCTTTAGAACTATTTTATGTGACTATTCCATTAACCCTCTTTCTTACAGTATTATTCCCAGGGCATACCATAACAAACAACCAGACATGTGAAATGTGTAAATACAGTTGTTTTTGAAGATTGAATTAAACTTAAACCTAAAAACAGTACTTCTTTTTTTGCAGCCAATAGTAATGTCTAGTGGGCAGGGCGATGAGGTTGTTACTAATCTTATGTTACAAAATACAGCAAAAAATCAATTACGGAAAACATTCTGGAAGGCTAGTATGGTTGGGGCGACGTGAATGGCACATTGTATGTCAAGTTACTTAACTTTAAATTATAGTGTGGAAAAGAAAGATTTTAGTCAAAACATGCCCTCTCTTATCATTCCTACAGGCGCTAAAATCCAACAGCTAATGCAATGAGATTACCCATTCTATTTTTATTTTTACAGAAAGTGTTGTGCACAAATGTACAATATTAATGCATACATACAGAAAACAATAGAATTGCTATGTATGGGCATGCACAGCCATGCTCGTGAAAAAAATAAATAATTACCTTCAGTTTTTTAATGTGAAATTATTAATTAATCAGCACATTGCAGTAGTTTATATTCTGTACCAGAAAAACATGCATATGCAAAAGTCATAGCATGCAATTTTACGAAAATTGCTTTTTAATATCTGGTTATAAAAGAGTCTGAAGTGTACATGTATTATCCATTTATTACCGTATTTAACATTTAGAAAACACCTATGTAAACTTGTTTTCACATTTTTTAATGATTATCATTTTGTTTGCTTGTTTCTATGTTGCATATCATCATAACAAACATTTAAATCGGACTTGATTCATTAAAATGGCATTCATAAGATTAAATAATTAATTACTAGTGATTTCAAATATAAGAAATTGCTAATTTCAAATCCAATAAATATACATTTATGATTTTCCCATTGAAAATTGACATGTTTCAATATATTGCAACTTCATTTGGTTTTTGTTTTGTTTGCGTTTATGTATCTGAGAGGAATCACCATCTGACAAGGGTGAAAAGCCCTGGCTTTTTTATTCTTGTTAACTAATAAAATGTTGCAGGTAATTCCATCTCTGAAAGGGTAATCTGCTGATCAGAGTCCCCTTTCATAAGCTCGATGCCAAAATCCTAGTGGGCACCTGTGTATCCTGATCTGCAGCACCTGCTCTACCAGTGGCACATAGCAGGTTCAGAAGTAATAGGTGCTTCTTTGACAGCTGCAGTTACAGCAAAGCCTCTGCAGCTCAGGGCTGCATTTAAGACATGCCCGCTGTTCCAAAACTATATAGAAGTAGCCATGCTGGAGGCAGGGTAAACTCTAAAATAAGCAATGCCCAAATTAGGGCATGGCACTGCTCATAAACATTGTAGCCACATCAAATTGATATTATATATGTGTCGGCCCTGTAAGCCCAGTTCAGCTCTGGAAGGGTTATGTGTATTCTCCCTAGACAGGCTGAGTTTGCCATACTGGCAGGAATGTAGCCTGGGGGGGATTGCCTCTCTTTGTTCTTTTGTAAGGGTAGATAACACTCTTACCCACGGGCACCCACTCCACAGGAAGCTCGCCTGGGAACAGGAATCAAAGGACAATCCCATTCACAAAAGGCTTGGCCTCACACCAGGTTACTGCATCTGAAAAGGCTTAGTATCCTATTGAGAAGTGAAGAGGCAGGGTAAGTGTAAAAAGGGAGAGCTCTGAAAATGTGAGGGTGGTTCTCACCATTCGGTATATCTCTGCCTCTGCCTCTCCTTCCTGTCCCCTCCTCTTCCTCTAGCACAAACCACTTTGGGTGTGATGTCAGAAGGACAACGTCCTCTTCTTTCAAGAACAGCGATTGGACCCCTAAATCAGCCTAGCTTTAGTCCAATGCCCTGTTTACTTTTACCTTCAAAAGAAGGCTTCTCACACCACTTCTTTGTTTCACTCTGGTACAACACCTCAGAAGGATTCTTTGGGAGATTTGCACTCTCCAAAGCCCTCAACCACTGATCTGAAAAAGGAACAGTCTGAGGCAGAAAAAGTTCTGCCCCTTACCAACTCCCGGTGTCCTTTGCTGTGGACCAGGACATGCCACTCTAGACCAGTAAATCCTGAATCTGCCAGAGCAGACCATGAATGGACTCATCTTGTCCTCTAGCCTCTGAAGTGATGCTCCAGCATCTGGAGGAACAGATCAGCTAGGGGTCCCTGTTCTGCCTCTTCGATGCTTGTTGAATTGCCATAAAAGCAGAGCTCGATGCCATTGATGGTGAGGTACCCTGCCCTGCTACTTTCTGGCACTCCTCCGAAACTTGGAACTACACTGCCTGCACCTTGAGCCTGTGCTGAGCCCATCACATGCCAGGTTCAAATCAACCAATCAATGCCAGGACCCAACTTGAACCGCTGGAGTGTCACTTGCGGACTCAAACTAAAGGTTATGCCATGACTTGACCTGACTCACCCTAAAACTGTCACTTTGCTGAATCGCACCCCAGAGCAACAGGATAACTGTTTTGACACTCACCGACCACTCACTCGAACACTTCCTTGGGGTAAAAACCGGACTCGACCCAGCACGACTGAAAACAGATCATGGTGAGCGCCCTGACCTGCTTCGTCAATTGCTGCCTTCTATCAGCACAGAGCTACCACACTCGATCCTGCTCGATGTCTATTTGCGTCTTGGGCCCACAAAATCCAACCAACCAGAATTGACCTTGATCTGCTCCCATCACTGCTTGAAACCAATTTCGACACTGTCAACTCACCAAAGACCCAAACAAAGATACTATCAATCAATAACTGCCCCTTTGGTCCATTTTGGGCCCTAGAGGCTGGTTTCGACACATTTGCACTATTTTCATCCAAAGATATATCTTTTTGATGGTTCATAATTTGCCTACGACCCCTGTCTACATACTCACAGTGCTACATTCTTCTATCCTCTGTTTCATCTTCTCTGTTCTTTCCACAGGTGTGTGTTTTGTATAATGCTTTCTATTTCGTTTTCTTGAAGATGCTCTGTGTAGTTAAAGTATATAGTAGTGGCCATGTAGTTATGGTTAAGTTGCTGTTTCCATAGGAAGAGCACTTTTTGGGTGGCTTATAACTTCGCTCACCCTGGACAAATCCTTACCAAAATAAGTATATGGCCCACTCTGAATATTTTTGCAAAGTTTGGTGAGGTTTGGTCCAGGGGGGGAAAAGTTATGGGGGGGTCCCAAAATTTATTTTTTTCCCATAGACTGAATGGGAGAAAAACTTTGCGCCGCCTACAGCCCAAACCGCTGGACGGATTTTCACCAAATTTGCGGCAGGAGCTTGCTCCCGAAAGCGTGCTTTTGTAAATTTGGTGCCCATCCGTCCAGTAGTTTCCTTTAAAACGACCAAAAAGTATGTCTCAAAAAATTAGTGATATCTATGTCCGCTCTGCCGTCACACTTCCCTGTTCACTCCGCGGACAAGATACCGATGGCTAATCCATAGCGTCATGTCCGCGGACATGTGACGTGTTCACTGATTGGATGTTGAACAGCGTGAATTACGTCAGATTGTTTTGCTGCGCCCGCCATCTTTCATTCGTGTTTTGGTGTACTCGTCACCGGCTGCCTAACCGTCACTGTTTTGTGGGACGATCGCCCAGGACCCATTTGTCTGTACGCTGCACTGGCCATTAGGAGTACCATAACATCTTTTATGGTGGTGTAGGCCGAAGTTCATGCCAACGTCTTGGAAATCACTGTGCGACCAAAGCGGTTGCTTTATCGAAAACAAATACTTTGTGTATGGGAAAAGAACAACGTGTGCCTCACGATTAACATTTTCGATGACGACCGAAGAAACAAAGTTACTATTTGATTGAAAATGGGATTAGTCCGATGGTCTCGGACAGTTTATTGTGAAATAAAAGTACTTTACAAATTCTAAAATGTTAATGTTTTCTTTTAAAAACCAGTTTATTATATCAAAATGTGACGTGCTACATTGTACGTCGCTGTGTGTTCATTTTCAGGTTCTGCGTCACAGCACATAGGTGCTTATGGGCGCATTTGGCTACGCTGGAGAGGAACGTCATCCAGAAAAGGTGTACAATATCATTAGGGTTGGTTATGTGACATTTGTGATGTCATCTTTGATATCCTGGGTGTTAGTCTTAGCAGTGCTATATATATTTGTATAGAACTTTAATTGGGAATTCCTTTTATTTTGGACTGTGTTACTATGTTGTTTCAGTCACTACTGAATCACATTTACACTGCTCTTTAGAGCATATGATTCCTTCGACCCACATTACCACAAAAGGTGAAGGAGGTATATATCTTTACTTTGCTTTACTCTGCCTGTTTTACCTTTATGCTTGGGTTGGTTCTTGGTTTGCAAACGTGTTATGGCTGAGTGAGCATTTTAGCAGTAAAAGTGTGCAGGAAAGAATCCATTTTGTCCCACAAGTGGCAGTTGCTGGGATTTGAGACAGGCTGTCCCTACAGCTCAGCCAGCCAAGGTTAATGTGTGCAGTTAATGTTACTTTTCACTGCCTAGGTATTTTTACAACATTGGAACTTGCAATGAGCATTGCACAGACCTCGTAAGGAAGTGTCTTGCATGAACTCTGTCAAGTAAGAGGACTCCCTTATGCCAGTAACATTAAGAAAGTCAAACTGTTAAACATCCTCGGAGATTTTGAGGAAGCTATGGGGCTGGCGGATTCCCAGTGGGCCAGCAGAGAGCTGGAGCCCACAGCCCAACTGATCATGCACCTGGGGGGAATGAACACAGCTGGGGAGAGTCAGAGTGATAGTGCTTCCCAGGATTCCTGCTGCAGGGCAGGCACTGTGGTATACCTGAGGTCACAAGCCTCCCACAAGTCACACACATCTATTAGATCCCGCGCTTCAAAATGTCCAAAACCCTGCAGAGTCTTGTTGGGGATAAGTCTGATAGGCTCTACCTCTTGGAAGAAAGGAGGATAGCCCTGGCTGAAAAGTAACAGAGAGAAGAGACCGCCTTGGCAGAGCATATTTTATTGTATTTTTTTATTTTATTTGAATTTTTACAAAGCGTTACACTCTGAAGGTCTCAGTTCGCTAACACACAACAAACAAAAAAAAAACATATTACCAAATAAGCAAAATATAAACAAGACAGTGATCGGGAAAAAAAAGCAACAGAAATCTATAAATAATTCTTAAAACAATAAAGACATTCGAAAAAGAGCTGATTAGTGCTCTTTCAAATCAGTCTCAAAGATGACGAGCCCTTTGACAAAGATTCAAAAAGAGTGGCAGGTTAATAGACCTGCATCCAACAATAAGACAGTTCCGATTCTTCTGAGAGCACCAGTCATCCAGCTCAAACCTACGTAGGACCTCTAGGTCAGAAGTTATAATAACCCTACGCACTGTTCTCTGGTGAAGCCATGCACATGCTTTATTACAGAGGGCCTCCCTGAGTTATTTCCCTAATGGTCTCTCTATTTGGGTGATGATGAAATCTCTTTGATTCATAAAGAGTCCTCTTACAATCTAATCCCTTCTCACCGGCATATGATCTTTACTGAAACTTAAACTCTGGGTGGTAACAGGTTTTGTCTTACAATCAGGTGGTTGATGTAAATACGGAGAGGCCAATGCTGGTTTACCCACCGCAACAAAGGATGTTGAAATCAAGGCTTGTGATCGCTCTCCAGTTGCGGATGGTGATGATAATAACACAACATTTGGAATGGAAAATTCTTCAGACCCCTGACAGCCAGTTCCTATCTGCGAAGTTAGCAAAGATTGGTCCACATTTTCTGGTTTTTGGTCTGTTTGACAGAGGTTGTCCTTTTCTTCCAGATTGTATTGTAATATACACTTTGCCAGCGAGTCCATCCATTTGAAAAAATCTGAGAAGTTATTACTCTGATTAAGCTCATGGGTAATGTTGGCCTTAACTTGCAGCCATTGTGTGGGGGTGATGTGCTTTTTTCTGAAATGTAGACTCATTGGAGGTCCCCACAGACCTCAAACGAGTCTGGTAAGTAGGTTGTGTGTCGGTGGTTCTTCGGTGGCTCTTGAATGCCCTTCTCCACCCTTCCCCAAAATATTCTGTGGCCATAGGAGGTAACAGCATTGGATCATTGGCGCTTCCCAGTTGAATCTCAGTAGTAGTAACCCTTGGGTCTTCCTCATTATTTGCTTGACAGGCAGAGCCTACGATTTCTGTTTCCAAACTTGCCTTGTGATAGTGTCAGAAACCCGGCCCGGGACATCCTCATCATTGATATGATATGATATGTTTGGTTATTTATAACACACTTAATACCCAGAGGTTTCTAAGCGAGGACCTGGGGATCGAAACTGTGTTGCTGCGTGTCGTCTTGCTTCCAAGGCAAGCATGTTGCCCACTAAGCTATCTATCTATCCTCCCGATGCATTATCATCTGAGGAGAGATCTATTCTCCTATCCTGAAGCCTCTGTCTCTTATGCACATTAAGTGCCAGGACCTCATTCAGATGATTCCTATTAGGTGTTATATAGACAGCCATAATGCCATGCTCTAGAGGTACAGACTCAGGCGTCCAATATATTGGGCCATCTCTAATAGATTGTTTTGTTCCCTTCGAACCAATACAAGCTGAGCACATGTGTAAGGAAGATAATTCCATTGGATGTGTGGATAAGGGGTGAGGAGATAGGGAGGGGAGTACAACTGGAAGAATGGGTGTCTTTTAAAAAGCATATGCTCTTGTAACAGGCATAATACACTGTAAAAAAGCAATATGTCAGACTTTGCCTTAAAATAGAATATGACACAAGTTTCCCAGGAAAGGAGTATGACCCTCCTACAACGTGCATACACGTGAATTATATCAGTGATGATAAGGCCCAAATGAAAGGCTCAGATCCAGCACTTTTCCAAAAAGAACTCAAACTCCTGGTCCAGGATTTGGGCTTACAAACATGCCAAAGGCAGCACAAATGTTATTACTGGAGATGGCACTCTGCCGCGACTGTAGCACTTTAACTGGTGCTGGCTTCCGACCTCAAGAAACAGGACACAAAGATGTCAGAAGAAAACGCAGAAGGGAAAGTGCTTCTAACCACTGACACCAGGGGCGGGAAAGCCAAGCAGAAGAAGCCATGGACATGTACGTCAACACAAGATCACCAGATCGGTGTGTACGGGCACAAACACCACAGTGTTGAAGTTTTGATAAGAACCATGGCTGAAATGTTGTGGCGCTGCGGCTTCAATAGTCATGCCAGCCTGGAGATAAAGAAGCTAGAAGAAAGGACCCATAAGCGGTCCATAAGCAGCAGGCTGCTGAAGCCCTAGCTGAAAAGAAGAAGAGGTACTATGTGATGCTGCACAGGATGGAGCTTGAGGTTGGTAAGGAGGCCAGCAAAGCTTCCAGTGGGGAGGTGTCTCCAGCAGTGGCTCACAATGAAAGACGAGCTACCACCTCCCCAAATACCTAGTCCAAACTTATTAGGAAGTGAGAGATATTTGTGACTGGTTCAAAAAGCTGGAGTTAGCTTTCTGCCTCCAGCCGATAGAAAGGCAGTTGTGGGGTGCAGCCCTTGTGAACCACCTACTGTCAGTTGGAACTGATGTCATTAGTCAGTTGTGTCCTGCGGCGAGGCCAATTATTCCAAAAATGAAAGCTGCAGTGCTCAGGAAGTTCTGCAAAACCCCAGGATAGTGCCTCAAAAGCTTTAGAGAGTTCACCAAAAAAATGAAACCTTTGAGCGGTTTACACATCCGTCCCTGAACTATCTGAGTGGTTGGCTCACAGATAACACATTTTACATATTTAAGGGCATGTTTAATTTGATTGCATGTAAGAGTATCCTTTAACAATCTGAGATGAAGTTACACCAGACTTTAGTGGACAAGACTATTACAGACCCTAGGGAGCTTGCTAAAACAGTCACAGGTTTGCGGCTTCTCATGGTTTTTGGACCATGTGCTCATAAATGGGAACATATCTCCAGCACTTTGTGATACTGCTGCGGGTATCACTGCTGTCCATCAATGTTGGGTGCACGAGGACCAGATCATCCTTGGTCCTCCCAAGCTGTTTTGTGGATTTGATGGTTTTACTGATGCTCACTGGCTATCATGGAATGCAGTTAGAGGGTAGAAACCTCACAACTATGTGTCACTGTAAAAGATGACATTCCAATAGACTGTCTATTAGGAAATTATAAACATGGTGCTGAAATCATAGCCATGATCATAAGAGAAGGAAGATTGGGAGGCAGCCCTGCCAGCCATTGATCCAGGGGCTCTTCTAGCTCGAAATGGCAAAAGGCTGGCACCGCTGGTGCTACCCACTCCAAAACCAGAGTCCACAGCGCAGCCTACTCCTGCCAGAGATGCCTACTGTGGAGGCATCAGACTCAGTGACCTCAGGGATGTCTACAGGCATAGTACCAGAACCTGGGGTGGAGGACACAGCAGCTTCAGACATCAAGATTCTCCCAGAACTAAGTGACTTGGCCTTAGCTGGGGGCACAAGTCTGGCTGACTTTTGTCAAGCACAGTGCGACTGTCCAACTTTATCACATATGCACGAGCAAGCAGAGAAGCAGGCCCAGGAGGAAAACCCTGGGATGTTCAGGGTGTACTCAGAGAATGTTCTCCTGTACAGTGATCCTAAAACCTCTGAGGAAGGGGCCAGCCAGTGTTTGCTGGTCCCTCGTTGCCACAGGGCATTGATTCTGGACTTAACTCACTACATTCTGTTGGCAGGTCATGTCGGAAGGACTACAACTACCAACAGGCTGCCTGACCATTTCTACTGGCTCCATTTGGGGGCAAAAATCTAATTATGTATACAGTCCTCCAACAATTGTCAAGTATCTGGTAAAGCTGGCAGATCCACAAAGGCCTCTACAATTCCACCACTCATGGTTGGGAGGCCTTTTGAGAGGATAGGAAGGGACATTGTGAGTACGTTGGATCCCAACACCCCCTCAGGAAACCAGTACATTTTGGAAGTGGTAGATCATGCCACACAATACCCGGGGGCTGTACCTTTGAGGAGCATCAAACCCTGTGTGGTGGCTAAGGCCCTCATTGGAATATGATTTAATGTAAGGTTCCCTAAAGAAGTATTTTTTGACAGGAGAGCTAACTACTTATCTGCACATATGAAGGGTATGTGGCATAAGTGTGGAGTAACCTACAAGTTCTTCACAGTCTTTCACCAACATACTAATGGGCTTGTTGAGCAGTTCAACAAGACAGTAAAGGGCATTATAGATGGAGAAAGACGGATATTCTCCTGCCATGCCTCCTGTTCTCCTCCAGGAGGTGCCACAGAGCGCTGTAGGGTTGAGTCCCTTTGAGTTCCTGTTTGGTCATCCCGTTAGAGGTCCACTAAGTCTGATGTGTGAAGGATGGGAGGGCAATCCATGAACTCCTTTCCATTACATAGTGGCTATGTGCTTGGCCTTAGATCCAAAATGGCCAAGTAAAGAGAGCAGAGCACCCAGAACCTGAAGATCAGAAAGGAGCTCATGAAGCACTGGCAATACCAGAGGCCACCACGACTGATTACAAGCCAGGCAAGGGGGTATGGATCATGGAACCAGTCAAGACCAGTGCCTTATTTGACAAGTGGACTAGGCCATATGTGGTGCTGGAGAAAATCAGTGAGGTTACTACCTAATTGATACCAAGTCCCCAAGGCAGATGCATTGGTTCTTCCATGTTAGCTGGATGAAGCACCACTACAGCCATGATGACATAGTGATGGCTCTAGTCACCCATGATGAAACTGCAGAAGAGACTGATATCCCCTCACATTTGCTACACACCTAGCCCACAGAAAGGTCCTTAGACAGAGTTCAATCTTCCCATACCTCACAGAACAGCAATTGCAGTACTGTCAGCAGCTGCTGGATCAGTTTCCAGGACTGTTTTCATTTACTCGAAGGAAGATTGATGGGTGTGTCCATGATATCGACACCAAAGACATCAAGTCAGTGAAAAGTAGGATTCACTGGATGTCTGAAAAGGTTA
The DNA here is from genome assembly GCF_040938575.1 of Ambystoma mexicanum. NCBI lineage: Eukaryota > Metazoa > Chordata > Amphibia > Caudata > Ambystomatidae > Ambystoma > Ambystoma mexicanum. The sequence continues at coordinate 545,627,302 of NC_090924.1, forward strand.
AGGACACCATCCAGGAAGAAATCTCTAAGGTGTTGACCTTGGCGGTTATTGAGCCATCCTGCAGTCCTTGGGCAAGTCCAGTGCAGTAGCGGTAAAACCAAAGTCTGCTTTTGTGCGGACTACTGAGGGGTCAACTCTATCACCAAGACAGATGCACACCCCATCCCTAGTGCAGACAAATTGTTTGCCAAGTTAGGCGCTGCAGGTTCATGAGTACATTCAACCTCACAGTGAAGTATTGGCAGGTCGGTCTGAATGACCAAGCAAAAGAGAGGTCAGAAGTTTCTAGTCCAGAAAGCAACTACTAGTTAGCTGTCATGTCGTTTGTGTTAAAGAATGACCATGCTACCTTTCATAGGCTGGTAAACGAGGTGCTGTCAGGGCTGGAAGACATCAATGTCTCCTACCTCGATGACATTGCAGTATTCAGCCACACCTGGGAAGACCACTTATCCCATTTAAAACAGGTGCTTCAAGCCATGCAGGAGGCTAGCTTGACTGAGGCTTCCAAGTTCCAGATAGTGCAGGGCACTGTGACAAACCTAAGACACTAAGTGGGTGGAGGCAAGAAACAGCCTCTCCAGGCCAATGTCCAGATGGTGGTGGATTGAGAAATCCACACCACCCAGACTCAAATGAGTGTCTTTCTATGCCTCACAGGCTACATTACATGCCTTTTAACAAGGGGCTTCAGACTATCCCCTTAATGATGTGACATCAAAGAAACTGCTGATGAAGGTTAGCTGGACCCCTGCCTTTCAATCATCCTTCCAGAGCCTGAAGGATGGCCTGTGCAAAGCACAACCTCTAAAGATCCCAGATTGTGGTACTGGCAGACTGGACCTTGCCCTAACAGCAGAAATATACCCTGGGGGATTGCTTCTCTTTGTTCCTTTATAAGTGCAGGTAACATATTTTTCCCAGGGACAGCCACTCCACAGGAAGCTGGCCTAGGAACAGGAATCAAAAGGCACACCCATACAAAAAAGCCAGAATCTCCGGAAGCTGGGAGAGTGGGCCCTGAATTGACCCATCCTGTCCTCGAGCCCCTGAAGTGGGTCGCACAGCTTTTAGAAGACCAGATCAGCTAAGGCTTTGTGTTCAACCTGATCAAAGCTGGTCAAACTGCCATCAAAACAGAGCTCAACACCATTGACAATGAGGGATCCCACCGGTGCCACTTTCTGGAACGCTTCAGAAACTTTGAACTCCAGTGCTTACATCTCGAGGCCGCTTGATGCTGTACCATGCCCTTGCTGGGCCTGTCACGTGCTAGGCTCTAATAAACCACTAAACACTTGGACTGACTTGAACTACTAGTGAAGAGCCACTTGCCAACTCAAACCGGGGTTAGATCACAACTTGACCTGCCCTTCAACTGCTGATCCGCACCCCAGAGCATCAGGATCAGCATTTCAACACTAGTTGCCTGCTGACTCGAAACTGCTGGAGCACCACTCATCGACTCTTCGCGGCAGTTACAACCTGGCTAGACCTCAAACATATCCTGGTGAGCACTCCGGCCTGCTTTGCCAAAAGCCTCCTTCTAATAGTTGTTAAGGATTGTAATCAGGCAATACACCCTGGTCTCAGCCTAGTATGCAGTGCACAAATGAAATACTTATTTTATTATGTCTATAGGTCCAATATTCTGAGTGATATACCACTCATATCACACCCCTTCTCAAAATACCCCCAGATGACAATGGACCAGGAATCAGGCTGGTTGGTATGATATGATATGATATGGCATTTGTAACATGCCTATACACAAGTGTTTCAAGGTGCGACGAGGCAGGGAGGGGGGAACAAGGGGAAGACAGACAACGATCCTAATAGGACAGGTGTCATTCAGATCGCGCAAGAGCAGGGGTAGGGAGAAGGGAGAAAGTGCATGGGGAAGGGAAGGGGGGGAAGTGCAGTACAAGGTAAGAAGAATAAAATAAAATAAATAAATAAAGAGGGCCAGCTGGTGGCAAGTGCAAGGTAAGTGCAGACAAGTTCTGGGAAGGGGGGGCTGTAGGGATACAGAGACAGTCCCGCAGTGCAGGGGTTGCCAGGGAGGCAGTGCAAGTGGAGAGTGGCTGGGCCTAGGACCGGGGTCGGTGAGAGTGGCCCAGTTGCAGATTCAGTGCAGTTTCAGCAAAGAATTAGCAGTGGAGAGGGAGAGAGAAAGCAGAAGCAAAGAGGAAGGTTTTGAGGTGCTTCCGGAACCGGAGATGGTTCTCCTCAAGTTTCAGGGAGGCAGGAAGGCTGTACCAGAGGGAGGCCCCTGCCGCGGAGAGAGATCTACCCCCAGCTCGTAGCTTCGAGAAGCGGCTGACCCTGAGGGAGTTGGAGACAGATGAGCGAAGGGCTCGGGAAGGAAGATATTTAGGAAGAGAGTTGAAGGTATTTAGGCCCCAGGCCCCAGAAGGCCTTGTGGACAATGCAGAGGGTTTTGAACTTTATCCTCGCAGCCACTGGGAGCCAGTGTAGAGATTTCAGTCCTGGAGAGATACGGTCCCTGGGCTTGAGGCCAAGGACAAGTCTTGCAGTTCTGTTCTGGTAACATTTGTAACATTGGTAAAGGTAACATTTATTTATTTAAAATTCAAATCAAAACATATACTTTTAATAGGGAGCAGCAATCACCAATGTGGTGACAATAACAATAGGTAGTTATGTAAGGCAGTTAAATTCATTTTTAGCAACACAGAATATAAAACATCAGAGAAAAGAACACTTTTGGTTTGTTTGAAAAGATAGCACTTGAGTTAGGATTTCCCCTGCCAAATTCCTTGCCCCACAAATAAGCAATTCTAAACAGATGTGAGTAAGTAGCAGGTGTTCAGGAATAAAGAACAGTGAACAGAATTTAAGTATACCCTTCCCTCCCCAAACAAGAGAGAAAAACGGATTTGCAATCTTACACTTTTTAAAATGACATTCGAACATGGCTGTGTGAAACAATGAATGTGTGCAGAAATCCTCAAATCAACATAAATTTATGTGGGAGCAACATGGGAAAGATGCCAACAATCATAAGCTATAGTATGAGCAACAGTAAACACTTTGAATCTTAATGGAAGTTTGGAAATAATTGAAAACAACAATCACATGTGTAAAACTTTGCAGAAATGCGAATTCCTGCCTAAATTTCACTAAACGGTTTTTAAGAAAAACAGGTGAAATACACTGTGTTGTGTTGGAATGTAGATACAGTTCTTATGTATAAATCAGAGTTGAAATGAAGGTTCTAGCTATTAACCTGAGGAAGATATGCAAGGTTGAATGAGAGACATTTTTAGAGAAATCGGGCAGTGAAAACAGGGAAGAACTCAGTTTGGACAAGACAATATTTACTATAATTTTACTCTATGACTAGAGCATTACGGCTAGAATACCAAGGAGGGACAAAGTAAGCTCTGGAGTTGATTCATGACTTCAACAGCAAATGCCCAGTGCCCTCTCCTGGCGGAACCAGTCAGATCACTCGAAGGATGGATAACTTAAGGTTTACACAAGATGAAAATGACTAAAGAAATGGCGCTTAGCAAGATAGATCAAAGACAGGATTGCAATTAGGATTCTGACAATGTGACAAGTTCTTAAGGTAAGGATTGGATGGTTTAGAGATTGGGATAGAACAAAACAAGGTATGCTATGATTTTCTATGCTTCCTATTAATACTTACAGTCCACTTTAATTTAAGATTTTGGACCGACAAGAGTTCTGGTCATCACATGGATCAGTCTAACCAAGGATGGCAGGGCACATCTGGCAGAACAGGGTCAGCTGGGTGGTTCTGGTCACCTGGACTGCACTGGACTGAATTGTCCTTTCTGGTTACTGGAGACTGGATATCAGTGAGATGGCAAGTTTGCTGCAGGCAAGCCTTCAGTAGTAGCAAGCCAGATGGATCAAGATGCTTCTCTGGGGTTTTTGGGATTGCATCAGAATTTGGGCGTAGCTGAAAAGTAGTTCAGCAATGCTGAGACCTTAGCTGGGTAAGTAAAATCAGGAATCAGGAACAAGGATGGAGAATTCAGGAACAGGGCGCCACGCAGAAAATCAGGATGAGGTCAGGAATCAGGGTGTTGTGTGCTCTGAGGTTTCCTTATTTATCATGCCAAATGACATCACTAAATTATATCACAGGGGCAGGCTTATAGCCCACACCCATGATGCCATGATTGGGCAAGAACATAGTTTCCGCCTTGCTCTTTGCTGGTTGGATGACAGAAAGGGAGGTCATGTTTTATAAAAATGATCTTTACAATGTCTGGAAACCTCCCCCAGCTCCTAGAACCAATATCTAATTGTCCCACAAATACATATTTAAACATTGATGACCTCTGAGAAAATCAGATGCACAGGTTACATATGTCGTAGGTGACATTTCAATCCAAATCCCCAATCTGTGGGACCTGATTTAGGTTTTCTGTGACATTTGGGCAATTTTAACCATGAAAGATTTGGCCTAAAATGTCCCAATTTTGTACATAGATGCACGTTTACCCTGGAATATGTGTACAAAATGTCATGTGCGCAAATTCAATACTTTCACCACAAACGGTTATTCCCCACAACTTCTGTTCCTTATGCAGTACAGGGTTCAATCAGGTCTTTAAAGAAAGAGCATAAAATTAGAGTTAAACCTATCAACTTTCAGATTTCTCCTCATTCTTGTGGCAAAGTTAAGTGTCTTTAAAGTTCAATTACAAATAGGCATTAAAACACCAAGGCGGTAATTCATGGATTATTTGCGCTGAAAAAACGGGATTTGTGCGCCATTCTGCCCGCAAATCCCCATTTGTTAAACAGGGATTTGCGGACAGAATAGTGCACAAATCCCGTTTTTTTCGGCAGAAATAATCCATGAATTACCCCCCAAATGTCCTTAAACTGTTTTTTTTTACTTTTCTTTCAACTGGCAGCAGCTGTCAATTTCCTTTGAAGTAGAATGAGGGGCCTCTCCCTTGAGAGTGAAGCTTCCTGCCTTTCACACTTAACAGGTGAGAATCTTAGCCTGCTATTTTCTCAGCCTTAGGCAAAGACAAATGTCTGATGCACTGGGAAAACCCCCATTGTCTTGGGATTCAAAGCCTCCATGCTCGCAATTAGCATTTCCTGCTCCGGAGGTTTATGAGGTGTCACCCTTTCTCAGGGCTGGCACTCTGGGAAAGCAGGTTTTTTTCTTTGACACAGTTTGCCATTCAGCCTGGGTTTTTGCTTTGATGTATACTTTTAAATCTTAACTTTAAACATATAGAATTAAACATTTTATATGTGTATTTCTCACAGTAGCACATCCATTCACATGCTTGAAAAATCACGCCTTTACACAATGATATGCTTTTAAAATAGGTGATTTTGCTCTTCATTCAGGAAAAAGCACATTTAACTTATTTCTTTTAAATTCGGTTTTCCTCTGCAGCAATTACCCATTTTAGTCAGCTCTAGTCCTTCCCTTGAGTGCTGGAATGGTTTGCAGAATGGATACATGTATCATGCCTTTTGTTTAGAGTCTTACTCTGGACAGCTGATTCTTGATACTTGTTGCATAGTTTTAGCCGCGTTTCCTGTGGAAATGAAAACAAAACCTTGGGTTTGCTTTTACAATGATACTTTTTTCTGGAGCTGTCATTCAAATGAGGCCTGGTTCCCCTGAGCTACAATGAATGATCCTGAGCATTTCAGGGTCTTTTTGATCATAGTGGTTTATGAGAAATGAATGGATTTGACGCAAAACACCACTTTGAAAGTTGAAAAGATGACATTTCAAAGGAGCATTTTGGGTTTTTCAGCACAATAATGCTGCTTCTTTCCTTTGCTCTATCTTGACAGTGGCAGAGCCCACTGGCATGCTCCTGCAGTGAGCACTCTGTTTTCACCCCACCTGAACTGTGTGTGGCAGAGTGTGCAGCCTTTTTCTGGTTACAAACACAGTTTTGAAGATTTTGGCACACACAGGAGTCAGCGCTGTCATTTTGGGCTGTTTCCTTCACCATTGCAGTAAAGTGATGTAGTGAGGCACATATGAGTGGGTCAAAATATCCCACATAGCACACGGCTACTGCATTTGAACCTGCTTGATGCCCAATTGCTTCTTGGGCCCACACTGTCCAATGTACCCAAACTGAGCTCCATCTGCTTGCATCACTGTTCAAAGCCGAGTTTGACGCCGTCGACCCACCAATGACCCGAAAGAAGGGTCTATCAACCAATCACTGCCCCCTTGGTCCATTATTGGCACTAGAGACTGATTGGGTCACCAGAGTGCTACGGTCTTCTATCTGTTGCAGCTTCCCTGTTCTTTCCACAGGGGTGGGTTTTGACCAGTGTTACCTATGTAGTTTTGGTGCATATGGTGTGTTCAAGCACATATATCTTTATAGAACCTTGATTGGACATTCCTTTTATTTTTGGACTGTGTTACTGTGTTGTTTGGGTCTCTTCATAATCAGATTCACACCCTTCTTGAGAGCATAACCTTTCCCCAGTCCACGTAATCACAGAAAGTGAAGGAGGTATATCTTTTATCTGTGCCTGTTTGACCTTTATTATCGTGGGCCTCATCACGAGTTTGGCCCCAGCCCTTTAAATGAGGTGGTAACACTATTACCACCGCATTTAAGGACTGGCCAAATCCTGAGTTGGGCAAATGTTTGGAGTTCCAGCTTTAAGCTGTAGGTAAACTACTCCACTTTCTGCCAATTTTTGGGCGCTATTAGCACAGCGCTAATTGCGCCGGCACTAATAGCACCACCAACCCTATTGGGTTCAACGGACCCAATGGGGAATGGGTATGTATTGCTGCACCACTACTCGTGATCCGGAGCTAACAGTGCCAGACCGAGTAGCAGTAAGGCTATATGTGTTGGTGGTATCCCAACAGTATTACTCTGGGGATACCGCCAAGGCTCTGATAGAGCCCTGTGTTGCTTCATGGTTTGTATACGTGTGAGGGCTGAGTGGACATTTTAGCCTCAACTCATCATTGAACTCCTGCAGGGCAGAATCCAGTGCATCACAGATTGATATTCTAAAAATTTTTTAGAATTTTAAACCAACGGCACTCATGTATTCAGTCTCATTTATTTTGTTTTGGTAGAAGCTGACACTGTTTCAAATAACAAGGGTCCAGTTGGAGTTCCTGATTAGTATTGTAGGCAATAGCAGAGGCAGGGTTTTCCATGGGTGTGTGGTGGAAAAGGTAGAACACTCAAATTAGATTAAATTGGGGGATAAGTAGTCAGTTGAACCTTTGCATGATATGTATGTGTGTGGCATGTTCTATCAATAACCACCAAGAAGCATACAATCTCAGAGTTAGTTGGACGCCGGACAGTTAAGTGGCTGTATGTAGCATAAAACACACAGGTAATTGTTGTGATCAGGGAAGTATGAGCTGAAGTGCAACTTTACTGCACTGGCAAGTCTTGCATGCATTCACGAGTCTGCTGATTCCTGAACATAAAATTCCATTTGATTTGCATGTTTGGCGAGCCAGATGCTTGCCCAGCTCTATAATTAAGATTGAAAGTATAACTTTGAACATGGTGAAACTAAGCTTTTTTTAAATGGTGCCATTTTTCTGCTTTTTGAAACAGGTTAATTGTCAAATGTCTGTAGGTAGCACTGTGATGATTTGTCTGAAACGTTTGTGATTTCTTGATTGAGGAGATTTGGATTCCCTCACCATTCTTAAGGGCTTTCCATTGAAGAAAAATCCTCATGCATGGCACTCCACAGATAAGATTTTCAGAAATAAATTTAACATTTTGATTAGCATACATAAGATCTGGGCATGTTTGACATGCAGGAACCCAGAATACTCTAGGTAAGACAGGTGATCCATGAGAAGGAACTTGAGTTCCAAGAAGAGGATGAAGGGAATGTGAGTGCCATTGAGAAGGTTGTAATGAATGATTATCCATTATGCGCAAGGGACCTAACCAAGTAGAAAATAAGGTACAAAATGAAGTGGATGGGATGTAGTAGAACAGCTTCCCATTGGGTCTTCATACCAAACCGCCAGCAGTGCCCATGTTAGGTAGTAGGTATGCTATGTCAACTAGGACCTAGATATAAAGAGATTAGCTGACAAGAAGAAGCTTGGACAGCTAGTCAAACAACATGGAATGACTAAAAACATGGCGTTTGAGAACGAGCACATTGCTCTTGATTGAGGAAATGTGACCCACTAAAAGGAGATGAAACAACTGCAACCTTTAGCTGAGTTCCCAACTCAAAAGCAGTTGCTCACACCCAGAAAGGGAGGAGACAGTTTGGCCAGCATTTCAAAATCTCATCCCAACTTCTCAAGAGATGTCATTTTGAAAAATGGGTAAGGAAATTATATTTTAGTGTGGATAAATGATTTTAAGTTAGCCTATGGGATCTACAATGTTTCTAAAGATGATTGTAAACGTATGTTCTCAATTAGATTTCCAAACAAAAGGAAATTAGATTGTTTTATCTATAGGAGGGAGAAGGAATGTGTATAAATGCTTTACAGAAGTGATACTCCATCAGTAGATTCTGTCTCATGAACAACACCAGAAACATTGTGTGCAATCTGAAAAGGCAAGCCTGAATGAGTCGATTAATAAAAAATGGGCACACCATTTGGATGAATGATATAGTTATTAGCCTCTAAACAACAGTTCTACTGCTGCTACTCCGACATATATTAATATGTCGTGACCACCACACTCACTCCTGGAGGGATCTGACTACTCCAACATAGGTATGGAAGGATCAGTATCTGGATGAACCCTTGCTAAAATCTGAAACTCCATGCTTCAAATCCGAAAGTAGGGCCTCGCTGGCGGGGTATATCCCACGGGGAAGTTCTTATCAAAATCATCAGTTAAACATTGAAGGTACATATGCCCTTTTAGCTATTTTAACTTGCCAATTTATAACATGAAAGTTTCAGTTTGTTAGAGGAAGAAGGCTTGCCAACACATACACAATTTAAGATTTCCTATCATATACAGGCATATTTTAAGTGGAGAGAATGCTCTGGGCTAAAGAGCACATCCACTACCCCCTATAGTAGCAAGGCATCTTTCTACACAATGTTGGTCCATTCCCATAGGATGCAGTGTTGTATATGGCTATAGAGCACTGGTTGAAAAGATTGCATTACAAAAAGCTTATGCACAGACTTTTAAAACGCGGTACTCGTTTTCAGTGTTTCGGCAGTGGTAAAAATGTCTGTAATGGAATAACCATCATTGTACCATTCTACTCAACTATGAAGTTGGAGGTAAGTTTGATAAAATACCTTCAGGGCTATGCAGGAGGCATTTCATCCAGGAACATTTTGAAATGAGCTCTCTCATGATTACCACCTGTGGAAATTCAGCTAATTCCTAATAGATTCCTATGGTACACCATAATGGGGAATAAAAAAAATAAAAATTTGGAGGACTTACCCCCATTTACAATGGTTGCAATGTTAAACAGGTTTGGCAAAATTAGAAAGATAATAAGGTTATGTTTGTATGCGTTTCATATGCCAGCAATGAACAGTTTAAGGGCAATTGCATTTGTCTTTGTTAAATAGGAGGCAACAGCCCCACCATGTTGGTCCTGGATTCAAATTATGTGGTCCACAGTTCACACAAAGTGCTATATTATGTTATATAGCATTTGTATAGCACCTACTGCCATTAGTATGGCCTCAAAGCACTGTGGTACTGAACACCTTCAGAAGACTGTAGTCAGAGATGTAATAGGTGAATATAGGAATTCTGAAATGTGTGTGTGCATTTTTAGCCAGCAGAAAGTTGGGTAAGGGTTGGCTGGCCTATAGAACCTATAGGAGCCAACAAGGAATTTCTAATGATATTGAAATTCATCTCAACCAACTCCTGTTTTGAGTATAATGGAACCTATTACACACAAAAACAGGTACAGCCATGGGTACTACAATGGCGCCCGCATATGCAAATGCCTTTGTGTACGATTTCGAAACTACCCACATCATTGAGAACATACGATGGAAGAACCATCTAAAGAAATGGATGCGATACAAAGATGACATCTTTGGAGTATGGTCAGGAACAAAAGAAGAACTAGATGAATTTCTTGTGTTTATAAACAACATAGACTTGCAAATTCAATTTACCATGGAAATAGGGGATCCAAATATACATTACCTTGATGCAAACCATCATTAAAGGCTCTAAGATTGCCAGCACATTATATACCAAACAAACAGATCGAAACAACCTGCTCCACCACATGAGCTTCCATCCTCCAAGTATCCAGCGCAACTTACCTTATGGGCAAATGCTAAGAGTCAAACGCATTGTAAGCGATCCCATAGAGTGTGAGTTTTCTATGAACTTTACATTTTTATGATATGAGTTGTTTGCTTGCCCACACGGTTTTCAAACATGTTTTGAATATAGTTTTGGTCCCTCATGACTAGCAATTATCATCACTTTTTATACCATTTTCTGAATACCCAAAACAATGTTTTTAATTTGTTTTGAATCTCACAGGATACTTTTCTGCTATGTTATAATTATCTCCAATTCTCCCTTTTTTTCTTATAGTCATTATTTTGACTAGTAAGAGTATTGTTACCATACATTCAGCATTTTACACAATGGCTATCACTATCAATTGGCAACAATGGACAAAGATGAATCACTAAGTACCCATTCAGTAATAGTTTGAAGATGTACCATGTATATCACAATTTATTATAATGGGAAGTATAGACATGCATACTGCCCATTTTGGCAATTCTGGATAATCCAACGCTCCCATGTTATTGGTTTCAATATAGGGATATTTACCAGTTAACATTTAGTGACAGCATAAAGATGTACTATATATGTTAAAATTGATCAACATGGGATTTACTGTCACGCACACCAGCTCGTTAGAACATTTTAATAATCATTGGCTCTAACAGAGCGGTATCTTAAGTAGATTCCTGCCCGTACCCATTTATGTCATACCTTTCATTATATTAATCTGTTGAGCAATCAGCACATGATATAACTATGAGCATGTCAATTTGTGTCAACATGGGTATGTATACTGATCACCCCCTTAGATGTATTTTCCGATTTGGAAGGAAGTTTTTTTCGCACTTCTTTATAGAATTGATACGATCACACACACCATGCAACGGTATATATTTTTCTTCACAAAACAAGTGTTCTGCCCTTATTTGACAGACACGCTCTGACACGCCAGATCCCAAATTGCAGAAGCACGATCCGCATTCATTTAGGTAAGACTAATTACATCTATATTAATTTAAATAGCTACAGTGAAGTACACGCTAGAGAATGCCTAACATAATGATGGAATCACAACTGTTTCTCCTCCAGATATAATTTCTTTGCTGACTTCTACAACAGGTCAGTGATCTCATACCTCCATTACAATTAATATACACAGACTAGCTAAATATTATACTTATAGTGATGTTTATCTCTCTTCTATGTTGCTCTACTTGGTGCAAACAATATCGTGATTTTTACATGTATGGATTACGGAATTTGTCATCTATAATGATGATGATACAATAATGTTGAATCTGTGTATATGGTTTTGAAATAACTGTTGGTAATTTTGTGACAAACACCATTGTTCAAATATGATGATACTATCGCGATGGAAAACTGCTTTTATTTGAACATATTGATGTGGATTTTTATCCACAAAAACGGTTCTGGTTCTTGTTACATACTTTAACTATCACTATGACACTTGGGTTGTTGATGATACGCATGATGAATAATGGTATTATCTAAACTGTACATATTGACATTTCTACTTGGGTTACCAAATACGTGGGTATGAATATATTAATACATCCTTTCGAGATCAGATATTTGTATAAAGACACACTGGTCACTGGCCCTGAGGAAGGACAACAATGTCCGAAATGCATAGGCCCACAATGTGATGCATCTGTAATTAGTAAAAGGAACTTTTAGATGTTTAGTAAAAGAATAAATGCACACTTGATAAAACTTATTGGACGAGTTTATGATATGACAAATTAAGTATCAAAACAAATTAACACCACACAACAGTGGTACTCGGGTGTGCAGCCCACATCACTGGCTTCACAGCCAAGGTCTCATTTCAGTTCAATTTGGTTGCTGGCAGCAACCCATAGTTATTCAGTGAAATAATGGGTGCCATTGCCTCATTACAAGTTTTGCAGTGCGGGAAAAGTGCTGATAATGGTGCCGGTAATTCTGTGACCGGCACTTTTACCGCACAGCAAAACTACAAGTTTGCCGGTGGGTGTCACAAATTTATATCCAGGCAAGAGATGGAGGTAAATCAGGCCCCTCTCGGCAAAAGACTGCTGGTATTTCCAGCACCAGTGCCTGTAATACCAGCAATCCCCTCCATGCAGTCCTATGGGACTCCATGGAATGGGGATCTAAAACCCTTCTGCCACCTGTACTATCCTGGAAATTCCAGGATATCAGGCGGCGGAAATGGTAGCTCGGTTGCCGGTATTGCGCCGGAAATACCAGCGGGATACCGGCAAACTTATAATGAGGCCCAAATTGTCAGGCGAGTGAGATAGTCAGAAGGGTCAGATTATGTGAATGGCTGGCCCAATATTTGCCTCGGTCTCAGCTGAATTCTATAAAATGTGGTAAAGCGTGTTTTGGGTGTTTGTAATCGAGTAGAGTTTATTGATGTGTATGCTGGTGACAAGCCCCTGTGGATATGGATGTATTTTGATGTGCGGGCATGATTGTCGTTCCATAGAAGAGTGACTGATACCCATTTGGAGAAGATCTTGCCAAGCTTATCTTTTCTTTCAAAAACCTTTATTCGACATAGAGTCATCAGGATAAGATACATTACACAGTAGATAAAATACAAAGCAATTTATGCTTTAAAATAACTCTGCTAAAAATTCTTGGATAAAAAAACAAATGCGATCCACTGAAAGCAGTTGTTATGGCAGCGTAAAGTTTTAGTTATCATGTACAAATTTGTAAGAAGGCACTGCCATGCGTAACATTTCTAAAATCCTAGGAGAAAGATATTCACAGCCTGGGGGCCCATATTAATAAGCAGCCTTCTTTCTCCTCAGCAGCCATGCTCAATGGATACAATATAAAACAGCTTAGAGTTTAAGTTAGCCCTGATTGAAAGACTTTATGTAGGAAACAGGTGTGATCCACTGGAAAGCATTATTGTGGTGGCATAAGGCTTTAGTTGTCATGTATCAATGGGCATAAAGGTGCTGCCATGCATACACTTTTTCAAAAACCTGGAGAGAAATGCTCACAGCCTGGGGCCCAAATTAATAAGCAACCATCTTTCTTCTCAGCAACCATGCTCTGTGTAGGTATTTAATTACGGAACCTGCCGCTGAAGGAATTAGGCATTGTGTCAAAAATTCGAATACATGGCCACATGTTTTGATACCTGCTTCCAGCAATAAGGGTCTCAAATACAACTGCCTTAGCCGATCAGTAAGCTTACAAAGTCAAATGAAATGTGCAAGCATCTCCTCAGCGGCACCGCACACTGGATAGCTAGCTGAATCTGAGTTTTTCCATTTGGAGGTGAAGCCAGCTATTGGCAGGATCCCCAATCTTAGCTTCATATAAAGTGATCTTGCATATGCAGGCTACATCAGGTCGACATAGGCTTTAAATCCAGCTGTATGCCTCCTGGCCAGATAGACCGTGCCCAACTTTAGCCTTGTAGCTTCGGGGAGGAGAATATTCTGTGTTCTTTGTCTTATCAGGGGCTTAATTCGGCTCCAACTCGTTTCACAAATGCTCCCGGGGTCATTCCAAAACTCGCCCATATTCAAACAGAATAATAGGTGTTTTATGTGGGAGAGCTATTTCAGGCTTCTCGCTCCTTCAAAAGACATGTTGTGTAAGAGAGCATCCATGAATGGTTCCAAGGCTAGCTGGGTCCAGACTCTAGCCAATAAGGAAACAGGCCGAAACATAAGGTCAGTGCTTAGGGGATCGTGTCATATTCCATATGAACTAAACCAGTCAGGGCACTGGGGGGTAATAATAAGAATCTCTTCAGGAAGTTTTTTTCCCTTCTGACAATTGTCTCAACATCTTCAAACCCCCATAACTCTGAACCGTAAAGAGCAGCTGCAACTGCCTGCTTCTGGTAGAGTTCTAATGCAGGTGAAAAAAACGCCACTCCCATGACTGGTAAAAAAAAGATAAAATAGCCCTGCTAAATGTGTTCAGCGTTGTGGCTGCCCCATTCATCTGAAGGTCTTGCCTGAAATCTGATGTCTAGATAATCAAAGCTATCAACTTGTTCAATTAGAGAATCATCAATCATTATTTGAAGCGAGATGTTCTTCCCAAATTTTGGCTTTAAAACCATGGTCTTCGCTTTCGCCAAATTTATTCGGGGACCCAGCTCACTCGATTTCCTTTAAAAAAAAGTAAAGGGATTCCGCAAGCCCTGTGGTGATGTTACTATTAAAACCGTATCATCCGCGTAGAATAATGCCTGGAACTAAGTTGTAGCCATCTTGGGGCAATCCTGGCACCCCCATGTTAACTTGTCTATGATCACCTGAATGAAAAGGTTGAATAAAAGGGGCACCAGGGCACAGCCCTACCTAACACCGTGAGCTGCCTCAAAGAATGATGTTTGGTTACACCCCATATTGTAGTGTACATACGATGTGGTGTTCGAGTAGAGTGACGCTTTGATGCTAATCGGATACTCTGGGACCTTATGCTTCACCAGCACCTGCCATAGCTGCTCACGCACCATAGAGTTGCATGCTCTCCTAAGGTCCACAAACAGTACATAAACGTGCATTTTCAGTAGCACAGACATTTTGGATAACAAGAAAAAACATAAAACACTGTCCCACAACCCTTTTAGAACTCTGCCTGATGTACACTGATCAGCCTTTTTTGTCCTTGCCACCATTCTTGTATACTGTGATGACCACTTGGATCTTGCCCTGATGTACAATTATGTTAAACACCTGGCAAAATATAGGGGACCAGATGGATATCTCCTCCTTATAGAGATCAGATGGGAGTAGGTCCGGGTCTGCCGCTTCACCATTTTTTGTAGAAGCTAATGCGTCCTTTACCTTCAGAAGGGTGATATACAGACAGTTGCTGCTTGTTATACAGTGGGTGACAGGAGGACGAATTAGAGAGGAGCCTGCTGCATACAGGTCACAAAAATGGGTCTTCCATCTATCCCCCTAATGGCTGTTTGATGGTGCCCCTTATGGTCACAGGTTGCAACCAATTTAGTAGGCTCTATAAAGGCCCTCCTATTTCCCTTTGAGATAATCTGTCTTTTTGCTGTAAATTAAGTTTTTATATTGCGTTCTCATGAGACAGAGCTTGGATCTGTCAATCCCCTTTGGGTCCCTTATGCATCTTTCTATATCTCTTTTAGCCACTCTACAGAAACCATCAAACCATGCCACCCTCTCAGTATGTTTATGTTTGAACTTGGACAAAGGCACCTAAACATACAGCAGTACGTTATTTTTTAGATTTTCAAATTCAGCCAAGACCGCAGCAGACTCGCTCTTCGGATTTCAGATCACCTTGATGTTGGCTGAGATTGAATCATACATTCGACTCGGGCAAAGCGCCTCTGTTCCATTTCAGTGGTCTTCAGGCAAGGCCTGTGCCCCCACATATTGGGGGCCCTGTGTAGGAGCCTCATGTCCAAGTCCAAGGACATCCCACCTTAAATAGATGGCTAACGGCCAATGATCGCTTTCGGCCCTATCAATGACTCTAAAATCGCCTACTCATCCCCAACCATGTGCTGAGGTTAGACTGTTATCAATGACGGTGCTGCCCTTAAGCCCTATGAAGGTATTCTTGGCAGGTTGGTCGGTGGCAAACATGCCTTGACAGGCTCTTAGTTTGAGATTGTACAAGATTGCAGATGTTTGGGCTGCTATAGGATACTTTGTTAGCAATCGGGGCACCTGCAAGTCAGGAATATCCCAGGCTTGGTCTTGGTCGGCTCACAGACCTTCAAGCTGGTCTGTTGGTTCCAATTGTACGTTAAAATCCCCCGCCATCACTAAAAAGGAATGTTGTGACCATGCAAAATCATTGGCAACTAACGCCATTTGAAGGCTTTCCATGCAGGTCATTCCATTCAGACCAAAGGGTCTGTTATACACTTTATTTATTTATTTATTTATTTATTTATTTACTTATTTATTTATTTCTATTTTTTATTATGTTTTATTGGTTTAAAAGAAGGTACACAATTTAAACCTTTAACATACAAGTCCTCCATTAACAGGTCATCTGACTTTCCACATTACATTCAATACATTCACTTCACTACTTCCTTAAAAATACATTTAGATAAGACCATGGAGGACAGTTAAAAGAGGAGAAAGGAAGAAAGGGAATCAGAAAAGAAATGGAGCCTCTACTTTGGGGAGAGCTCTCATTCACTCAGTTTCCCATTTATTCTCCATCTGTATCCACCGTTTCTTTTAACATAAACTCCACCATCTTCATCACAGGCATCAGAAGACTGGTTCTTTCCCCCAAAAGAATCCATCAACCATTGTGATGCCCCCAATATCTTTCACGTCATCTGACCTTCTAAGAAGTTTCTTCTCACTTGCCTTAGTGGCCTTCATACTGTTACCAGATGGAGTAATGTTTCTACACCTCCTATTTCGTTACAGAATCTGCACTGGGCATTCCCAATCCCAGGCAGTTTCCTAGCCCATTGCACCTCTCTTGTGTTGAGGGTGTTCAGTCGGCATCTGAGGAGATCACTATATACTGGTGATGGGAACTTTTGGAGGTATATATTAGGCAGTTTAAACCTTTTCGCTCTAAATACAGTGGCTTTCTCAGTGTATCCTGATCCCATTTCTCCACTGTTGTTACCCAATCTAGAGCTTGGAGTTTCTTTTTTACTTTGGTCGAATTTACTGCTAAGTCACTCATTTCAATCCCATTTCCTTTTAGGAACATTTCTAGCTTCCTTCTCCATTGAATTAGAAATCTATCTTGCCTTTCTTTACCCGGGTGAAAGATAGCAAAGGGAATGATTGCAGGTTTGTGTGTGCATTTTCTATAGAGGGCTACTGTCTGCCATAGCACCAGGGATCCAAGTGATTGTAATCTCAATTCATGTCTAATGAAGCACATAGACAGCGAGTTAGGTAATTTTAAATTTTGCAGCCAAAAAAAAAAACCTCAAGGCTCTCCCAAATTTGCCAGGATAGATGCAGGACGGCCTCTGCCCCATAAGTAAGAGTCTGGGCTACCTTCTCTTTATAGAAGGAAATGATTGGCACCATCGAGAATTTCCCGTATCTTCAATGGATAGCCATTCCCTGGTTAGTTAAGGAAGATAGCTTGGACCTTAGATGAATATATTGATATATGGATATATTGACCCCAAGGTATATAATGGATTCTACTATTACGAGGGATTTATCTCCCACTCTCCACCTGAATCCAATACCCTTCTTCTTGCGGCCAACCTCATAGTCAATATTTTGGACTTTGCCACATTGACCTTAATCCAATTTTTTGTTAGAAATGCATTGAATGCCTCGATTCTCCTCTGATGGCCAATCGGCGTTAAGTCCAAAAATACCAAATCATCCGCAAATAGGATCCATGGAACTTCAGTCAGATTAATGTTTTGCGGAAGGTCATCACATCTTTCTGTGATAGTGCTAGATCGGCAATGTAGAGGCAGAATAACATGGGAGCTAATGCACACCCCTGTTTTAGTCCTCTGTGTGTCTGGATCCTTCATGTTAAATGGCCTTTATCTGACATTTTAATCCTTACTGAGGTGTTGGAGTATAAAGCCTACAAAGCCTCCAGGCCTCTACCAGGTCGACTGGGCACTGCGAAGCTCTCAGCTCGGGCCAGAGATTTTCTCAGAGTACACCATCTAAAGCCTTTTCGAGGTCTATGACTGCAAGATGTAGGCAAGTTTTGCAATCCAGGGCCCTCTATTTAAGAATATTAATACACTTGGTTTGTCTTGGGTACAGGATTCCACTCCTAACCGCCCATGCCTTGAGGTCTCTCAGTAATAGGGTCACAAACAATTTCCCCACTGAGTCTACGAGTGCAATAGGGCAGTAATTCTTGGGATCCGCCCTATCTCCTTTCTTAAAGATTGGGACAATGTTTGCCTCTCTCCAAGAAGACGGTACCTCCTTATTTTGCATAATCTGTGCAAACATAACAACAATGAGCTTTCCTCACTGCTCCTTATTTTTTTTCAGTTCTTGATTGGATAGACCATAGGTCCCCTCAGCTCTGGATGAGCTTAAGAAAGTTCCAGCTCGGGGATGGGCCGCCACTTTTCTCATTCATATCCCTCCGTGGATCAGCAAATAGAGTGGTATAATTGGAGACCTATGCTTCTTACACAACCATACTAATACAGTTGACTGCTCTAAATGTACCCCCATTGTTTATCAATTCCCAGAGATTGCGAGAATTCTTGGCATTTACCACTTTTAGCATGTGCTCTGCAGCCCTCTGAGCTCTCCCTATTCTGGAAGAAATCAGCCAGTTGCGATATTTTTGTCTGGTTTTCTGCATTCTTTCCTTAAGCATACCACCATCTCCCTGAATGTTTCGAATAGAGGCATGCATCAATCGTCTTTCCTTCACCAAATCATAGTCATAGACATGCTTCTGAACCCATTGACCTTTTCCTTTCCTACACCACTTTTGAGAAAATTCCTTTAGAATCCCCAGATAGTCCAGTTTATCGGGGGTTTCTTGGATAAGAGTTTTGTATTGACTAGTTATTTGAGTCACATCTTTACATCTCAAACTTAATCGATTCTTACACCACTCCAAATTGACATCACCCATTCTTTCCAGGCACTTCACTGGTTCAAGCAGGGAAATTGATATTGCCAATAGGTCATGATTGCTTGACTTCTGTTGTAATATCTCAAATCGATCAACCTCTGTCTCAGGTTTTCTGATACAAAACAATATTCAATACAAGATTTTGATACCCACACATTTCTAAGTGCATCCCCAGGAATATCACCCTTATTTGTGCATTAAGCATATGCATGTCTCTCAATCTCATGCTTGACATCCACTTAGATGCTCTCACATCCCATTCTCGATCTTTCAAAGGACTACCTTCTTTGTTAAGGAGTCTGATATTTAAGTCGCCACATATAATAATGCCAGCATCATCCCAACCCCTCATCTCCTCATCCACAGCCCTCATTATTGACAAATTTAATATCCTTAGCCATATTTACTCTCCAATAGATGTAAATTAGGAGGTAGGCGATACATTGATCGTCCAATGTTCTTACTAGAGACATGATTTGTACATACGGGCTGGGATATTCAATGCTAATTACATTGAAGCCCGACTCCATTTAAATCAGGGTCAAAAGTCCTGAAAAAGGGCGACCAGTGATTCATTTTGGAGCCTGATTTAGATAGGCCACACATTGTTCACATAGGGGAACTGTTCTGAACCATGTCTCTTGGAAGCACAGTACATCAAACTGCTTCAGAAGGGGGGACTGTTCCACAAATAGAGTCTGAAAGCCTTTCGTGTTCCATGAGGCAATTCTGAGGGACTCCATCTTAGTATGGCTTGTAATCTATTGCAGACTGGAATTTCCTAGAGCGCAGGCTAGCCAATCCCATGATCTTACCTCCTTTGTTGGGTCGGCCGGCCCCTCTTCATTAACAATTTGCTTTTTTCCCTGATTCTCCACTGTAAATTTTAGTGGCATCAGGTCCTTTTTTCAGAAGAGAGGAGGTTTTGGATCCATCACTTTTGTGGGATTCTTTGGAACTTTTTCTCCTGTTTTGGAGTTAGATACGCTTATGTCCCTCTTTATTTTTGCCTTGTTAGCCATCACCTCCTTCCAATTAGCTCTAGTCCTCTCGTGAAAGTCACTCATATCATGCCCTAGTGGTGGGAATTTCTCATTCAGTGACAGCAGAATGTCCATCTTGGCCTGTGAGTTTAGATGGAGGATGACCCAATCAGTCCTTTTTTCTAATACAATACAAATTCCACTATCTTACTATCCGCTGTGGATCTCTGTTGTAGAGGAAGAATACAGTGCAGCACTCTCAAAATGTTCTTTCTATTTAAAATCAGAGTGGTAGGTCCAGCGATAATTTGTTCAAGATAGATCTTCGGGCTAGCTTGTGAGGTCGCTGTATCTCGAGCTCTTTGATTTCTTATATTAGTTCTTTGGGGGTTTCCCAAAGACTCCCACTTATCTTTGGGCATTGTTGTTTTGTCCCCTGTGGTACCAGTTGGTCTTGCTACTTGCATTCTTTTCTTTCACTTGTCTTACATTGTTCTGAATCTCACTGGTTCTTTCTGCACTAGAGGTTGCATTTGCTTGATGTTGTATTTTTGTCTCAGAAAATTTAATGGTTGAGTAGCTAAAGCCATTTGACTGTCAATTTCTGCCCATTCTGATTGCCCATATCATTCCATTTATCATCGTCCTCCACCCTCTCAATTTCTTCAATTAAATCGCTAAAGCCTGTCTCTGAAAAATCCAGAACTTCCTCTTGATTTTCCATTGCTGGTGTTGTCAACAAACCTCCAACCACTTCCTCTGACGGAAGCTTTAGTTCTTTTCTTGCATGTTTAGATGCAGGTCTACTATCCATTGGGTGGTGGAGAGCGCAGATTTGAGCCGTTTGATTTCCTCTTTGTCATCGACAACATATGCTTTGTTTTTTATGTTTTTTATGTTTGCTGCATGTTTTTCTTGTTACCACGTGTTGGATCCTTTGTGGCTTCTAGCGTCATATTTGATTTAAACATTGAGAAGATGTTTTCCTATCCTTTCATTTTCAGGGGCACTGCTTTATTGGGCGAGATCAAAATCTCCTCTTTCGGAGAGCTTTTCTCCTTTTCCATCAGTGGCTGGAGGGAAGGGGCTCTTTCCACTAAGTTTTTTTACATTGGGCTCGCATCCATTTACAGTCGCCTCTTTGTCCAAACGGAAATCCACCTTATTTACTAGGGTTTCCAACCCCACCAGCTTGTTAAACATGGTTGAGATGAGGATGGATTGATCCTTTAAGGTGTTACAGAAAGTCTCTTAAAGCTTTGGAAATGGTGTTAGGGATGCTGATAGCGACGCCATCACAGTCTATTGAAAGTATACCAGTCTTCAGTTCCAAAGGGTCCCTCACTCATCTATTTATTCCGTCTTGAATTCTGAGAATCTTAATGAGAGGAGGCTGATGAGGCTGATGAAGGTGTTGAACAGTGACTTTACTTATCTTTCACCTCATGGCGAGCCTCTTTGTCAGAGGCAGAGCCCCAACTTGCTCCCCTTTCCTTATGCTAACTTTCTTCCCTGTTTGAACGGGTCCCTTTCGGGCTAGCCTGTTTCCCTTCCCTCCTATATTCTATCTGTGGTTGAAGATCCCATTCGTCTGTTTGCTGTTGCAGAGATTTCTGCTGAAGAGATCATTCCTTTTATCTCTGGAATGGGCTTTGAACCCCTTTTCTGGCACTTGTAATTCTGCACTTTTATCTGCCAATTTCAAGGATTGATCTAGCACAAGCAGTCAATCATTTCCACAGGACAGACTCAGTTGTTTCTGCTCTGCATTTTATTTTGTCAGGTCTGTTTGTTCTCTGGCTAGATGGGCTGCCAGGTCTGCATTTCACCCTCTCACTGGGGAGCAGAGTGTCACGCCCCCTCATTCAATCGAGTTATTAGGCTCTTGTGAATTTTGTCCAGTCCCATGTTGACTTTTTTGAGGCATTGGGTGAAGAGGACTCCAGATCGAGCACTATTCCAGCCGATTCAGTCAGTGACATGTTGTTCAATAGCCGAGCACTGGGGGTGGATACCTCGTTCTCCTGCACTCCCCCACTTGGTCACTTCAAACCAGGTCTCCTGCAAGAGCGATTCGGGACCCATTAATCTCTCCCCCTCCCCCTTGTCAGTAGACCGCTGAACATTGGCAGCCCATTCCATTTGGGGGTGAATACTTGATACAGCAGAATGCCTCTTTTCACCCAGTGATCCTAGCCCCACAAGGTCATTAAGATTCATTACAGTCGTCCCTGCCTTACCTGGAGGCGTATTCAAGCGCCTGGGGGGCTGGTAACAGTGAACGTTGACTGAAGTTAGCTTGGCACTTATCTCTATACTCACCACTCCTTTCTCCGCCCTCGAGCCTCGGCGAGCTCCGTCAAACGCCACTTGTCTCCACTTCGCTCCGCTTTGCGGAGGGAAGAGCCAGGTTTTGAGAGGCTTTCTAAAAGTGAGATGATCTTCTATATGACTGATGGTTAAAAGGATTGAGTTCCAGATAGTGGGTGCTAGGACCGAGAAAGATTAGCCCTTATTCTTGTTGATTTTGTCCATGGTATGATGAGGAGAAGTTTTGCGCCTGATCTAGGATTTCTATTAAGCCTGTGTTGTGTACCTTTGTGCTGCATGTATTCCGATCCTGAGTTGTGGAGTGCCTGGTGGGTCATGCACATTGCCTTGAAGGTGTATTGTTGCCCGATCAGGAGCCAGTGAAGGAAACAGAGGTCGTATGTTGTTGGTGTACATTGCAAAGGTACCAGTGCCACAATTTTACTTGTCATTTGTAAGGGTGAAATAAGACACCAACAATGCTGGTTTTAATGTTGGTTTATTTTACATGGTTATTACTGATTCAATATACATACTCCTCTACATCTGCATTACCAATCTTCAAATACTTCAACTGTTATGGACAGCAATGTTAACTTTTCAAAAATAAGATACTAGCACGGATTCCTACATTTTAGAAGCTGTTTTCATTTTTAGACATGCATGTTTATATACTTACATCTTTCTACCTGCTTTTGATTTGACCAGTTTAAGCTGATTTGCAGCTGATTTTTTATGATTAGTCCCACACTATGTGGTGTTTCTCACTGTAATAGATCAGATTGTACACAATATTATTATATTATTACACAACTTAAAATGGGGATCACTATACAAAAAGGTTACATTTATAGATGTTAGTTTCTTCAGGCCTTGTCTTCTTTTTATTTGAACACACTGCTTTTTCTGTTGTGCCGGAGTGATAGAAGTGTGCTTGGTACATGGTAGTACGTGACACATAATATTCCAGACCCATGGACAAGATCATACATGGTCCCGATCTTTAAGAAAGGGTCTAGATTGATACCTTCGAACCACAGAACAATTTGCATTATGGATGCAGATTCAAAAATGTTTGCCTCATTAGTATTAGATAGGATAAATGAATGGATTGAAAACAACAAGATTATGGATTACAGACAAATACGGATTTAGAAAAGTTATTGGTACGGATTGTGGGGGACTGTTGTTGAGCTCCTTGCAGAAGCAGGCTTGGACATGTAGTAAATCCTCAATATATGTGGCGTCAATGGACCTTAGCAAGGCTTTCGACTCAGTAAACAGAAATATCTTATGGAAGAAATTGGATAACTACGGAATCCTGAAGGTTTACTGAGCATGATTATTTACTTACCTAAAGACTCCAAAATTCAAATGAGATTAAATCATGAAGGATTACTATCTAAAGAGTGTAAAACGCATAGGGGAATAAGACAAGGATGTATACTGGGGCCCATCTTGTATAATTTGTATGTCGCTGATGTTGGGGGGGTGCTGGATATTAACACCTTTGTGACACCCAAAATTGGCAGACTTAAAGTAAACTGGGCAGTATATGCTGACAATTTTCTTTTAATAGACGCGATTCAGGTGGGTCTACAGAGAGTAATAGAAGTCTTGGGTACTATATGTCAGCAATGGGATTAAAAATCAACCCTGCTAAAACGGTTATAATGAAGATAGCGAAAGGGAATGAGAGGGTGCAGCACAGGTTTACTTGGAACTGGGAAAATAGTACCCTGGCAGTGAAAGTAAACTTTCAATTTTTGGGATATCCCATATTGGTGAAATATAGTAAAACTTTTTATGTAAATTACTTATAATGAAAAGCAAGGGCAATGTTAAATCAATTGAAACGGGTAGACTGTAAATTTGGAAAATGTTCTCTTACACCCTGTAGAGAATTTTATAAAAGTAAAGTGCTCCCATCCATTCTACATGGGTTAGAATTTTGGCCTAAAAATGTGAAAGTGGAATATAGAGCAGTGGGAAGTATGATATGGAGATCTATACTATATTTCCTCTCTAAATGTGTGCTGCTAGGGGTAATAAGGTATGAAGTGGAACTACAATCTATCGTAAGTCTCATTCAATGGAAGAAATGATGCTTTTTGTGTAAGTGAGATATCTCATGAGAGGGAACTCTCTATCAACAACTCAGAATGAATGACACAGAGGGGTATATTAAGAATGTAAGGGAGGATTGTGACAATGTATTGGAGGAACTAGGTGTGTCAATGGAAATGATGAAAACTCATTTGAATAAGGTGAAAAAAATACTTAGGGGTATGGATTTGGAAAAAAATCGGTTAATAATTTCTAAGACAAGACTTTATGCGTATATATTATCTCCAAAAAACACTCTGGCAGAAATGGAAGTCTATCTAAATAAATTCCCATGTAAGAAGGTCAAAATAAGTTTGATGAGATTCAGAATTAATGTGTTGTCCTCAAATGAGATAAAATGTATAAGGCGAGAAAAGGAATCCGAAAATGGTATCTGTAGATTCTGTAAAAATCCCAGAGAGATATAATCGTTACGTCATTTAATGATTGAATGTCCAGAACTTAGTTCCTGTAGAAAAAGCTACTTTGGGGAATTCATAAAATAATGATGATGTTTTGAGAGACCTGTTATGGCTAAGGATGCTACATGGTGAATCGTTGTCTTTAAGGTTAAGAGTTTCAGCATTTTTTTTTAAATGTATGTTAAATAGAATAAAAGGCTTAGAATGATTTTGTAATGATATAGGGGATAGGGATGTGTACTTATGCAAATGAAAAAGTTTAAGTAAAAAAAGTTTGAAGAATAATGTGAAAATATGTACATATGGAATGCTTTTGTTTTAATTGTAGTTCTTCTGTTTGTAAAGGTTTTTATAAACTACAAGCAAATAAAGATGAAAAAAAATTCAATCCTTGTAATTTAAGTCTAGTTAATGCATAAGGCGATGTGTTGAGGAACAGTTTTCTGGTTTTCCCTCTCCCTGTTTCAACAATGAACCAAGAACCAGGCCACTTTACAGAAAGAATGTATATTTATATGAATTATAGGTTCAATGAGGTTCTGTTTATGTTACACACACACCTTCTTTGTGCCATAAAACAAAGCTTCAAACACAATGACGTTCTTTTTTGTAATAAACAGGCGACTTAGATTGCAAGCAAACACAGGTTTTATTTTAAATGAAATTACATATCATAAAATGCCATGCTAGAGACAAGAGGCTTTCCCTTTGGCAAAGGGTGTCTAGTCAAATGGTCGACAGACAAATGGTCGACAGACAAATGGTCGACACAATTTGGTCGACAGGACAAATGATCAAATTTTTTTTTAGTTATATATATATATTTAGGTTTTTGTTTAGGGAAAAAATGGGTTTTTAGCAACAAAAAAAATGTGAAAAAACAAAAAAAAAATTCAAGCATTTGGCCTGTCGAACTTTTGGTGTCGACCATTTGTCCTGTCGACCATTTAAATTCGACCAGTGGACCCGCAACCTTCGCAAAGCACTTCTCTCCCCAACACCTAAAACCCAAATCTCAGTGATATGCAGAATTCCGTCTGTTTGAAGGCCAGGTCTAGGGAGTGGGGACAGTTTGGGAATTTTGTTTGGGGTAAAGGGCACCTCTTTGTTTAAATCCAATGTTTAGGAAGGCGTGACAATTGGGAATTTTATTTGGTGGCAAAAACACCTTTTTGTTTAAGTACAAGGGGCAATTGTCATGATGCCTGCCCCCGGGAAACCAGACCAGGCCCAGCAGCCCCGGAAGCAGGCATCACGCCATTTGGAGCATGCCCAAAAGCCCCAGTTAGGGGCTGTTTGGGTGCAGTCCTGGCGCCTTTGGCGCCAGGCTCATAAGAACAAAGTCAGTCCTGACGCCATAGGCGCCAGGCTCATTTATGAGAACTTACCTAAAGCTGACCATGCTGC